>NW_022436942.1:22429502-22462071 GCF_009761245.1 Sapajus apella | reverse complement strand
CTCTCTCTCTCTCTCTCTCTCTCTCTCTCTCTCTCTCTCTCTGAAATGGGGGGCAAGGATTTACTCTTTCTTCCCACGTCTTCTACTTGTTACACCACTACCCTCAGGGCAGAAAGGAGGCTGGGAACTCTGAGAGAGGCTACTTGTGTCCAAGGGTGCACTGACTTGTTCCCTAGCTCATCCCCCAGAGTACTCGCGCTGCTGTCTCTCCCCCACCTCTTGCCCTCCAGGGGGCCTGAAGCCTCAGCCAGCTGTTGGAAACCTCTGCTCAGGCACGCCATGAATTTGAGGACAGCTGGATTCCAGGGCAAAAAGCAACTCACATTGGTGTCTATGTTTGTGTACCTGCCAAGTCACCCCAAGATGAGATAACTCATCTCAAAAATTTTTTCTTCATTTAAAAATCCTCTACCCTTTCCCCTTCATTTCCTTGGGGAGAAGAAAGTGTGGTCTTTGAAGAGGAACCTTTATAATTATAGGAGTCTTTCCCCAACCCTTCCAAATACCGACAAATTTCCATCCTTTCTGGAGGATTGGGGCTGTATTTCTAAAAACCAACACAAATTGTCTGGCAGGAAGACTCTTCAACCCCCTAACGAGGCTCATGTATTAACTAACATGTTGTCTCCACCAGCTCCTGCACACTGTCTGCTTTTGGGTTCGAAACTTTATTTTTCCCCCCTAGCGACACTCCAGGGAAACCTTAACGTTACAGAAGATGAATAAACGAGTTTTTTCCCAGCGTAGTCCCGTTTATGGCTTTATTGCTACCCATTGATTACTCCGCTTTGTTACACAGAAGGAAAAGATCATAAAATCCGGCGACATCCGGGTTCTTGTTATAGCCAGTTCCCCCCCAACCCACCCAAAAATGGTGGGGGGAAATATGAGCTTTCACTGCTCCTTACGCACTCCCCATCACCCCTCTTTGTCAACTCAAAGCATTTTCAGCCTATATCACGATATTAAATTAAGTTTGGACTAATCAGGAGAAAACCCCCATCTGCACACTTTCCGCTGTTTCAGTTCGCTACTGCGGCTCCCTCACAAGCCTCGGATTTAGCTACCTTTTTGTAACAGTGTCTTCCTTTTTTTTTTTTTTTAACCCCCAAGGTGGGAAAAAATAGGGATTGAGGCTGTTGGGAGGCCCATCCCCACCAGGATTAACTAGCACTTGGGCTAGCTAGAGCTCCCTAGAACCCCTTTCTGAAGTCTCCAAGCCACATAGCTCAGGTCCAGGGGCGCCTCCACTGGCAGTGCCCTGAGTCTGGAGGGGGCAGGGGGCTTCTGACCCTTGCAGGGGCTTGAGGCTACAGGAAGCTAACTGTCCATCAGAGCCCCAGCAGCCTTCTCTTTCTGGCTGGATCCTATGTGAATTAACCCACCGGCCCTCGCTGGCTCCAAATCATAAATTCTCACCAACATAAACAGGAGTTGATGTCTCTAGAAAGATTCTCAGAGTTTTCGTTCTTCTTCCTTTCTCTCTCTCTCTCTGTGTCTCTCTCCACTCCGGTTCCACCTCCCTACATTTTGCTTCTTTTTCTCCTTTTTCTATTGGATTTTTATACATTTTCCCTTTTAGGTAAAAATGCTGGAAGAGTTTTCCCAAAAGAGGGGTCCTGAGGAGGAGGCAGAAGAGGGCCAGGATGCAGAGGAAAGCAGATGCATGGGCCCTTTGCCCACTTAAGCTCTGCCACTGTACCCTGAAGTCTTGCCCCTTTAGACGTAGCTGTTCCCCACATCCCACCTGCATTCAAGACTCTGGGCCACACTCTACTTACTCAGGGGAACAGGTTTAAGGAAATTCCTTTCTACTTTTGATTTTTTTTAATTTTTGGAGAAAAAAATACTAGTTTAGTGATGGGACTCACTCTATGAAGCATCAAACCAGGATTTCCTGCAGGATTTCTAGGGACCTCCTACTGTGCTGGGAGGGAGTTCCTCCCATGGAGAAATCAGGATGTAATTTTAGAAGGGGGCAGATATAAAAGATGAAACCAGATTGCAAATACAGGGATTTCTCTAGCCCTGGCTCTGGCCACATCACAGCAAAGTTAGCTGGGGCTGAGAGCTTTCCCGGGAGGACAGCTCTCCTTCCTGTGTCCCAAGGCCCTGCTCAGGGACATGCACCCCTCCTTCACCACCAAACCAGTTCCCTTATATATATATATATTTAAAAGAAATCCAAGTCTTACTTTCAAAGCACACACTTAGTCTCAACTAGGGAATCAACAGAAGCAGAAGCGATTTTTTTTCCCCCTTCTTGACATCTGGCTTGCGATTGGCTGGGAGGGGGTCAGCTGACTTTGTCATTTTGTCTGTCCTGGATTGGAGCCGTCCCTATAACCATCTAGTTCCGAGTACAAACTGGAGACAGAAATAAATATTAAAGAAATCATAGCCCGACCAGGTAAAGGCAAAGGGATGAATTCCTACTTCACTAACCCTTCCTTATCCTGCCACCTCGCCGGGGGCCAGGACGTCCTCCCCAACGTCGCCCTCAATTCCACCGCCTATGATCCAGTGAGGCATTTCTCGACCTATGGAGCGGCCGTTGCCCAGAACCGGATCTACTCGACTCCCTTTTATTCGCCACAGGAGAATGTCGTGTTCAGTTCCAGCCGGGGGCCGTATGACTATGGATCTAATTCCTTTTACCAGGAGAAAGACATGCTCTCAAACTGCAGACAAAACACCTTAGGACATAACACACAGACCTCAATCGCTCAGGATTTTAGTTCTGAGCAGGGCAGGACTGCGCCCCAGGACCAGAAAGCCAGTATCCAGATTTACCCCTGGATGCAGCGAATGAATTCGCACAGTGGTGAGTTTTACAGCTCCGAGATATAAATTAAATAAACTGAACTGACTTTATGACCGGCTTCCCTAGAAGAACGGGCGGAGAGAGTTTTTTATGGCCCCATAAAAACAATCACGCTCGTCTCCTCGCCGAGACAGGGCCCCCTCTTCTGCCCTCTCAGCTAGCCTCCCGCTCGCTTGCAGGGGCCTGGCCCCCTTGGCCCCTGACGGATTGGAGGGCTCCCAGGCGAGCTGAGGGGGCAGGAACAGGGCAGGGGATAAGGGGGTGAGCAGAAGATGGGGGAGCCCCCCAAAGTGGAGTCAGGCTGAGGAGAAGGGAGGGGGAGAGGAGAGGCAGAAAAGTGGGGAGAAGTTTCCAAGGCGCTAGGATGCTTGGGGAGATGGGAGAGCCCTGTCCTTAAGAAAGGGGGCCCTCATTCCCATTATTTGGGATTTTTCAAAAATCAGCTTTTAGACTTGCAGCTTTCTGTTTGCCTTTTGCCCCGCCCCCCAACCCACCCCACACACCTTTCTTTGGGACACACACTTCCCACCTTATGGGAGGTCTGAATGAAGTTGGGGTCCTGGCGGTACCCCCACTGGGGGTGGGGCAAGGCAAAAGGGAGAAGGCTAGAGCCCTAGGGGCCCGTGAGCTGCTGGCCAGGTTGAGAGGGTGAGGACTTTGCTAGGGGAAATAGTCTGCGGAGGACGCCTAGCTGATTGTTTTTAGTGTGTTTTGTGCCCGGATCTTTAGGGGTCGGCTATGGAGCGGACCGGAGGCGCGGCCGCCAGATCTACTCGCGGTACCAGACCCTGGAACTGGAGAAGGAATTTCACTTCAATCGCTACCTAACGCGGCGCCGGCGCATCGAGATCGCCAACGCGCTCTGCCTGACCGAGCGACAGATCAAAATCTGGTTCCAGAACCGCCGAATGAAGTGGAAAAAAGAATCTAATCTCACGTCCACTCTCTCGGGGGGCGGCGGAGGGGCCACCGCCGACAGCCTGGGCGGAAAAGAGGAAAAGCGGGAAGAAACAGAAGAGGAGAAGCAGAAAGAGTGACCAGGACTGTTTCTGCCACCACTCCCCCTTTCTCCCTCGCTCCCCACCCCAACTCTCCCCTAATCACACACTCTGTATTTATCACTGGCACAACTGATGTGTTTTGAGACCCTAAAACAAAATTAGGGAGTCAAACGCGGACCTGAAAGTCAGCTCTGGACCCCCTCCCTCACCGCACAACTCTCTTTCACCACGCGCCTCCTCCTCCTCGATCCCTTGCTAGCTCGTTCTCGGCTTGTCTGCAGGCCCCTTTCCCCGCCCAGGCCTTGGGGACTCGGTCCCTGAACTCAGACTCTACAGATTGCCCTCCAAGTGAGGACTTGGCTCCCCCCACTCCCTCAACGCCCCCACCCCCGACCCCCGTGCAGAGGGCCGGCTCCCGGGCCTGGGGCCTCTGCTCCGGGGCCTCAGGGCCCAGCCTGGCAGCCGGGGAGGGCCGGAGGCCCAAGGAGGGCACGCCTTGGCCCCACACCGACCCCCAGGGCCTCCCCGCAGTCCCTGCCCAGCCCCTCTAACCCAGCAAATGCCCAGCCCAGGCAAATTGTATTTAAAGAATCCTGGGGGTCATTATGGCATTTTACAAACTGTGACCGTTTCTGTGTGAATACTTTTAGCTGTATTTGTGGTCTCTGTATTTATATTTATGTTTAGCACCGTCAGTGTTCCTATCCCATTTCAAAAAGGAAAAAAAAAAAAAAAAAGAGGGAAAATTACAAAAAGAGAGAAAAAAAAGTGAATGACGTTTGTTTAGCCAGTAGGAGAAAATAAATAAATAAATCCCCTCGTGTTACCCTCCTGTATAAATCCAACCTCTGGATCCGTTCTCGTATATTTAATAAAACTGACATTATTTTTAAAAGTTTATACCGGGAATTCTGTTCATTCGCTCGCCCGCCGGCCTCAGGCTGAGAGCTGGAGCAGGCTCCAAGCGCTCCCGCGCCTCCTCGCCGCCTGCAAGTCCCCAGCCCTCAGCACTCGCCATCCCCGGAGCCAGGCGCCTGGCCCCGGCCTCCTGTTCGTTCTCGCGATCGCACTGACGGGCTGGGAGGCCTCTCTGCGCTCCCTGCGCGGAGCAACACACACGACCTGCGAAAAAAGTCGCGTAGGATTTTGTTGCGGGGGGAAAACGGGATCAGTCGGCTTGGGCACGAGCCCCACGCAGGCCTCCCTGCCTGTGGCAGCCGGGGTCCTCAGCGTCCGAACCCCGAGGCCCCCCGAAAGACCAGTAAAGAAGCACTATCCAGGCACCAGGGTCGCCTCCGCCCACTCCCGGGAGCTGGAGGCGGGGGGCGCCGTGAGAGCAAGCCCCAGGCCCGCGCCAGGCTGGCTGTTGCGAAACGTGGCGGAGGCGGAGAGCGGAGGGAAAGAGAAGACCGAGGGACTGGAGCCCTGTCGGCAGGGATTGAGCGATTCAAGGACATCTCGAAAGAGAAAGCCTGGAAACTGAGCTCCAGCCTGATCTGGGACTCCTGACGTGGCCGGGACAAAATTCCTCCTTCATTACAGCTCCAGCCGAGCTGGTTCCTGACTCTTCTCTCCTCTATCGGGCAAAGAGGCGGGTGAGGAGCGCAGCCGGACCCTAACTATTTATCAGCCCTGGCCTTCTCTCCCCAAGCCTGGCCAGAGAAACTTGAGTGGGCCTACGGGGAGAGGTGTTGAGGGGGGTCTCCGGAGGGAAAAAAATCCACCAGAGTTTTCCAGGCCTTTCAATTCCCTCCAGCGCCCCCCACCCCTCGCCTCTAGTGCCTCCACCAGTGAGGAGGGGGCCTTCTCCTGGGCAGGGGCGGAGATTTCCTGGGAAGAAGCAGGCAAGAAAGCCTGAGACTTGGGGCTACAGGGGGAAAGGAAGGGGCCGAATGGCTGCAGACACCCTGTGAAGGCTGCCCAGGCGCTTGCCCTGCCCACCCCCAGGTCCGCCCCATTCCTCCTAGTAGCTCAGAAATTCCTCTCCTGGAACTTACAGATTCAGGTTCCTGGAAAGGCTGGCCCAGAGACCTTTTCCCCAAAGGGCACAAAACAGGCCTTTTCCTCTGCCCTTTTCCTCTGCCGTGCTCACGTAATATTTGTGGAGGCTTGAATCTTGTTTTTCCATGCCCTCAATTTAGACATCTATTTTCTGTCTAAAACCTCTGGCATAGGTACCACATAAGGATTCCACGCAGGGAGACAGAGCAGTCCTCTAGACCATCGTCTGGCTCTGTCCGTGTACACACACACACACTTGAACATTGCCTTGTTGCCACTCTGGGGACCCTAGCATGGTGAGGTCTAGTCAACTCCACCTGGCCCCTCACCTCCAGATCCATCCCTGACGGCCTGCAGCACCCTCAGCCTCATCACCCCCCTATCTTGTTCTAACCACTCAGGATCCCTCCTCCCTCTTGTCTATCTTGTCTACCTCTCTAGAGGCGAATTCTACTTTCTCATGATGGGCACCTCTTCAGCAGTGGTGGGGCCTTAGGGCCTGCGAGGCAAGGGACTTCTGCCTTTGGTTTAGGGAACCTAAGTTTAAACCCCATTGGTTCTCCAGTCTGGGCATGGGCCGCCCTACCTAACTAAATCCCTTTTCCTCAGCCATTTTTGAAGATTGGAAGACCATGGAGGTTGGGAGAACGGGGCTATCCATTACAAAAAGCACTCTGTACACAACAAGTGGCGCCTCATCTTTCCCAATTTTAAATCGAATTTTAACAGCTAGCTCAGGGGTTGCCCCAACAGCCAGCTTCTCCTTACAGGGTAGGAAATCCAGCCACAGGAAAGCGAGCTGGCGCTCCAGGATGCAATTCCCCCATATAGGCACCAGGTGTCGCTGTGGGCTTGTTGTCCCGGCTACCCCCAATTCCAAGAACCATTTTTTTTCCTCCCCCTTCCCTCTCTCTCTCACTCCCTCTCCCCCTTGGTTGGGCTTTGCCTACATATCGAGATGCGTTTCGCCGGCTTCCATCACTAACCTCCCGGAGGTCATCAAGCCAAATTTATGAGTGGCCGCTTGAGTCACGTGACTCTATTTAAGGCTCCCTTATTTGGGAAGAGCGCATAGGATAAAGAAAGAGATATCTCCACCTATAAATTGTGCACTTTGGAGAACAAAAAACCCCTCAACTTCAAAGAGTCACAAATCACCCTTAATCAAAAAGGGTGCAGAAATTTTTTTGGGCCCTCCCCGCCATGAGCTCCTACGTAGCCAATTCATTCTATAAGCAGAGCCCCAATATCCCTGCCTATAACATGCAAACTTGTGGGAACTATGGATCGGCCTCAGAGGTGCAGGCATCCAGGTACTGCTACGGCGGATTGGACTTAAGCATCACTTTCCCACCGCCTGCGCCTTCCAACTCTCTCCACGGGGTAGACATGGCTGCCAACCCCCGGGCTCACCCCGACCGCCCCGCCTGCAGCGCCACGGCCGCTCCGGGACACGCTCTGGGCAGAGACGAAGCGGCTCCTCTGAACCCCGGGATGTACAGTCAGAAGGCGGCTCGCCCGGCGCTGGAGGAGCGAGCTAAGAGCAGTGGGGAGATCAAAGAGGAGCAGGCGCAGACAGGGCAGCCCGCCGGACTGAGCCAGCCACCGGCCCCGCCACAGATTTACCCGTGGATGACCAAACTGCACATGAGCCACGGTAAACTTTAGGACTTCATTTTGCGCGCTCGGGTCCGCCTGGGTTTTATAGGCCATGCGGGGCAAATAAAGAAAAAAAACCTGCGGCCATAAATTTTACGATCCAGGCATCAATGGCTCGTAAAACTGTCCACTAAAAGGCTTAGAGGCTGTGTGCGCCCAAATTTACGACGACATAATTGGATCATAGGAACAAAACGTGTATAAAAGGCAATATTCAATTTTTTGGGGAGAGGGAGGGAGTTAAAAAAATAGAGGGATCTGAAGGGTGAGGAGCGCGGGGCTCCAGAGCGGGGATCCCCCCGCGGCTCCCTCCCTCCCTCCCCTGCGGAGCCGGCTCTGCCGGTGCTCGCGGCTCCGGAGGATTCCAGCGACTCGGGAGGGGTGGGAGGGGGGTCCCCGGTGCTCGGATCTCGAGGGTGCTTATTGTTCGGTCCGAGCCTGGGTCTCCCTCTTCCCCCCAACCCCACCTCAGCCCCTCCGGCTGCAGAGTGAAGGCTGCGGTGGAAAGTTTCCTGCCTGGGCGGAGGCGCCTCTCCCGGGGTTGGGCTGGGCTGGGCCGGCCCGCCTGCGGCCAGCGCGGCCTGTCTTGCGGCTTTCGCCTCCTCTTCCTCCGGCCGCTGGTGGGGGCCTGGGGCTGGAGTGGGAACGGGGGAAACGCTGCACGCTATTCACCCCTTCCTGGCTTGGGGTGGGGTTTATGTTCCAGAGACGGACGGCAAGCGGTCCCGAACCAGTTACACGCGCTACCAGACTCTGGAACTCGAGAAAGAATTCCACTTTAACCGCTACCTCACTCGCCGCAGGCGCATAGAGATCGCCAACAACTTGTGTCTCAATGAGAGACAGATCAAGATCTGGTTCCAGAACCGCAGGATGAAGTGGAAGAAAGATTCCAAAATGAAAAGCAAAGAGGCTCTTTAGAGGCAGCGGGGGAGGCCCGCATAGAGCGCCCCTAGCCGGCTCCGGTCCCTGCGCCTTTCCTTTTCGCCTTTCCTTTCTATATTTTGGGGCGGGGGCAGGTGCTGGAGCACTGGGCTTCCGGGCCTCACAGACAAAAGCGCTTTTCCTTGGCATTCCGCATCCCCACCGACCCAGGGTTCCCGCGGGGTTGCCCACGCTGCCCCGTCTCCCCTCATCTCGGCTCAGCTTGGTACCCGGGGCCCAGGGCAAGATCCGCAGGGCTTCCCCGGAGGGCTGCGACGTACAGGCTGGCGCTGAACGAACCTTGGCCTGGGCCATCTCTCCCGGCTCCCAGCCCCAGCGCGGCCCTCCCAAGTTAAGGTGGGCCCGGCCGGCGCCACAGGACCCTCGCCCGACCCTCCAGCTTCGCCCTCTCCTTTGTTCCCGGCTGGGCGGGTTAGGCAGCCGCAGGCTGATGAGAGTCTGGCCCCAGACTCGGGGTGCTTTCTTGTAGCAACTAAACTAGATTTTCACTTATTAATTATTTGCATATGAAAAAAGAACTGAACATCGGCCTAGGGCAGCCTGGGTTGCTCTATGCATTCCAAACCTTATCCCCACAACCGCACCCTCCCAAAACCCGGGAACCTCCCCAGCCTGCGCCTGCTGCATGCCCTCTCAGGCCGGCAGCCCCAGCCTGCTAGCTAGCTCAACGTTTGGGGTTTCCTGACACTGGACCCCAGCAAGTGGTCCTAGAGGCCCTTTGCTGTCCCATAGTCCCTGCCACGACTTTCTGTGCCCTCCTGACCCATTGCTGTTGTTCAACTATTTATTGACTCTGGGTCCTTCCTGAAACTATATTTTGTCATATCAAATAAAGACGAAGAGAACAAGACTAAAGATGCAGTGGCTCCTGTCTGTTTGGGGCATGTACTGGGCAAAATTGTCTAAATGGGCTGTGAGGTGTAGAAGGAGACCTACAATCTTTAAGCCTCCCCTTTAAAATTTTTTTTAGCTTCTAGGGGCAGTGAGTAGAGAGAGGTGAAATTGAGTTCTTTTCCTGACCCTTGGCTCCAAGAAGAGCCTCTGGGAAAAAAGGAGGGCACCTAGGCCTCGGGTACTGGCTTTTCCGGTGCTATCGCTGTCCAAGGCTTCAGGCTTCTGCACTCCATGAGGCCTCTGGACTGGCAGCAGCCCCCACTGTATGCCAAAGCTCCTCTGCAGAGACCAGTGGCTCCGCCGCCATGCTCAGCCTCAGGCCCTTCTGGGCCTCTGAAGATCTTTTCTGGGTGTAAGTGGTCCCTCAGAGGCCTCGCTGACATAGAGGGAGAGGGACCCATTTGGTCCCAGAAGGGCCTCTAGAGAGAGTTGGCATTGCTTGGTAAGGGGATGTTGGAAAAGTTGGAGGGGCTGTGCCTCAGTATCTAAGAATCTGGGGATGAGGGAGCAGGGAGGACAATCAGCCTGGCAGGAAATGTTCAGACTGTTTCCTCCACCTTCTAGGGCCTAGGGCTATGCAGCACAATTAACTGAGAAAGGAGCTGCATAGACCAGTGCTGGAGTCACGTCTGTTTGCCATCATTTATCTCAGTCTCTGGGATTTTGTGTGGAGGGGAGGATGGGTTAAAGGTGGGGGCGGGGGGAGGCAGATTATTCAGGTAGTGTCGGAGGCTTAGGTCCTTCCCCAGGCTCCTGGGATGGGCTGGGGGAGGAAGCACTTTGCAGTAGAAACAAATGTGGGAAGGGTCCATAAAACTTTACTGCATTTCCTCTCCCACCTCCCACAATGGGGTGATTTCCTGGAGCCAAGCCTAGGCCCCCCACACTGGTGGCGTGGGGGTCTAGAGCTGGGCTAAAGGATTGCACCAGCAGCCAAGAAGAAAGTGAAGCAGAGAGGCTCTGGGGAGGGGCAGGGGAATATTTATGATTATTAATGCTGATGCTCCCTGGATTTATTATAAGGACTAACTTCGCTGCATCTCACTGCCTAAGCTACCCGTCTGTCCATCATTTTTTAAAAGACTCAAGAGCCTTTCCTCACCCCATGCCTGGCATGTAGGAGGTCTCAGCAAATGTTTATTGAGCAGTGCCCGCAACTACCACCCTTCCCCTTCGCACTGCACTCCGCCAGGTTAGGGCGCCTGCTGTCTCCTCAACTTGCACACCGCAGTCAGCCCAGACCAGCACTCGTTCTCCTCCCTTCTCTCCCTCTGAAATAAAATGTGTAATTTTCTTCAGGGAGTTATTTTAATTTTTTCTCCATGCTGAGTAAAACTATTGGGCGAGCAGTGAAGCGTGGAGAAGCACTGGCGTCTCTGGTGGGTAACAGTTAACTAAGAAAGAGGCTGTGGCGCCCACACTCACCCGCTCCAGCCTCCCAGCTGCCCAGGCCCTCTGCCTCCTCTCCAGGGGTCTGGTGTACCACTGTAGGAGGAAAACCCAGGGCTTTGCCATGGATAGGGGCTACGTGGGTTAGAGCTGCCAGGCAGGGCACACCAGCCTCACGGTGCACTGACTGCCTCCTCCCGGCAGGGTTTGGGCCTTCCCTGGAGGGGCTGAAGGTCTGACTCATTTTGGCCAGCCTTGGGTAGACACAGCGTGCCTGCTTGCTCTCCCCGTTCCTGTCACAATCTGCAGGTCTCTCCAGGCCCCAGCCTCGCCTAGGCTTCTGCGGCAACAGCGGGCAGCAACCAAGCCAGAGGCCTCGGACCTACTCCCCTGCTCTGGGGGTGCGTCAGGCCCAGATCCTTGCTTTCTCCCTGAACAGGGGCTTCTGCTATGTGGCCTGGGGTAGTTTCCCCACCAGCCAGCCTCCTAGAACAATCTCCAGGTACCAGGGGCTGGCGTTGCTCTGGGAGAGTTCATGGAGGGGGGCTTCTGGGTTCCAAACGGAGACCATGGAGCCTGCCTCTCCACTTTGCCCTGGAACCCACCCCCTCTGGCAGCGAGAAAGAAGGGGAAGAAGCGTGACTTACCTTCCCGGGGGAGTGGGAAGAGGGGGACACGGCCCACTCTGAGCAATTAGAGGAAAGAGGAGGAAAAAATAAGAGGACAAAAATATCAACACGACCTCGAAGGCGACAGGTCCTTATGGAAATAAGTAAGTAAATAAATAAATAAGGATCCACCCTCTCCCCCCTCTCCACCCTGCAATGGGGGGGTGGGGGTGGGGCAAAGGAACAGCACGAGGGCTTTTTAGTGTAACTGAGCATTAGAGAAATAGGCATGGCTTCTATGTGAATTTAGGAGTTTGAAACTTTTGGAGGTTATTTATGTGAATGGCCCGAAGGCAAGCCCGTGAGTGGCTCTTGGGGGACCACGTGATGTCATTAAACCAAGTTTTATGGTGTAGGGAGAGCTGACAAACCCACAATATATTTACATCATATATAATCTTAACTGTCCAGCCACGCAGCTGCTGGTGAGGTTTAATGCTAGGACAGAGGGCCTGGCAGTTAGAGGGGATTACGGCGCTGGGAACGATGGTGAGAGAGGTTACATCTTCGCAATTGAATCCCAGGCTAACGCTGTGAGTTAATTCTCTCTTTCTCTCTCTCAGACCCTTTTCTCCCATTTACCTAACCACCCCCCCCTTCACTTGATAGAAGGCAGCTCCCACTCATTAAGGGGGGGGGGGGAAAGGCCTTCCCAAGCTGGGGTGGGAGAGGAGAGGAGAAGAAGCCGCTGGGAAGTAGGAAGATGGGGGAGCTTGTCTACCCAGAGCAGCCCTTCCCTCCCCACTCCTTATTCTCTCTGACTGCAAGTCAACTGGGGTAGAGAGGCCTTGGTTGTTTGGAGTTTTCCCAGGTCTTCCTGACCCCTTTCAGCTGAGAAGAAAGCAAGCGGCAGGACAAGGGTGCTTGGTGTCTGTGCGGGTGTGTAAACTCTAGAAACAAGCGCAAAATGCCTCTAGGGTCCCCTGTTCCAGGGAGGGGTGACTTCAGCCCTTGGCCAGTGGCCCAGAATCCAGGCAGGGTGGAAAGCTGGGGAGAAAGGGAGGGATGAAGGGTTTTGTGGCTTCTGAACCCACAGGCTACCGCTGCCTGAACTGGCAGAAGCATCTCAAAGGTGGCTGTTTGAACCCAGAGGTCCCAGAGTGCCCCCTCCCTCCCTCAACACCCGGCTTGGATGTGCAGCTGTCTCAGCCTCCGTAGTCTGGCATCTTAGTCTGTCTGGAGCCAGTGTGGTTTCATGCTTCCTCCTCTCCCTCTAGCTGCTTTGGTCTTCCTGGCACTCCCAGCCCTTGCCTCAGATAAAACTAGGCCCTAAGAGGCCTAGAGGTTCCTGCTGTGAGTAGAGTGTAATTGTGTGTTGAATGGGTGAGGGAGCAGAGGCAATGTCTTTGCTAGGCTGGGAAAGTAAGTCCCCCAACCTTAAGGAGAGAGTCGCCCCCTCCCTTCATGGAGCTAGCAGGACCCAATCTGAGCACTGCACCCTGGGGTCAATCGTCAGGCTAGGGCACCCTTCAGGCTTCTAGGAAGGAGCAGCAGAAGCGTTGGGCATGGGAGGCACGTGTCTTCCACACCTGCGAGTGCTACCCCTCCCTGTGCGTCGCTGGGAGCTAAGCCAGGAAAGTGACAACATGTGAATTCAGGCTCCTCTACCGGCCAGCCACAAATAGCCGGGGGTTTAGAAGCAGGGCTGAAGGCCAGTGGACCCATAAGGGCAATTCCTCTAGGCTGGGAGAACGGGGTGGGGAGCAGAGGGAGTGAGCCAGGTCTGCACCTTCCAGAAGAGGGGTACGCCTGGGGAGCTGGGGTGTCTGGACACCTGCTTTGTGGAGAGGTGCTGTTGGGGGATGGGGAGGGAATGCTGTTAGCCTCACTTCTGCTGCCCAAGGGACTGAGGAAGAAGCGAAAAGCAGACAGGGAAGGAAAACCCAGGCAGACTCTGGGAAAATAAAGGGGGCACAGAGGCCCCCCAAAATGGGGAGTTTTAGCCGAGCCTCATCCTTCCCTCTAGCCGTCTTTCACTTGCAAGAGGAGCTTGAGTACCCGACGTGGAGGATTCACTTGAGGCCATCCCTCAGGACCTCCATCTCGGGTTAACATTCAGCCTCCCCCACCCTCCTCCCTGACACCTTTATTTCCCTAGGATCCCAGGGAATTATCTCCAGCAGCGCACTGGAAAAACTAATTATCAGTTTCCCCCTTCCTCATTACCCGTCCTTCTTGGCTCTTTTCTTCCCTCAAGTCTGTGATTTTGAAGGTTTCTGGAAACTTTCCGATCCAAGCAGCAGGGAGATGGGAGTTTCTCTTGGTCTACAACTTGACTCTTCCCCTCCGTCCAGCCTCCCCAGGGCACTAGGGAGCGAGTGCAGTGGTCTTTAACCGGGAATTTAGCCAGAGCCGAAAACCCACACCCAGGCAAGATTCTACCGCCTACCCTGACTCCTGGCCAAATCTCAGTCCCATTCCCTTCTTCTCTGTGTAGACCGGCACTCGAGGGTGTTTACAGATTTTACACAGCGTCTCTTGAACCCTTTGACGACTTCTTCACTCCCTCTTCTGTTCTTTAGGCTCAGAAGTTCTATTTAAATATCACCTCTCTTCCTGTGATAATTGATCCTCCTTCCCCTCAAATAGTTTGCCTTAGTCAGTTTTTTCCTATTGTGTAAAAACAGTTTCTAGTTCTACCTGGAAACAGGGCTGACACAAAAGGGGCCTGAAATTCTTGGTCCCCCACCCCGCTCCCCTTCCCCAACCCGAATTTGGAGTCTCCTTGGAGCGGAGGATGGGCAGGCAATCAGGTGCCAAGCTTTCCAGCCAACGCGGAAAGCTGGTAATCTTGTTCCTAGGTCTTTAACCCTAGAAGAGGTCAAGCCACCAATCCGAAATGCACTAAGCAGAGTCACATGGTCCCCATCAACCAATCAGCAAAAAGTACTTCTGTCTGTCTCACTCTTCCCATCTGGCCCTCTTCCTCCCTCCCTCCCTTCCCAGCGCCGCCTTAGCTACTGGGTCTACCCTATCTCAGATTTGGAAGGCTGGAGTGATACTGAGCATATTCTAGCCTCCTCTCTCAGTCCCTGAACCAGCTCTGAGGAGTCTTTGGCTTGTCTTCTCAGTTTCCAACAAAGTTGTAGGGGCCGGGCGCGGTGGCTCAAGCCTGTAATCCCAGCACTTTGGGAGGCCGAGGCGGGTGGATCACGAGGTCAAGAGATCGAGACCATCCTGGTCAACACGGTGAAACCCCGTCTCTACTAAAAATACAAAACATTAGCTGGGCATGGTGGCACGTGCCTGTAATCCTAACTACTCAGGAGGCTGAGGCAGGAGAATTGCCTGAACCCAGGAGGCGGAGGTTGCGATGAGCCGAGATCGCACCATTGCACTCCAGCCTGGGTAACAAGAGCGAAACTCCGTCCCAAAAAAAAAAAAAAAAAAAAAAAAAAAAAAAGTTGTATCTGGGAGTCAATTGCACAAGGATGTGAGGCTGTGGAGGTAACCTCTGAATTATTTCCACGTTCGCCAGCGTGATTCTACCCAATTTTTCGAGTGTTGTAGATGTAGACTCCAAATTAGGCTATAGAGCAAATGCGGATACGAACTTCAGCCCTGAATTCAAATTCTGGCTGTGATAATTCCCCATATACTTATTTTTACAAGTTTTCATTCTCTTCTGATTTTCGTCAGGGCAAGTGGGGTGATTAGAGGAGAGCCCTTTTGATTTATCTTTCTGGAAATGCTCCAACAGCCATTAGATTTATCAGACTACCTCAGGCATGGTTAGGGAAGGGAGCAAAAGTGGAGATTTTTTTGAAAGTTGGGTTTGGTACCTTTCGCTTGTCAAATAAGTTTGAGCTAGTTAAGGGTTCTGGAAAGGAATGAGCACAGAATTGCAACTTTCCTTACTCTCCGTGTTAAATAGTTGATGAATTTGTTGAAACCCCTTCCCCTTCCATTCTTTTAACAGGATGTAATAATAGTAATATTATTAATAGACTAAGTGATGAGCCTGTGTCCTGGCCAATAGCCATCAAAAAGTACAGCTACTGAAGGTGTGGATTTCAGTGTGTGAATTTACATTGATTAGGCCAAGAACAAGCAATAGGCAAGAAACTCTTTCTGAGTAAGAGCATCTGATGGCACAGGGTGTGCACATGTGTGACAGAAACACTTGTGTTTCCTGAATACTTGCACTGGGCCCTGAGCCAGTTCACTGCTGGGTCCAGACCCAGACATTCTCCCCCAGCTCCTTCTCCAGAGTTTTGGTCCAGGGTGAATTTTCTGGTTGAGTTCTCCTCTCCTTCTTTTCCTGATCTCTTGCCCTCTTTGAGCTAAGGGGCAGGAGTTCTGATGGACTGCGCCACCTGGACCTCTAAGCCCTCCCCTGGGAGCATTAAAAGTGCAAGAATGGGAAGCGTAGCCCAGACTGAGCTAGGCTTTGTCAACACCCCTACCCCTTGTTTGTCTTCTGGGTGGAGCTGGTTTGGGGACAATGCCACAAGCCAGGTGGGAAGAATAAGAAGCCAGAAAGAGCAGAGAGAACAACTCTTCTCAGAAACCATTGAACCCTCCTTCCCAAGTTACCTTCAACCACACTGCTCCATTTGCCTCTTTTATGAGTTAGAATTAAAGGACACACTCATTTTTTCCCAGTGAATGGTGTAGCAGCCTTGTTGGAGACCAACTTTCACCCTCAATGTGGGCTTCTCACACGGGGGTGCCAGATCCCATGAAGGGTTAGGAAATAAAGGTGGGGAGATTGGTTCTATCCACACAGGCACTGGGAAAAGAGATTTTATCAGTGTGCCTCAGCCCCTCCTAATATCCAAGTAAACTTTCTCTTTTTTACTATTTCCCTCTGTCTCTAACTGCTTTGGGCTGAGTTTTTGAGACGGGGAATGCTGAAACATCATTGTTCTAGGATTTAATTGGGTCCTTTTTGCTGAGAAGACAAACACCACCACTCTGAGCCTCTTCTTTAGTGGGACTAGGGCCCCTTTAGCCCTTTGAGGTGAAGAAGAAAGAAAATCTGAAATCAGGACGTCAAGCTAGGGTTTTGAGGTGAGGGATTCAATTTAAGGAGAAGACTAGACTGAGAGCCAAGAAAGTCACATCCTTTCCCATCTCTCCCCACTTTTATTGGCTTCTTGTGACCCATAGTAGTGTGTCTGTTCTGATAATATCTCAGCTGCTTTGATGGGGCCACAGGAGCCCAGGGAATTAATTGCCAGACAAGGTCTGGGCTGAGGAACTTGGGTGATAGAGATCTTTTTGTTTTTGAGCCCTACACAACCCTTGTAATCATCTCCTTCTCCCAATCCTAAGACTCACTCAGGGGAAAGGGGGAACAGAGAAGCCCCAGAGGAAGGGGTATGGGTATGCCACGTGGAACTTGAGAAAGTTGAATTCAGTTATGCAGGACCTTGTTCAGCCTCTAAGGACCACATTTTAGAAGCTATGACAAGAGGCTCTGGGCATGCTGGGAAGCCAGTACGGGAGAAGACTGCTTCTCTACACCTGCACACATGTACAGAGAAAGTTCTACAGTGATGTGAACCCCATACAGGCTGGGTGGAATGTGTAGGCTGGTCACCTAGGATCATTTCAGTGCTGTACCACAGGTCTCAGAGAAGCAGTTCAAGCTTGGTTCTGCCCTCTAAAGATCCTCATTTCCCCCAGCCCCTGGCCCTGAACACCAGAATACCTGAACACACAGAATTACATATATGTGCCCAAGGATGGTATGGTAGAGGTCAGAAACCTGGGCTGGATATAGTAACCAGCATGGAACCAACTTCCCAATCTTCCCTCCCACCCCACCCTTCTCCAGTCAGCCCAGCTTGAAAACCATTTGTCCTCCCCACCCCACCCCCACTCCCACCCCTTAAGCCCTGAGCAGCTATGGAGTTTCCTTCCTTCTGCCTTTCTGGAAAACCCAAACCCTAGAGCTCCCTCCAGGGATGGTGGCAGCCAGGCTTTCTGTGATCTTCAGTGTGGTGTTGGCCCAGATTGAGTTGTCTGTCGGAGGTTGGAGAGACAGGAAGGTCTAAAAGGCCAGAATCTTACCTGATCTAATCCCCCTTTCCTGCTGTTCCAAGCCCAAACTCCAAACTCCTTAGGGCTCCCTTGCTCAGAAATTAGAGAGAAATCTCTCGTCTAGTAAATACTGCTTTAAAATGTCAACTTTCTGGCTGGAAAACACAGGGTGTGTGTGTGGGTGTGGGTGTGTGTGTGTGTGTGTGTGTGTGTGTGTGTAGGGAGTAATAAGGGTCAGGTCTTTCATTTTATGTTGTGTCTCTCTCCATCCCCTGAGTGGAGGATGGGAGCATGGGCTGAGGTTTTATTGAGGGTGCTTTTCCTGTTGGGAGTAAAGACAGGGTCATAAACGCCTAGAGGAGGGTGTTTTGATCTGGTGACTTCTCAGGAAGTAGCATCTGAGGTTTTGCTTTGTAAATCACTCTCTCCCAAAGCTGGCTTGGTAGATTGGATTGCACTTCCCCAAGCCCACCTGAGGCCCTTCCTTGCCTCCCTTCCCCAGTAAACTAAAAGGGGGAAAAAAAAGAGCATCTAGAGTCTTTAAAATACTCTGCCTCCAATTTCTTTTAAAAAAGGCTGAACACCAGAATTTTTTCCCCTCAAAGTTTTCCCCTAAAAAAATCATGCAACCTTTCATTTCATTTTGCCCATGCAGTCCCTGGTCCCCCAACCCCTCAATCGCAAAGGAACTAACATTGAAGGCAAATAGCTTCAGAGCCTAGCTGTATCAGGGCTCTTCTGTTCTTGGGCTGATCTCTCCCTGTCAGTCTTTCCCCAAGCCCCAAAACCCCTTTGACAAGGTAGAACTTCAGATGTTTAAGAGAAAGAGTTCAAGGGAGCTAGGAAAAAGAAGAGATGGGAAGCAGGCATGGGGGACCCCATCAAATACAGCATGAATAGAGAAAACTCTGCAGACTGTGACTGGGTTTTTCGTAATTAAGATGGGTGCAAGGGTGTGTGTGTGCATGTGTGTGCATGTGTGTGTGTGTGTGTGAACCCCCAGCCTTCTCACATTTCTGTCTACCAAACAAAATATTTTACCTAAATAGCTTCATTTCCTAATGATAATGAGTCTTCCCCTCCTAAGGATCCCCCACCCCTCCCTGGCAAGTCCCTCCCTTGAGCCTTGGAGCTGAAGGAAAAAGAAGTTAAGAGCTCTCTAACTCAGATTTAGTTCAGGCCAGATCAGGTGAGGAGGCTTTCAGGCCCAGGCATCAAGGCTTATATTCATTGTCAGTAAAATGCCCCTATATGCTAGAAATATGTCATAGATTTTATGAGTTCCTGGGCCGTCTTAGTACTTGTGAAGGCTCCAGTCCACCCTCATTTCTTTTTCAGAGAAGGCTGGGCTAGGATATCCCAAACCCACAAGCACTAGAGATTCCTTTTCATTCCTAGGACTCCATGCAAATAATCTTCATAGAGAGCTGAGCACTCCTATAGTTATATATGTGAAAATGTTATTTATCGATGGTTCTATGTCTATATCAGGATGTATATTTTATACTCCTTTCTGCTCCACATTTAAATGCAGATTTATAGGTCTTTAGATTTAAGATCTATAGTGAACATAACAGTCCTTTACCAATCTTTCTATAGTGGTTAGATGTATATGCTAGGATGTATTGGTACAGCTCTCTCAAAACACCTAGTTGAATATTTGGGAATTTTTCTTCTTAGTTAGAAAGAACTGTGTGTGTGTTCAATGTCTGTTTTGAAAATTTTATCTGATTTATGCAAGGTCCTAAGCCATAAAATAGCTACATATTGAAGCTACATATTTAGAGATTTTTAGTCTTTGTATTTTTGCTGAAAAACTTACGTGTTTGAATATTTGTTTGTTTAGAGATGGCTCCATAATGCATGTATCTGTGTATAGGGGCATAGATCTCCCTTCCAGGAGGACTTAAAGTTACTGCATCTCTCTGTCTCCCTAAGATATCAGGTCAATGGGAGTAGGGAACAAATATATTTTGGATATTTGGCTTATTAAAGCAAGTAATTCTGTCTCGATTTCCAAGGCCATCTCCAAATCTAGTCCCACTGAGTTATCTGTCCCCTGAAAACATACTCTAGGGGTCACAGCCTGCCTCCAGGCTGCCTCTGTGACCTGAGATCCAAGCCGAGGCTTCTTGCCTCTCAAGGTAGCCACTAAAAAGAACGGAGAGGGAAGCCCAGCTCTTCTTGGCTCCCCAGGGCGAGAGGCTGACAGGGGCTTATAGGTCTCCCTACATCCCCAACTGGGTCTTTGAAATGTGGGGGGAAAGGGGTTCAAGTTCCCAACTATTTTTGTAGAGTGCCCAAATGATGCCAGGGTTACTGCCCAACCCATAGGTTCCTCCGTTCCAGTTGTTCTTGGTGCCCAGTCCCCAATTAAGTGGCTGCCTTGCTCCCAGCAGCCCCGCTCTTATCGGCTGGGATTGATGCCTCAGCGGCTCCTGTATATCATTTCCAAGATTTTTTCTGTCCAACTCCTCGGCTCCTTTGGCTTCCACGGCTTTGACTAATGATTGCTACAGATGCCAACGTCTCCAGAATCCTAATAGCCAGGCAGGCGGACTCTTATTTACCCCGAAACATTGCTATGGGAGAGGGGACCTGGGGGGCAAGTATAGGGGCGTCATAGGTCAGGGGACAGGGTGAAGGTTGTGACCAACTCAAGTTTCGCTGAACTTCTTCCCAGTCAGAAAGACATTCCCAATCTCCTTCTCTCCTTGAGGGAAAAAATATGTGTGTGTGTGTGTGTGTGTGTGTGTGTGCGCGCGCGCGCGTGTGTGTGTAATCATAAAATACTGCTAATAGTAACTCATTGCTGCCTCGTTAGAAAATATCAAAGAATGAACACAACGTGGGAGAATAAGCAGAGCAATGTTTATTTGTTGCAAATAAATGAGAGATTAAGCGGAAAACCAGCAGTTTGGGGAGGAAAAAGAGAAAGGGAAAGAAGTCAGCCACGGTGGGAGAAGGGGCTCCTTTTCTTCATTTCTTGTCTTCCCCATTCTCTCCCCACCCTAATCTACTCTTTCATCAATTTCTCCCCTCTTTCCCTTCCTTCGTCTCACCTTCAATCCCTCGGGTGGAGGGGGCTGAACAGCGTGTTCCCGGGCGGAGGTGCGCGCAGCCACCCCAGGCTGCTGCCGGGTGCCCGCTGGGGCTGCCAGGGCGAGGGGGGCTGTGGAGCGAAAGTCAGATCCACCGCCTGCTGCGGGGTAGGGGCCGCAGCGGGGACCTCCAGCCCTGGGGTCCCTCTCGCGCTGACTAGCGTAAAGTTGTGGCCCAATTCCTGTCTCATGTGGTGCTTCTCGCCCGCCAGTGCAGGGCCCAGGTATTTGGGGCGAAGGGGCTGGAGCTCCCCTCAAGCCAGGAGCCAGGCGTCGCGCTTCCTCCGGGCTCAATCAGACCTTCCAACACACACCTCATTCGGGGGAGGAGAAAAGCGCAGGATCGCAGAGAGCCCAGCTCCGAGGCCAGGCCTGAAGGGATAACCCACACAGGGAACGTTTTCCTATCAGAGAAAAATGGAGCACAAAATAATTCAGAAAGCGAATGGGCAGGACCACAGTCTGAGAGTCGCGCGCCGCGGGGCCGCTGCAGAGCCTGTCGCCCGAGCACCGCGGCAGGACCATTTCGTTGGAGTGTAGGGCAAGGCCGCAGCCCGCCCCCGACCCAGGCCGCGCGGTGCGCGTCGGCAGCTCAACGGGCAGCCTCTAAATTACAGCCCGCCTGGAGGACTCGGAAATACAAAAAGGGAGCCGAAAGATTTAAACAGTCGGAGACAGAGGCGTCCCGAGGCGGCCAAAGCGGAAATCAATCACGTAATTAAAACAGGGAGGGGCCGAGGCCCGAGGCTGGGGGTCCCGGGTTCGGAGGAGGCGGCCAAGGTGCGGGCCGAGGCTGGCGAGCAGCTTGGGGACTTGGCTCGCCCGCCAGGACCAGAGCGCGCGGAGGGACTGCGGGGAAGTTTATAACAGATCGCCATTGATTCCCGCTTGGCTGGGAAGAGCAGACTCTGGTGCCCTCTCCCAGGCCAGATCCTGAAGCCGCCGATGGCCCCTTCTCCGACTTTTCCATTTTTGTGGTGTTGAGACGCGCAGTTGCAGTCGAAGGCCGCTCCCCAGATCCCAGTGGTGCCACGATTTTGCCAAGGCAAGTTTGCGAACCCAAATGGCATCAAATGCTGCCTCTGGGTTTGAGGGGATGGAGGGAGGTGGCACCCCAGTTTCAGGCCCTTAGAAATATTTCTCGGCCTTAATTCCCCTAACCCAGGATTCAAGGCATGCCTGGAAAGACTCCGATCTATGGGCCGAGGCTTGGAGGGGTGCCCGAGGCGGATGGGCTTATTAAAAGGGGAACTTGGGGCTGAACAAACTAGACTTCTTTGGGCAGGAAAGGAGAAAGAACAGTTCCCGGAAAAGAAAAAGGGCACCCGAGGAGCTGTGTTTTGTGAGGGGAAGATGTTCTTATTATTGAGGTTAATCATGGTAAAGATCTGGTATGGCTGGGTCAGCCCAAGAGACCGCCCTCTCCAAAGTTCTTTCTCACAGAGGCTTCTCTGGAGGAGTCAAGGGTTCCCCAACTTGATTGTGGTTGGGAAAAATAAAATAAAGACCTCCAATCCCTTCCTCTGCCTTTTCCTCTCCCTGCCTTAAAAACTCCAGAAAAAAGGGAAACCTTATTAAACCTCCATCACCCCGCTCCATTTTCCTCCGCTCTCTCCAGTTTACTAAAATGCACTCTTTGGGAAATGAGCTTTTCTGGAGTACCCTTCTTGTGAAGCAATAGAGGTGACCCGACCAAGTCCCCATGAATTCTGACGCCGACCCTGGAGAGGACCCAGGATTCCCTTGCCTACTGTAGAATTCTCTCTCTATCCCTAGCCTTTCCCAGTCTCTGCCTTCTTTGGTCTTGGGTGCCTAACCTCATGGGTCTCTGGCAGTTCAGAGGCCAAGAACAGATTAGGGGACTTTGAGATACCCTCGTCAACTCTTAAAAGTGTTTCCAGCTTCCTGTCATCTCTTTAATACTGGGAGTACCAGGCCAGGGAGCCCTCCATAAACTAACCTAAGGCCAGCCTGATTTCTAGATCTTTTCAAGCCACATTGAGTTTCCTTTAAAAATAAAAGTCCTCCTCCCCAGCAAGAAAGTTCAGGTTACAAACCTGCAAAAGAGCAAGGTTCCTGCATCCACACATCAGAATTCTCAGCAACAACAATTTTCATAATAAGAATTAAAGCTTGCATCAAAGAGCAAGGGCCACCTCAAACCAAGTTTTAAAGGGGATATAATCCAGCAGTCTCTAGTGGGATGGGGGCCAATGAGGCCGGGATGAGGGAGGAAGGTGGTGGGGAACCCAACCTCTAACTAACAATTTCTCCAGCATAAAAATGAAACATCAAATTCGTTAGCCCAGGGCCTTCATTTTTCCCCTTCCACATTATAACTAGTTATTGAACTCGCTGGAAGATCTAAAGGCCATTTGCGAAGAGACAAATTTCAATGGAGTTTCCCCATCAATAACCCCATGGCAGTGACCTATTGGAACAAGTCAAACACCCGAGGTGAAATGCAGGTCACTCTGTCTAACCAATATTAAAATGCGGCCACTTTTTAAAAAGCCACTTTAAACGAGATTTGAGGAAAATTGAATTCCAAGGAAGGCAAGGCAAGGCGGGGGAAATCCATGAGAGAACCTTGCCTATGGTCTCTGAACAAACGAGAGAAATTCATCTTTAATATTTTAAAGGGGGGCAAATTAACATTCCAAGATTGCTTTTTTTTTTTTTTTTTTTTTTTAAGACTATAAGCGATTCCAGGAGAAAAAAAGGTTGAGTATTTTCTGGTGACACATCCGGGTTATTAAAATCATTTTAGACCAATTCATTACTTTTACTGACAAGAGATTTAAGAAAAAATCAATTAAGTATTTGCATATTCTTTTGCATACATTAGCCCTGGCTGTTGGCATTAGAAAGGGACACACACACACACACACACACACACACAAAGGGATATGAGCCTTGATTTAGTTTGGGGTTTTCTCGTTGCCCAGAGGAAAAAAAAATCAAAGTGAAATGAATTGCCTGATTGCATACCATCTAAGAGTCAATCTACATGAGTGAAAGGAAACAAACATGTTGCAACTTTTAATCCCTAAAACAACAACAACAACACTCACACACAAAAACCCTGCATTTCGAAGAGGAGGGGAAGGAATGACCCTCATTTTCCTTCCCTTTGCTCTCCAAATCCTGAATTGGTTCTCCCATTTATTTTTCTCCCTTGGAAAAACCAGAGAGGGGTGAGATTTTAATGCAGCAGAGAATCTGTGGAGCCGCTGAGCTCTCTCAGCCAGCAGCTTGTTACTGGGGAGGGGAGGAATATGGGTTATCCAACGGTCAGTATGGTAATGCAGGCACAATAAGGCCTCACACACAATGAACACATATTTTTCTTCAGCGATGTCAGAAGGGAAGCGCTTTGTACTGCAACATGTTTCCGAAAGAAAAACCAAATCGAGATTTAGAAAGGAGATGGGCTGGAGGGACGATGTGCAGAGAGCATTTGGATGCTGGCAAAAGGTAGTCAGAAAAAAATAAAAATAAATAAAACTGGGGCAAAGCAAGGTGGAGGGCAGGGCAGAGGTGCGAGTGCCTGGGCTAGCAAGGCGGGAGGCGGGAGGGTGAAGCACAAAAGAAGACAGGACCAGATATAAGGATTCATCACAGATGAGAGCTGCTTTAGTACCCCCACCCCCTCCCAATTAAGCCATTGCTAAGTGCAAAAGCCCTTCCAAAGGATTTGGTTTCTGTGCTTGTAGTAATATGCAGGTGAAAATGTGTTTATGTATGTGTGTGGTATTTTACCCATGTGATAGGCGACTTCCTTGCCATTAAGCTATAGGAGCCCAAAGGGAGTGGCTGTTGTTGTTTTGTAAGTGATGTAGATGAGTGTGGGCACATTTGGGGGAATCTTGGAGATTTCACTTTCTGGATGTGCATGTTGATTGAATTAGCTGCACAAACCTGGAATGAGAACTCTACATATTTATAGCTGCATAAAGAGGCATTTAATATATTAATAAATATTAATAGTGTGCATGCATATATGTTAATCATAATAACCAATGACAGATTTGACATTCAGTTGGAGGTATCTGAACCCTCTGTGTCTACTACTTATACTGGCCCAAAGTCAGTCTCCTTGACCCACCTGCAGAAGCTCAGAAACCTGGCAGGGGTGGGGTGTGACAGGCAACATATTGGAGAGGACTCCTTAACAAGTCCAGGAGGGTGAAGATTGAAGAAAAGAGGTTTAGAGTTGGGGCAGGGGTGGTAGAAGGTGAGTGTGAGGGCTGCGAGAGGAAGAGCCAGGCTGACAGCTTGCCTTTCCAGGTGAGGCAGCCTTACCCAGGTACAGGCCTAGAAGGGGACTAGGAGTGGGGCCTGGAAGGTTTCCTCCCTCTTCATCAACCCTCTCCAAACTCTCCCAAAGTTCGCTGAGTTTTAGACCTCCCCATGGAGCCATCTGGGACTACAGTTCAGACTTAGTTACTGGGGATTCAGCACTGGTTTCCCTTTGCCCTCTTCCAGCAATTTATAATGAACCCACCCCCACCACCAATGATTAAAATAAGAAAACCCTCACACAACCCAATCCACTATTCACCAAGTGGCAGCCTCCCTCCACCCCCTCACTCGTACTCTCAAGTTCCTCTTCCAACTAAGCCAGCCCGTCCCCACATGCAGAAGGTTCCGGACAAGAGTGGGCAAAGGTTCTCATCCAACTCTGAGAATCTGGCAATCTCCATAAGAGGTGGTCAGCCTCTGGGGAACCCCTGCCCTGTTCCTTCACCTGGCCTGGTGACAGTGGGGGTAGGCACTGTCCTCTTGGAGAGAGTATTCAGGGACCTCTGCGCAGCAGCTCTTCTGGAGCTAAGCCCTGGCCCTGCAGAGCCTGGGATGGGAGTGGAGATGTAAGCATGGGAAGAGGGAAGGCAGCCAGGGCCCAGGAGGGAATCCGCAACCTTTGGGCATGGCCTGTGGTCCAGCTTCCCTCTCATTCCAGCCCTCTGGGGAAGCCCTAATTTAGAAGTGGGGACCCACTCCAACATCCCAAAGGTGATGAGAAAAGGATGGGAATCTCTTGCCTTCGGTCTCCCTCGCACAAGAGCTTTATTATTTTTTTCCCTTTCCCCTCCTCATTCCCTTAATTGCAGATGTTCTAATTAAACCCTCAAATAGTTGTTATGCCGTTTTAAAAGGTACTTATTCAAGTGTCAACCAGGCTGGGCTGGGAGGAGGCAGCGTAGGGCGGCGAATTAAAGGTAGATTGACTAATCACGGCGACGATCATAATAATAAAATCAGAGGGAAAAAAATCACATTACGACTTTTCGTGGAAAGGAGGGAGCAGGCAGCCAGCGGCCGCCAGCCCCGCGCCGCCGCCGACACAAAGAGTGCGGGCGATTCCGCGAGACTGATTTATGACGTTTTACAGCCCTATAAAAGCTGTAGCGACGAGGCAAGCGCTCCTACCACCGCTGGCAGATTTAGTCTAATAAATAAAACATAAACAGTTAACTTTATGTGTCACTTTTATTGTTATCAAGTAAAATATAGCCGAGCCCCGGCAAGCTATGATTTTAAACTATAATTGTTATCAAGTGCAACAAGGGGACCCGGCTCCCTCCCTGGGCTCTCCCCTCCGCTACCCCCCCAACTCTGAGTTATGGGCGATCAGTTAATTGGAATCGGTGGCAAGACAGGGCCACCCCTAGCTGGTGGGGGGGGTAGGAAAGCAGCTCTTCCTGGCCCCCTCCCTCTTCTATGTCCCTGCCACCCCCCTCTATCAGAGGCAGAGAGAGGGGAGGGGGTGTGAACCGGCTGGAGACCCCCAAGCCTGGCCCTGCCTCCCCAGCTTGGTGAGCATAGCCTTCCGTTTTTGGAAAGCAGCCTGGAGCTTGCCCTTAGGAATTCGTGTTTACATGTAAACACACGTGTTACATGGATACAGCTCCTAGCCAGAAGTAAGCAGGCTCTACCCACACAGGCCTCCTTCTTAGCCAGGTCTGCCCTCTGTGGGGATAGAGAAAAAATTCTCAGGGCACTGGCTGGGCACCATCACAGGGCACTGATTCCTGGCAGAAAGCTCTCCTCCTTGCCCCAGCTCATTGGGAGCCAGCCTTGGAGATAATTGTCAGAAAACAGCAGGCCCGGCTGAATGGGGAGTGGAAACAGGAACCATCAGTAGAAGAGACCCTCTGCCCTGGGGCTGGGGCAGGGAGGGTCAGTGGGTACCAGGGGAGGGTGAGACTTCTGAACTCTGCTTTTGCCAACCACTTCCTGTCTCTCTTCAGCGGGGGCTCAACCCCCAGACCTCCAGAAATGACGTCAGAATCATTTGCATCCCGCTGCCTCTACCTGCCTGGTCCAGCTGGGACCCTGCCTCGCCGGCCCCATGGCCAGAGGGTTGGGTGAGTGTGTATGGGGAAGGGGGGCTGGACTCTGGTATCCTTGGATGGGGGGCACTCTAGGCTCTCCAGCCTCCTCGGCTCAGCCTGGGCCCCTCCCCATCCAACCTCCACTCCAGTCCTCATTCAACTTCCTCTTCCTGCGAAAGAGGGGCGCTGCCCGGTGACCTACACAGACTGAGACACGATCGCCATGAATGGAGACCTCTGGAAAAGCTCAGGAGCCGAGGCCCACGGGGCCCAGCAGAGGCCTGAGGGGAGACCCTGGGCGAGGGCTGAATCGCTGCCTCCCGACAGCCCCCCAATGCCCAGGCTTTGGAGGGGAGCCGGGAGCTTTCCATCTCCTTTTGCAGGGGAGGGTTGTCAGTCTGACGGGATGCGCACTGGGTGCACCCCAGCCTCTGCCAGCTAACCCCACATCACCACCCACCCCCCAGCACCACCACCACTACACACACAAAAAAATTGGATACATTTTGAATAAAGCGATTCGGTTCCTTATCCGGGGACTGGGTTGCTCCGTGTGATTGGCCGGCGGAGTCACATGGTGAAAGTAACTTTACAGGGTCGCTAGCTAGTAGGAGGGCTTTATGGAGCAGAAAAACGACAAAGCGAGAAAAATTATTTTCCACTCCAGAAATTAATGATCATGAGCTCGTATTTGATGGACTCTAACTACATCGATCCGAAATTTCCTCCATGCGAAGAATATTCGCAAAATAGCTACATCCCTGAACACAGTCCGGAATATTACGGCCGGACCAGGGAATCGGGATTCCAGCATCACCACCAGGAGCTGTACCCACCACCGCCTCCGCGCCCTAGCTACCCTGAGCGCCAGTATAGCTGCACCAGTCTCCAGGGGCCAGGCAATTCGCGAGGCCACGGGCCGGCCCAGGCGGGCCACCACCACCCCGAGAAATCACAGTCGCTCTGCGAGCCGGCGCCTCTCTCAGGCGCCTCCGCCTCCCCGTCCCCAGCCCCGCCAGCCTGCAGCCAGCCAGCCCCCGACCATCCCTCCAGCGCCGCCAGCAAGCAACCCATAGTCTACCCATGGATGAAAAAAATTCACGTTAGCACGGGTAGGCAACTTTGCTTTTTCCTCCCCCCTCCCTCCCTTCTTCCCCAGCGCTCCCCACCCTCCTCGGCCCCCTCTGGCCCCGTCCTCCTTTCTCTCCTTCCCCCTCTCTCTCCAGGAGCGACTCTGGGTTAGCACAATTGAACTGGATTTACGAGCGAGAATGGGTAATTACATCCCCCATAAATTTTATGGCTTAGCTACTCTGGGCAGTCCGAGCCATGTGCTACGATCTGTTATGTATGTGTGAAAACTATGCTCGCTTTCTAAGGGCGCATAAATAATTCAGTGTCGTTACAATGAGGATTCCCCTCTTATTACACTACAAAGTCTTCAGCTTCCTTCAACTTCTTTATAACCCATTTAAGCTTGATGACTTTATTTCCAACACTCCCTCCTCCTGTTCCTCAGAGCTGAGGATGGGGTGAAGGTGGGGGGGCGGGGAGCCTGCTGCCTCTGAACCCCACTATTTGCTTTTCCCCTCCCCCTCCCCCCAGTGAACCCCAATTATAACGGAGGGGAGCCCAAGCGCTCGAGGACAGCCTACACTCGGCAGCAAGTCCTGGAATTAGAGAAAGAGTTTCATTACAACCGCTACCTGACCCGAAGGAGAAGGATCGAGATCGCCCACTCGCTGTGCCTCTCTGAGAGGCAGATCAAGATCTGGTTCCAAAACCGTCGCATGAAATGGAAGAAGGACCACCGACTCCCCAACACCAAAGTCAGGTCAGCGCCCCCGACCGGCGCTGCGCCCAGCACCCTCTCGGCAGCTACCCCGGGCACTTCTGAAGACCACTCCCAGAGCGCCACGCCGCCGGAGCAGCAACGGGCAGAGGACATTACCAGGTTATAAAACATAACTCACACCCCTGCCCCCACCCCGTGCCCACACCCTCCCCTCACACACAAATTGACTCTTATTTATAGAATTTAATATATATATATATATATATATTGGTTCTTTCCTCTCTTCCTCTCACCTTGTTCCTTGTCAGTTCCAAACAGACAAAACAGATAAACAAACAAGCCCCCTGCCCTCCTCTCCCTTCCACTGTTAAGGACCCTTTTAAGCATGTGATGTTGTCTTAGCATGGTACCTGCTGGGTGTTTTTTTTTAAGGCCATTTGGGGGGGTTATTTATTTTTTAAGAAAAAAAAGCTGCAAAAATTATATATTGCAAGGTGTGATGGTCTGGTTTGGGTGGATTTCAGGGGAAATGAGGAAAAGAAAAAAGGAAAGAGATTTTAAAGCCAGTTCTCCTCCTTCACCTCCTCCTCCTTCCCCTCTCTTTCCTTAGGCCTTTTGCATTGAAAATGCACCAGGGGAGGTTAGTGAGGGGGAAGTCATTTTAAGGAGAACAAAGCTATGAAGTTCTTTTGTATTATTGTGGGGGGGGGAGGAGAGGGGGTGAAGACAGCAGACAAAGCTAAATGCATCTGGAGAGCCTCTCAGAGCTGTTCAGTTTGAGGAGCCAAAAGAAAATCGAAATGAACTTTCAGTTCAGAGAGGCAGTCTATAGGTAGAAGCTCTCCCCACCCCCATCGTGGTTATTGTGTTTTTGGACTGAATTTACTTGATTATTGTAAAACTTGCAATAAAGAATTTTAGTGTCGATGTGAAATGCCCCGTGATCAATAATAAACCAGTGGATGTGAATTAGTTTTACGTCAATGTCTGATGGTTTCTTTTTATCCCCCTCCTCTCTCTGGCCTGGTAACATACCATCTTCTCTATAGTTGCCTAAGTTTACTTTAAACAAACACACAAATCTTAGCTCTCCATTAGTCTTCCAATGTCCTTGGAAGAACCAGCAAGGGGGTTGGGGTATGGGATCTTCAGAAGAGGGCATGTGAAGGATTAAGGCTGATTTCTCCAGTCCCCTGTCTTCACCCTGAGTCTGCAGAGAGTCCAGACTCCTCTGGGGGTAACTTCAGTGGACCTGAGGGTTGGGGGGTGTCTCACTTTTCTATAGTTAGGTACAGTTTTTTCTTTTTGTCTGTTCTCTCTCTTCCCTTCTCCCTCCTCTGTGCTGAGTAGGCCTGCCTAATTTGTAGACAAGAGGGCAAGTTTAGGGAGTGGGAAGGAGAAGAGTTTTCTCTCATCTTTTAGGGCTCTTTTGGGATGAGGGATTAAGGAAGACATCCCCTTAACATTTGAGTTCTTAAAAGAAGAAAGATTTTGAGCTGGTGATTCTGAAGCAGCAAAGTGACCTGTCAGGATGCCTTCTCTGTTTGTTTAGGCTTGGATAAAAGGGTAAGGTGGAGGCCAGAGGCCTGGGAGGTGCCCTTGTTATGGGTAGGCCTCAAAGACTGATGCCTGGAGATAATAAAAGACTTTTACCTTTTTATTCTCTAACTTTTATTATGGACCTGCCAGGTGTTGAGAAGAGACTCAGGGAGAATCAAGGACCATACTCTCTTCCTATAACCTCCCAGATTCTGGCAGGGCCTGGGGATAGCCTGAACAAGTCTCTCTGGCTGTAAAGAAATAAATTAATTAAACAAAATTGTTTCCTTGGGGCTAGAAAAGAAACAAAAAATCTTGCCTGGATTACCTGAATAATACATTCAAGCCAAAGGCTCCCAAATAATTCTGGTCCTGAGAACCAGGCCCTAGCGAGGCCTGCTTAATTTTTCACTTGTTTGTTAGGAAGTGGGAGGAGGGCTGCTGGTGAGCTTCTTCTCTGGCAATGTATCCATATTTCAGGAAGAAAGGCAATTAGAATTAGAAGAGAGGGAGAAAGAGATCTAGGGTATGCAGGGAAGCCAGGGATACCCCTTCTCTCCATCCCCAAACTCTGGAGTGAAAGACAACAGCAGGACTAAGTTGTGAAAATCACTTTGGTATGCTTTGAATTTATTTCCTTTTGAACCACTTGCTGGATGTTACTTGGAGCGCGTGTGTGTGTGTGTGTGTGTGTGTGTGTGTCCTCACATGTGTGTGCGCATGGGGGAATCTCTTAGTCCTTTTGGTCTACTTGTCCTCCCTTAATGGTACCCTGGAGGCAACAAAACAGGCTGCTACAGTGTTAGGAAGCAGGCCAACAATTATCACGAGTTATTTTATGTAATCAAGTGAATTAGGGGCCACATCTGACTGCAGCCCCTATTGTCTTGAGGCAATTGCCCTTGGAACAGGAAAAGGGGGTTCTAGCTGTGCTTGGGAAAAGGGAAGGAAGGTCTAAGGGCACCAGGGTGTCTTTTCAAGCCTGTAAAGAAGCTAAGATGGAAAGCAGGGAAGGGGTAAATTGAGATCCATGGTTCTTTCCTAAGTTTGCTCGTGTGGCTTTCAGGGAGTTTATCCCTCTCCTCCCAAAAGTGGAAGAGATGAGAGTGAGCAAGGGGGAAATTACCACATTTTATTTCCTAAGTTTCTCCCTGAAATTACTGAAGGGACACTCTTTAGTTCAGGAAAAGCAGCAATAAAAGGGTCAGAACACTTATTTTATTTCACCTTCTTTACGTCTCCTGTTTCTTCTCCTTCCTCTTCCCTCATATACATAGTCATTCTCTGTGTGTCTCCTTCTTCCTTTCTGGTCTGAACAGGGGAAACATCAGAAATCCGTAAATGAACCCAAACTAAAATCCCTTACATTGGAGTTTGAAAATTTTGGCCTCTGGCCTTCCCTCCAGTGGGCTCCATTTTCTCCCCTTTCCCCAAAGCTCTCCTTTGCCTTGGACCTGGCCACCCAGAATGGCAGGGCAGGGTTGGGGTGTGGGGGGCCACTCTGGGCAGAGGGCCCCAAGCTCCAGCAGTCTTGGTCCCTGCTGCTCTGCCTGATGCTGCAACAGCCTCATTGGGAAGCTGAGGGCCGGGCTTTTATTTAAGTTGGGTTAAGCAGTGGGGAAAGGCTGGGGGGAGGACACAGCCCAGGTTCACGGGAAGGACACAGCATTTTCTCTCCCATTGCCTTTATATTCGGCAGCGCCTCTGACCTCTCCCCCACCCCCATCTCTGACCCTCCCAAGCCAGCCCTTGCTCGGCCCTGGTCTCCAGATAGGATGCCACTGCTTTTGTAGGACTGGAGATTTCTTGCCCAGAGTAATGGGAGAGGCAAGGCGCATGAATGCCTGTTAGTGCATTGTATCCCTCTCTCTTCAATGGCTAAGTAAAAAGAAGACGGGTGAAACGGCGACACCAATCTTCCAGGGTTCCTTCTCTCCAACCGCCAGGAGATCCCCACAGACCAAAAATCCCTTTGACATGTAAGTAGTTAGCACTCGATCTGCTCTGGGGGTGAGGAGCACAAAATTATTAAACTCTATCTCTATTTGCCACTCAATTTTTGTCTCAACTCCCGGTCTTAGGGATGGAAGGCGGGAAATCCAGCTGTGAGCGGAGGGGTTCTGCTTGGGGAAAAAGACATTTCTGTGCCGAATCTGTGTACCTGGGGAGTAAAGAAATTTGGCTCAAAAAACAGAGAGAGAGTCTGAAAAAGTGGGACTGAGGGAAAAGGACTAGGACACTTTGCTTTTCCGAGGGTCTCTTGCTGCTGTTTGTGCGAAGTTTCCTACAAAGTTTTCTCTGCAATCTGTGTTTCAGTTTTCTTTCTGCTTGGACTTGGCAGATTGAAATCCAGGGACAGCTTTCCACAGCTAGGGGTGTGTGTGTGTGTGTGTGTGTGTGTGTGTGTGTGTGTGTGTGTGTGTGTGT
>NW_022436942.1:22405150-22429492 GCF_009761245.1 Sapajus apella | reverse complement strand
TGTGTGTGTGTGTGTGTGTGTGTGTGTGTGTGTGTGTGTGTGTGTGTTGGGGGGAGTGGCAGGGAAATGCAAACAATTAAAAGGTTTGCTGGGAGCTTGGAGCCAGGGTGCCCTTCTGTGCTTTTCTAGGATTAGGGAGACTAATTCTGAAAGGGGCCCTTAAGATCAAGGGTGCTATGGCGGAGAGGAGCAGTGCACTGGGCAACTGTACCATCTTTGTCTCTGCTTTTTGCCCAACCTGGGGGAGCCTGCTAGTGCACTCAAGAGCACCGCTCTGGGTTTTCCACAGCTTCTATCTGGCACCGCACCTATGGAGAACTCATTTTAATTTAAATGTTCCCCTTCCAAGAGACCCCTCTCAGGCTTGGAACAAGAGATGGAACATCCCGAACACCAGAACTCCAGTGGCCACCAGAGCACAGGGAATATTTATTACCTCTCTGGATGTCATTACCTAAGAATACAATTTTATGAACTTCCTAATCTGTTAGCTTGATTTATCTGGATGGGCAAGAGCCCAAAATAAACATTTGGGGGATTTGGTGGAAAAAAAAAGTCTTTGCCTCTTACCAATCTTTTTGATAGAGCTGACAACCCCTCTCAGCCTGCTTTTTCTGCATTTTGATTTTTCTCCTGCAGCGTGTGGCTGCTCCGGGTGTTGGGGTTTTAGCTGCCTCTTGAGAATTAAACATGGGGAGGGGTGTGAACTCTGAGCCAGAGGCCTGAGAGGAGCATTGGACATTTTAAAACCTTCGCAGCTCAAGGAGCTCAGGCCCCTTTTGAACTTGGGAAGCAGATAGAAACTAAAGCCGATCCAGAGGTTTGCTTATCAGCCCTCTAAGGCCAGGAGCCCCTGGCTCTCCCTCCACTCCGAGGTGCTTTTCTTCTCTTCTCTCTGGGGTCAGTTCTGTAGCTCTTTGAACCCAGGGCAGTCCAGCAGAACCGACGTCCAGGCAGGCAGGGATAAGGGCCTCTGCAGCCCCATCTTCTTGCCTTCCTGTGTCTGCCAGGCCTAAGTGGATAAATCAGGAGGAAGGGAAGACAAGGATGGGTAGGGAATATCTCAGAGTATGTTTGAGGGTGAACAGGGTTACAGAGCCTAACAATGATGAAGGGACTATTTTAAATTTTTAGTCTGCATCCACAAATTTTCAGATTCCTGAATAGGCAGCATCCTCTAGGGTCAGCTCCGCCAGCCTTGATGTGGTATGAGTCAAACCAAAAAAGTGTCGCGTCTACTCACTCCCTTCTGACTCCCTCTCTTCCCAGCATCAAAGATTGGAAGAGGAAAGTATACAGTATTTTAATTTCTAGGCAGAAAAAAGCCTGGAACCGAGTGTGCAGGAGGCACTGCTAGATAGCCAAACCCTGGGTTCCACCCGGGGCTCTGGCTTCCCGGGAGGCCTGGCTGCGGGAGAATGGGACAAAATGTGACTATCTTCATGCGGTGGGGGTGTCCCAGTTCCCCTTCTCGCAGAGGCCCGGGTCTTGAGAATCGCAAAATGGGGCCAGGCCGGGCAAAGGCGAGGTTCCAGGGGCCAGCGGCAGCCCGGCTCCTCCTCCGGGTTCCACGCCGCGTCAGCCCTGGACGCGGTGTCGCCTTCAGCTGGGTCACGACCCCGGGCTTGGGAGGACAATAGGGCGCGGGGCGGGGAGCGCGGGCTGCGTGGCCGGCTGAGCGGGTTCACTGCGCGGTGAACTCCGCTCGGCCTGGGAGTCTTGCCCTTTAGATCTCAGCCTCTCCTTTCTCCCTCCATCTCATCTTCCACTTTTTCGTGGAAAATCGAGAGGACTCTCAATCGCTGCTTGACCAACACCCTACCGCTACCACCTCCAAATAATAAGATTTCATTTTCTTTAGAAATGAAAGAGTAGTTTTCTCCAAGTTACCAGAGCAGGAAATGGGACCCTCTCAGGATCTTCGTGGGGATGGAGAGGGGACATCTAGTTATCAGTAAAAGCGTTCTCCACCGACCTGGGACTCAGGAAGGCCCTGAAGGATCCCAGACCACCAAACCAACAATCCCCTCCGCCAGAGGAATTCCGGGCGAAGAGTGTTCCCTTCTCGCCCAGTTGTAGGGAGAATTGCCCTCTTCGGTTTCCTGACCTTTGTCTGTGGATGTCAGGTTAGGCTGAGGGCTTTTGTAAAAGGGGAAACACTTCTCAAATCCGGCGGGCAGGGACAGGGCTGGGCTGAGTCATTGGGAGAAGTATTCCAAACTGGTCTGTTCTTGTTGGGGCGATCTCTCCCCAACACAGTGATAGCCTGGCTCTCTCTGCCTTGTTGGTGGTACCGTTGTGTTTATAACTTTGTACATGTGGAGTCTTTCCATTCAGCTGGAATAGATTTTGGAAAATAAGATTACCGAATGGGGCTTGACTTTTAGCTGGAGGAACAAAAAGGCAGCTAGTTTAGAGAGAGGAAAAAACAGGGGAGGGAGGCGAGGAATATTCGTAAAGCACACTTGCTTGGGCCTCCCACCTCATCCCCATCCTACCTGACTAGGCTCAGGTGTGATGGGGCCATGCGGGCCTCCCAGCTGGAAACCTCCCCTCACAGATTCAGTCTCTGGTAATTTCAAACCTCTCTGGAATGTGGCTGTCTCCAGCTCTGTCTGCCTTTTCTTGGCCATTTCAGAGCCTCTGCCTAGCATTTCTGCTGCTTTCTGAGTTCCATATTTCCTCCTGTCCTGGCTCTTCTTCCCCTGCCATCCTGCAGTAATCCTCTGGGACAATCCCTAGACCTGATTCCAATCTTTGGACTCCCTTCCAACTGTAAAGGCAAAGGAAGAACCAAAAGGTGGTGGGTGGCAGTCTGGGAGGGCAGCTGAGGTTCAAAAGTTCCTGGCGGAGCCTCCAGTCCGGGCCACCTCAGGGGCTGATCTGACCCCTCCAGAGTGCCCCCTGGGCCAGCAGCAAATAGAACAAAATTTTATAGCCTGGGGCAGATGTTGGCTCAGCCATCTCACCCAGATTCCCCTTCATCTCTCTTCCACTGAGGAGGCTCCAATCTCCGCTATACCTTTGTTCTCTTTCCTTTCCCCCCTCCTCTCCCTCCTCTTCCTGTTTGATCCTGCTCACCCCCCAAATTGTTTCTTTAGATCTGAAAGCATCTGTTCCTGTCTGACCCTCCCCCCACACCCTCCTTTTTTTCCCTCCCTCCACCTCAAGCAGTCAAAAAGCCCCCAAATGGAGGGCCTCTGGCCTCTGACCTATTCTGATACACCAACATCCAGATACCTTTGAGGCCGAACCTTTAGGCCCCTCCCCAGTTACTTTTCTTTCATTCTACCAGCTGCAGAGGGTCCTGGGATTGAACAATTTGAGTCTTAGCCCCTAGGGACCCGTCTCTTCTCTGTCTGGGACAATTATCCATTTTTCATGTAAAAGCAAGGAGTCCAAGGTTGAAGAGTTTGGAGTATTTAGCTGACTGCCCCAGTCCTCTGCTGGGCTTTTGGGGGCTGTAGATTTTGAACATATCCATATTCTGACCATAGACAGTAGGTGCCCTTTTCTAACCTCTACCTGGCCATTTCTTTTATCACGCCCTCTGACCCTTCTCTTAATTCCAAAGTCATTTGCTGAGCAATAAGAAAGCCCCTCCAAGCCCTCCCAGAATTCAGTAATCTAAACTAGGAAGATCAAGGCAGTTTCCATACTGTGCACACTGTAGGCCTCTTTTCTCTGTTTTTCAAAAATAAAAAATAAACAAAAAGATGACTCCTTCACATCCTCCTTCCCTCCACTCGTATGGAATATAGAGAGAGGGTTGTATACTCAATCAAGGTAGACAGTAGCCTGTCTTTTCCCCCTTTTAGTCAATCCACTTGGGTCCAAGTTCAGATAATTCAGGCCCAAGGCCTTTGAACTCTGCTTGGTAGACCTATCTCTAGCAAAAACCTACTTTATATCTCCAGGACATCAGACTGGAATAATCCCAAGGTCCTTGTCCTGGTGCCCACAGTTGAAAACTGGTAGGTAAGAATAAACCTTCCTCATTCCCTTCCTGCCAGCTGCATCCTGAGATCCAGCCAGTGCCTGGGATCCTGCCTCCTCTTCTATCCCAGAAGAGCAGCAGTTGGCCAAAAGCCTCAGATTCATGCTCCCAGTGGCTTTGCCACCCAGTTTCCATGATGATGAGACAAATGAACTACCTACCACTCCCTGCTCTCTCTCTCTCTCTCTCTCACACAGCATTTGTGCGTGCGCACACACACACACGCACACGAGTTGTGCAGGCCTGGACCAGCCTAGGACGTTGTTGTTGACTGGGGGAAACTTACCTAAGGAAGATACAGAGGGTAGGAGCCTGTATTTTGTGAGAGCATCTTTGCTAATTAGCCAGGAAAGAAGACTGGATTGAATCCTTCTCTCCAGTCTATAATTTCACACACTTACCTAGAGGCATATCCTCAAAACATGCATGGCACACACATTCAAGGAGCTCAACATACTTATTTTTTACTTTTTCTGTTCACATGCGCATGGGTAGGTGACTTTGCTGAAGGTGATGGTGAGAGAGAGAGAGAGAGAGAGAGTGTGTGTGTGTGTGTAGAGGTGATGAGTGACAGAAAATGATATCCCAACCACAGCATCTGTGAAGTGGGTTCTTTGACTTATCACTGACGTCACTGGTGCCAAAGTGTTTTGCTGTCCCCTCTTGCCCTTAAACTGCTCTACAAGGCCTGCCTCTTTGCTGAGACCATGTGGCCTAAGGTCTCACTCTTGATCCCATAACTTGGCTCCTTAGGCCTGGGGTGGCTAAAGAGGAATGAGGCAGGAGCCAGAAGACTCTCTGGAAGATCAGATCTCGCACTTAACACTCTCAATTCTGTGTCAAGGTTAATCAAAACCACGAACATTTATCTAACACTCCAATCTATCCTATTCTGCCCATAGGACCTAGAAAACAACCACTCCACAATGGCAGCAACTGCCGAGTAACTGTCTCCCAGGGTTGTTAACTGCCTTACAGCGGGTATTAGAGGATTAAATGGATTAATACATGATGAACACTTAGATTCTTGCTTGGAATAGAATAAGCTTTCAGTGAGTGCAATCTGTTATCATTAGTAACATCATCAGGCATTTTCTTAAGTGCTTGCTATATACCAGGCACTGGACTAGATCCACTCTCATTCAACCCTTATAATAGCACTGTGAGGAAGTTATTATATTGCTATTTGACACAAAAGGAAGCTGAGTGAGCCTTGGGAGGTTAAGGATGTGCTCCACTGGCAAAGCCCAGCTCCAGTCAGATTTGCCTGTCCCCAGACAAACCTATCCAATTCTCATGATAGTCAGGGAGCACTGGTGAGGACATGGGGCAGTATCAGCCCGAGGGCAAGCAGGACCTAGATTTGCTTGGGCTTTGCTACCTGGCTTGGTCTCATCTAGGCAGATTCTTGTTCTCATCAATACCAGGCTCCAACCCAGTGGTTCTCAAACTTTTTGGTCTCAGGACTCTTCACACTCTTAAAAATTATTACAGTTTCGGGCCGAGCGCAGTGGCTTACACCTGTAATCCCAGCACTTTGGGCGCCTGAGGCGGGTGGATGACATGAGGTCAGGAGTTCGAAACCAGCCTGTCCAACAGGTGAAACCCTCTCTTTAAAAAAAAAAAATTATTAGAGTTTCAAGGAGTTTTTGTTTATTTCTGTGGGTTATACCTATCAATATCTACCTTATTAAAAATTAAAACTAAAACCATTTTTAAATAGTTTAAAAAGTAATAAATATTACAGGTTAAAATAACTTTTATGACAAAACTACATTTTCCCAAGCAAAAACAATTTAGTGTGAAGAATGTCATTATTATCCTTTTTTTTTTTTTTCCTTGAGACAGAGTCTGGTTCTGTTGCCCAGGCTGGAGTGCAGTGGCATGATCTCAGCTCACTGCAACCTCTGCCTCTCGGATTCAAGCAATTCTCCAGCTTCAATCTCCCAAGTAGCTGGGATTACAGGCATGTGCCACCACGCCCAGCTAATTTTTGTATTTTTAGTAGAGATGGATTTTTACCATATTGGCCAAGCTGGTCTCAAACTCCTGGCCTCAAGAGATCTGCACACCTCGGTCTCCCAAAATGCTGGGATTACAGGTATGAGCCACTGTGCTTGGCCTATTTCACATTTTTGCAAATCTCTTCAATGTCTAGCTAAATAGAAGACGAATTGTCCTGTTTCTGCATTCAGCTTGTTTTGATATGCTGTTTTGGTTGAAGTATCTGAAGTACATAGCCTCACGTGCAGACATGTAACTGAGGAAGGAAGGACCTGCAGAGCTCCTCAAAGTGTCTCCAGGACCCCCAGGGACCTTAGACTACAGTTTAAGAACCACTGAGCCAACCAACTATGATAACCAGTAGAAGCCACTATAATAATATTATTGGACACCCTTTTAGCTCTTTAGTGGTGCTTCTGACTACAAAACCCATCATCATTTCACTGTTTCATGCTGTATTTGAATTGTGTTACCTTAGGTAAGTTACTCAATATTTCTATCTCATAGATAGATAGATGATAAGTAGATACAGATAGACATGCTATGTGTGTCATAGGTACATTATTAGTTAGTTTTTAGCTTGAGTGTAAGAGTAAAATATAAATTTATAGATAAAATAGCTTTCACATGTTTAGCATTGTTAGAGGTGGGCAGTTTGACTATTAATATCAATCTTTTTTTTTCAGAAGGGAAAACTGAGCCAAAGAGGGTTGATGTGACTTGCTGAGGATGACACAATCAGCAACTGGTGGGCAGTAAGGCCAGAACGCCCATCCTCTGACTCCTAGACCTATGCTCACCCTCTCAGAATCCCTCTCTATGCAGGCATGCAGCATAACATGCATGTGGAGGGTGTGTGTGCCAGGCACAAACCATTTATGAGGCACATATAATGTTTGTACTTATCTGAACATATTTCTATCTGACAGAAAAAATGTCTTGTACTTCTGCATGCAAGTTACAGCTTTGCTTGGTACAAGGCATCAGCCTGCCAGTGTTTTTCCCTTCTCATCCAGTTATCCATGTGTCTGTAGTTCTGGGCTGGATATGTTCATTGTTAGGGATATTCCTTCCTTCTAGGTCTCCTGCTGGCACATTCCCACTGAGAGCAGGTAGATTGCCCAGCTTGTCACATGAGCACACAGAACAGGCACACCTGCGGGTAACAGTCTCATCCCCTTCTTTTTCTTTTTCCTGTACATCATTTCTCACATACCTTTTCAAAATTAGTGGTCTACAAGTGTACAACCAAAGAAAGCATTGTTGTATGAACTGAGGTGTAGATGTCTCTCTGCAGATGCAAATGTAGAACCTTGGGTGCCCATATACCTGTCTAGGTAAGCCCCATGTAAATGTATGAACAACCGGAGTCTCAATTCTTTCATTAATCTGATAGGTATTTACTCACAAATTCTATATTTTATGGTTGTATGAGGCTCATGTTTATGCAGGATCCAATGAGAAGAAGCTTCAGTGGGAAGTCAGTCTGACTAAATTTAGCCAGGCCTTCTGCTCCTAGTTGCCTTAAGCAAATCACTTACCCAGTGAGAGACTCCACTTCTTCATCCACATAATGGGGGGAAATAATGATAGTCTCAGCTACACCTCGGGATGACGAGTCTGGTAGGGAAATAGTAGGAGATGTCTGAGTATGATTCTCCCTTTCTTTCTTTCTTTTCTTTCTTTCTTTCTTTCTTTCTTTTTCTTTCTTTTCTTTCTTTCTTTCTTTCTTTCTTTCCCTCCTTCCTTCCTTCTTTCCTTTCCTTTCCTTTCCTTTCCTCCTTTCCTTTCCTTTCCTTTTTCCTTTCCTTTTTCCTTTCCTTTCCTTTCCTTTCTTTTTATTGAGGGATGGAGTCTCACTATGTTGCTCAGGCTGGCCTTAAACTCCTGGGCTCAAGAAATCCTCTAGCCTCAGCCTCCTGAGTAGCTGGGACTGCAGGCACTATGCCCAGCTTTAGGATTCTTTTCTTTTATGGAAAAGTCCAAACAAAATAGTAGAGAGAATAATGTAATCAAACACTAATAATATAATCATTATTTCACTTCAACAATGATCAGCCCACAGCCAGTCTAATTTCATCTATTTCCTACCTAACAATACCTCTTACATTTTGGAGCAAATTCCAGACATATCTTTTTTGTTGTTGTTGTTGTTGAGACAGAGTCTCACTCTGTAGCCCGGGCTGGAGTGCAGTGGCTTGATCTCAGCTCGCTGCAACCTCTGCCTCCTGGGTCCTGGTTCAAGCAATTCTCCTGCCTCAGCCTCCTGTGTAGCTGGGATTACAGGCATGCATCACCATGTCCAGCTAATTTTTGTATTTTTGAGACAGGGTTTCACCATGTTGTCCAGCCTGGTCTCGAACTCCTGACCTTGTGATCCATCTGCCTTGGCCTCCCAAAATGCTGGGATTACAGGCGTGAGCCACCACGCCCGGCCAACATATCATTTCTTATGTAGTAAACACTTTGATGGATATCTTTAAAAATTAAAGTTTATTAATAACATAACCACAATATGATTATAATACCTACCTAAAATTTTGTAGCAAAATTCTTTAGTTTTTAAAAAGTAAAAGAGATCTAAGAAATGTCAAGCAGCTAACTCCCCTGTGTCTCATGCTCAGGGCTGATGAATGTCAATAAGAGACTGTGATAATGGGGAGAAAAGGATGAACTTTCCTTTTTTATTTTTATCTTAAAATCCCAGGCTACCCCCAGCTCCTCCCCTCTACTCATTAGGTCCATTAATAATGTGCTCAGAGGGGACCCGGAGGTTGAATGTGGTGGAGGCAGCCAGAAGGCAGCCTCAGAAGATACTGCAGACCTCATGTTGGATGAAAATCGGAGTGAACCAGAAGGAATCTGAGCTGAGGGCCTGCCCAGCCATTCTCCAGCATCAGATTTCTTCCTCGGCTTGCCAGGCATTTGAAAGATGTCTGAAGTCTCTTTGGAGTTACTGAGCTCCAAGACATGCATAAACATGTAATAGCATCGTCATACAGAAACCCAAAAGGAGATTGCATGGAGACACAAGTAAACCCACCTGCCCATACACCAGCCATGTACAAATATATGCAAACACTCAGGGGCATATGCAAATATACACGTACACATCAGCAAACTCGGGCATGCAGGAAAACAGAGATACAAACCCAAACACTCATACATGAACATGCAGGGATACAAGCATGCAGGTTCTGGAACCAAATACAAAAACCCAGAGACGGGAAAATACACTTTGAGACATTCTTAACTACTGACCAGTTAACATGGCCAACCTCCAAGTCTAGCAACTCCTTCCCCCACATACCATCAAATAGGCCAAATATTGACCAAAACGACAATCTGAGTCACATTCACGCAAATGTATACCTAGGATAAGTCATCTCATGGCCTGTCCCCTGCTCTGGTGAGCACAAGTTCTCTATCATTAGGAATGTGTCTCCCCAAAAGGCAGGAATAAGAGTGGTGTGGTGTGGTACTGTGCATAGGTGTGCCTATGTCCATGTGAAGACACATTTCTTCATTCTGCCAAGTCAACTTGGTGAAAAGGGAAAGAACGCTAGCCATGCACAGACTTCAAGTCACTGCAGGCTGACGAGGGAACATTGCTTTGCTTGTCCTGTGCTATAGCTGAAGGTTGAACTGATCTTTCCCCAAATTGATTGACCCACATGGGTGTTTTGGCATCTTATAGACATGACCTAAGGATGTTTTCTCTGGGCTTGAGTGAGACTGTGTCAATTGTCTGGGGTTGATTTTTCTGAGGGAACTTACCAATCAAAAGAATAAAGGTGATGGAGCTGTCTGGATCAGGTTGTTGGCTGGGCATTACGTGGCCACAGAGTGATACTGAGTCAAAAAGGATGGGCAGAATCTTGATAGTTTTAAAACAAGATTTGGCAACAGATGGAGATAAACCAGTGGGGCTATTTAGCATTGTGTTCAGGAAAACCAGTCAACTGACTAAAATGTTCTTATTTCGACCAATTTTTGTGAGATGCAGCAGAAGCAACAGCATCTGAGAGTCAAGGTACCCGAGTGTGTTTACATTGAAAGCTGGATCTACACTGGCGTTTAGAGGCAGGGAAGGGTTGTATAAATGACTGTAGATTTGGAAGGATAAAATGTGAGTATGTATCAGGAACTTAAAACTATTATCTTTGGCAAGAAAGTAAAAGTTGTATAGCGAATTAAGGCTTTTTCTTTATATGGAATCACAGAATGTTAGATATTGAAGGGATCTTAGAGTTCATGTGGAAATTGAGGCTTGGAGACTTTTAAACGACTTGTCCAAGTCACACGGTGAGTAAATGGCTGAGACACATTTAGACACCTGAGTTTGCTCAGGCTACCGTAACAAGTACCACAGCATGGACGGCTTAAACAACAGAACTTTATTTTCTCACAGTTCTAGAGCCTAGAAGTCCAAGATCAAGGTGTTGACAGGGCTGGTTGCTTCTGAGGCCTCTCTCCTTGGCTTACAGATGGCTGTCATCTCCCTCTGCCTTGTCTTCTGTGTCCTAATCTTCTTTTTTGAGATGGAGTTTTGCTCTTGTTGCCCAGGCTGGAGTGCAATGACACAATCTTGGTTCACTGCAACCTCCACCTCCCAGGTTCAAGCGATTCTCCTGTCTCAGCCTCCCAAGCAGCTGGGATTACAGGCATGCGTCACCATGCCCTGCTAATTTTTGTATTTTTTGTAGAGATGGCATTTCACCATGCTGGCCAGGCTGGTCTTGAACTCCTGACCTCAGGTGATCCATCCGCCTCAGCCTCCCAGAGTGCTTGGATTATAGGCGCGAGCCACTGCACCCCGCCTGCTAATCTCCTCTTATAAGGACACCAGTTATATTCAATTATAGCCTACCCATATAATCTTGTTTTAACTTAATTACCTCTTTAAAGGCCCTGTCTCTAAATACAGTCACATTCTGAGTTACTGAGGGTTAGGACTTCAAGAAATGGAATTTGCAGAGACACAATTCAGCCCTTAACTGACACCATGGTTCTGGATTCCTAGTCCACTGCCATTGTGCCCATATCAGACTAAGTCATCTGGTGGCACCTATTCTTGAGCTGGCTCAGTTTTGTTTTGTTTCTTAGGGATGGGGAAGCTGTTTGGAGCCAATATGAAAACTGTTTCCTGGAGCCAAGGCCTATTAGGAAACTGAGTGAGCATGGGCTGGGAAATCCGGGGTTAGGCTGACCACCAAGCACTGGGAAAAGGAAGTTTCTAACCAGAATCTTGGAACTGGAAAGAACCCAGTGAGGTTAACTTGGCCGTCTCAGAACAAGGAGGATTTACCTGGTATACTTAGGGAACCCAAGTGTCTCAGAGTTCCCGTGGCTGATGCGTTCTTTCTTACGTGTGTGTGTTCAGATTCTTCAGGCCAAGCTCAAAACCCTGTCCCTTGCCTCCAGTCCTCAGAATTGGACAGCAAGATAAAACTCATCCAATAAGAGAAGTTTTCTCCCTTGAAGCTTGAAGAAGGCTTGACAGGATCTTAAGGAATTTTTTTTTTATTCAAGAGAGCCTCTTTCTCTCCTCCTCTGAGGCTGGAGGCAGGGAATTTAGAGGCAAAAAACTTCCCTTATCCCGTTGTTGTCTGCCCTGAGACCTTCAGCCCCTTCTTCGGGCCCTGGCCAGCTCTAGAAAATGGATTGAGGTGAGTTAATATGTAATGTGGTACAGAAACAGGGAGAGGGGAGAGGCCATCTAATATCACAGAGATCACAGATGGCTCCAGTGGAATTACTGAGCATGGTATAGATGAGGGCTTGTGCCAAAAAGTGGCCACGACTGGGAAGAAGAGCCCATCTTATTATGATGGTTGGTGACTCTCTCTGCCATGGAGAACAAGCTTGGGTTCTGGGGTTTTGGAGGGAGCAATTCCAAACATATCCAGCGGAAACACACAGAGCCAGAGTCAGCATAGTGCTGAGAAAAGTACTAGTTCAGGGATCAGAACACCTGGGTTCTGATCTCTGAGCCTCAATTTCCCTTCCTTCACAATGAAGTGTTTGATTAGGTTATCACTAGCCTAATCCTTCCAGCCCTGAGGCTCTAAGCAAAAACTGAAGGATGCTGGGGGGCGGGGAGAAGGAATACTCTTTGTAGCAAATCAAATGATGGACTATGTGTCTCTGTGAACCAAACCAGGCACAGAAAACTCTCCATCTTCATTCCAGAGTTGGTGGGGGGTGGGGGAGTAGGGGTGTTAGCTGTGGTGTCTCCTTATTTGACAACTCAACCTTTTCTACAGGGCCCCTGCAGACACACCATGGAGCTGTTTCCCTTAAGGACCCTGCCCCTGAGGGAAGACAGGCAGAAACAAGATGGGGCAGGAAGTTGGAATGGGTGTCTGCATGATGCCAATAGCCAGGTGAAAAAGAGAAATCAGCCCACTATCTGCTTAGTTTCAAATAGAATAAAGGGATCCAATTTTGTAGCTTTCATCTGATGTAATGGATAATGAGATGCAGGATCAGCCTTTTGCAGTGATTCAGTTTAAAGCCCCCTGGGAAGGATCTGTTTCCCCCTCCCCAATTATCCTGCCACAGAAATGCCTTAAGTTCCACCATTAAAGCACATGGTGTTAAGTACAGTCCTCTGCAGATCACATCCTTTAAAATACAAAAGCACCACTGGGATACTTCATCAAACAAGGATAGAGCCAGAAAAGTAGTGCTTAGGGGGGATGCTCAGGGAGATGAGGGGCTCTGAAGATTAATCTCTAGATACTTCTCAGCTTTGCATTACCTGACCCTTGTGGGAAAGCTAGATTCTGCCTGAGGAAGTGGGAACTCAAGGACTCCCCTAGAAACCAGATGCCTGCAATTATGAGTGTATTTCTAGTCTTGGGAAATGAGTGGACTCTAAGTGGTGAGGGTAGTTATCACACTGAAAACTCACAGAGGCTGCCAGTAAAACTGAGATTGGGGGATGGAAATTCTGATAATATACATGCATTTGGGTCAGCCACTATAGAAGCCAGTGTAGAAGTGCCTCGTGGAGCCCCCTGTATGTCCAGAGGATATAAAACTATTCCAGAAGGGGAAAAATCCATTTCATTTCTATGATTATCTGCTGTATATCTAACCCATAAGTCATGATTTGAAAGTATTAAAACCTAGCAGATAGGGAAACACACTGCCAGGGTTCAAATCTGGTTATGCGACCTTGGGCAGGTGACTTAACCTTTCTGAGAATACATTTCCTCATCAAATTCGGTATAAAGCAACTGGCATGTAGTAATCTTCTACAAATGGAAACTATTATAGTTATGAGTACCGAGGGAGCTTCAGGACACCATTCATGAATTGGCACTAAGCCATACAATCAATGGCCACCATGGTCAGAGCAAATCAGAAGTCCAGACCCTGAAAAATGTACGCATAATCTTTTTCTTACCTGAGTGAATCTTGTTTCTTCCCAACTTAATCTTACCTTTCAGGATCTGCCAGTAAAAGAAGCAGAAAGAGTCCTGTACCCCTCCTAGCAGCCTGGAAACTACGTTTGGGGCAAGGTTGGCCTTACCCACAGACAGGATGGGCAGCTGCCTTCATGACAAGATTTAAGAAAAATTATAAATCACATTAACCCAAATTTGTATTATGCTACCTGCCATATGGGTCTAAAACTCCATTATTATAGATATTTCCCTCCATCTGGGCGATGGCTTCTGAAGACCCCTACCGAAAAGCACACAGTTGCCTGGGAGAATGTGCAGGTCAACACATAGGTGAAAGTTCCCTAACCTGCAATCTAGCCTCTTCTTCAATAAAGAAGAATGGTCTGGTACTCAGGACAAGTAAGTTTTGATAGGACTAGAGATCTTAAAGGCCCAGAGCACAGGCCTCTTCCTTTCAGGAGGCATACAGTGGGAACGTATGGGCAGCAGAAAGACACCAAATGGGCATGGGACCTACTAAGAACATCAGCTGGGCCATCTGTGATTTAGGGAGCTAAGACGTGGAGTCAATACTGACTTTCAGTTCACCTTGACATTGACTCTACCTGGCTCTTGTACCTTCCAGTGCAGACTTGCTTCCTCCCAAGAGCAATGACGTACTTGGGGAAGAGGTAGAGAGGCAATCCTAGTGTCTGGGTACTCTGAGCAGCGATGCCCAGGATCTCAATGACTGAGACCAAGCAGCTCTGTCTCTGACCAACACTATCATGACAGTAGCTACAAATCAGTAACTAAGAGTGTGCTCTGCAGATCGCTGGGACTCTAGAGGGTCTTTTAGCTGGTCCAAAAGTCCACCCAGAATTCATCATCCAAACACATGTGACTGGTGTGTATGTGTGTGTGTGTGTGTGTGTGTGTGTGTGTGTGTGTGTTTGTGTTTTAATGGATGAGAGGTTTTGTTTTTTTTTTTTAATGTTGCCCAGGCTGGCCTCAAACGCATAGCTTCACCTCCTCAAGAACCAGAGAAACAGACCTGAGCCACCGCAGCTCCCTGGTTTGTGTTTTAATTGTAATCTCTGAGGAGATATAAATATATATTTGAAAGTGCAAAGAAATGAATATTTGAAAAAGTATAACCATTGTCATGGTTATTTACTAAGGAAAAAAATGTGTGTGTGAAAATTGAATATGTATTTATGTGTGTACAGACACACACACTCACACCACACATGGACATATTCTTCCCTCCCTCCCTCCTTTCCTTCCTTCCTTTCTTTCATTGCCAAAAGAGGCCAATGAGATACGTGAGAATTGGCTTCTCTGAGATCTGACCAGAACAGGCTGAGGGCCACCAGCGTGGATGCTACATCTGCGGGACTGGACACTTTCCTACCGATGTTGTTTGACTCAGGATGTTTTGGCATCATGGCAGCACAAATTCTCTCTCTAATCCAGTCTGTACCTAAACCCTGTGTAGGCAGATTCCGCCCTAAAAAGAGCAGCCAGAGAAGTGAGAACCTGGTTCCTCCTACATTACCCTAAATATTGCTGTGATATCAGGGAAATAATATTAATACTTACAACAACTACAACCAAGTGGGTCTCTCTGGGCCTTTACTAAACTTTCCTCCTCTGAATTATGGGGAAACTTCCTTAACAAGGTTGGAAAAACTGGGAATGAGAGAGGAGAATTGGGAAGGGGGAGAATGTGTTAAGCAGGTGTAAAACACAGGAAGGGGTTCTGTAAACGCTCCATCTTGAGAGGGGGGCTTTGTGGATGGGAGGAGGAGAAGGAAATGAAAGGTGGTAATTAGCTTATTATTGTTTCCCCTGGGTGTTGTGAAAATTCCTTAGGAGACACTTGTAAAAAAGCAGAGGGAAGACAGTAAATACACATCTAATGATATGCTAAATAAATTATTATTGTTATTATTATGACTGTAATAGCAATTGCAACTTGCTTCCTGCTCCGAGTTTCCACTAAAGATGGGAATTGACCCCCTTACAGCCAGGCCTCTGCAGTTGCCAACAACCCCCAGCACCACCCCCCCACCGCCACCCGGAATCAGTCAAGTAATTGGGCAATATAGACTAGGCTTCAGTTAACAGCCATTCTCCTGCTTTCTGCAGAAGGAGAACCGAACAGCTCAACAGAAGCTCGCAAGGTCTCTGCCAGGTGCCTGCTCTAGCAAAGAAATGAAGCAAAGGAGCTCTGCCCAGAATAATGGGGGTTATACTTAGGAAATAACTTCTTGATTTCCAAGCAAGGGAATTTAGGGAGGGCAAAAGCAAAGGCAGACAATTAGGGAGAGGCTGGGTCACAGAAACAAAGGAGAAATACACAAAATAGGGATACTCCATCTAGATAGCATAGGTCTCTAGGACTCCTGCAATTGTCAAGGGCACTTCCAGCATTTTGCTAGGAAGTCAGCCAATTGTTTTTGTCAGTTTCTCAAAGGGGTCTGGGACCCAGAAATGGCTAAGAGCCATTCCACCCCAGGTAAAAGGGACCCAGGACTCTTTTGGCTGAGGACAAACCAATAGACCCTGGCCACCATTGTAATCTGCTGTTTACAGCAACTGTAAGCAACCCCCTCCACCCCCCTACTTCTAACCAGAGCCCAGGCACCTGCCCTGAGCCCTTCTTAGGCAAATATATGTAAATATAGGACCATCGGTTTTCCCTCCCTGCATTTCTTTAGGGAAAGCAACAACCGTGCCTGTAGGCCAAAGGTATTCATGAGGAGAAAGGAGAGGGCTAGCTGTCTAAGAGGGAAACTGCCAAAGGCTACAGACTAGGAAATGGGATTCCAGGTTTAAGATAGCTCCTCTCTGGACCTCAATCCTTCACCTAGTCACCTAGTCACATGGTGCATTGCCCCTAAGGATTCTTAGGGGAAAAGGAGCCAAATTTGGGAGGGTCCTCCTTGCTTAAGCCTTGATGGGAGAAGGGGAGACCAACCCTTCTCTGCAGACCGGGGTCCACACTAGGCAGAGGAACTCCAAACCTGCCCCATTCACCAACAGTGCCTGGCCTAGCTCCAAACTCCTGAAAGGAACTATTTCACAGGAACCAAAAAGGGTACACTGGTGATACAAAAAAAAAAAAAAAAAAGAAAGAATCTGATTAGAGGCATTACTGGATCAGAAAATCTGTGACCTTTTTAACATTAAATTTTAAAAATATTTTACTATTGGCGACGCGGTGGCTCATGTTTGTAATCCCAGCACTTTGGGAGGCCGAGGCAGGTGGATCACGAGGTCAGGAGTTCGAGACCAGCCTGGCCAACATGGTGAAACCCCATCTCTACTAAAAATACAAAAAATTAGCTGAGTATGATGGCGCATGCCTGTAATTCCAGCTACTCGGGAGGCTGAGGCAGGAGAATCGCTTGAACCCGGGAGGCAGAGGTTGCAGTGAACCAAGACAGCGCCGATACACTCCAGCCTGGGCTACCGAGAAAGACTCCGTCTAAAATATATATGTGTGTGTATGTGTGTGTGTGCGTGTGTGTGTGTGTATACATATTTTACTATTAAATTAAACATTTTAAATATTAAGCCTGATCTGTTTGGTAGCCCTGGAGCAGGGCTGAGTCATAGAGAGAAAGCTTTCCTTTAGCCAGGCTGGCTGTCTCGCACTGATTTATTTTTGTTTTATTTGTGGATTTCTTAATGGACCCAGTGGTGGTTCCTCTTTGCACCCCTCGGGTTGACAGACAATTCCTTCCTAGCCCAGGTCTCAGCTCTGGTTTAGTTTTCATAGGCTGGGGATTCAGGGGGCCGGGAGACTGGAAATAGAAAGCAGAAGTACACTGACTGGGGAGGTGGGTCTGCCTTGGCTTACCTTCACATTTCCAGACTCCAGGCGCCTCGCTCCAGCCTCCGCCCCATCCTAGGCCTAGGCTGGTCTCCCACCCTACTACCCACGGGCCCCATCAGAGCCCAAGCTGCTGCCAGCTTCCATGTTATCCCCCAGCCTGGCTAGGGTCCCTGCAGCCCGGGTATCCAGGTGCCTGCTAGCCACGGTGGTGTGCAGAGTGAGGGTGAGTTTTCATGTCGACTGCCCTTCCGTTTACCTCAACAAGTATGTTTGGGCAACCGCACTGTGCCAGGCAGCAGACAGAGTCCCTGCACTGCAGGACTTCCTAGTCCTGTGGGCAGGGGTGTGTGGACCGTGGCACATGGTGGTTAGCCCCAGTCCAAGGGTCTCCACTGCCTTCCCAGCATTCTAGAGATGGGGGAGGGAGCAGGCTGGCCGCTGAGACTGAGTTCAGGACAACTCCTTCGCACATTCAACAAAGTTATCTGTGACTCCCTGATTAAAAAACAAAAATAAATACTGGCGGTGGTGGGAGGTATTTCCCCCCTGGGTTGGTTGGTAGTGGGGGTGAGAATTGGGGAGTCTTGGCCCAGTGGGGTCTAGAAGGGGACTGGTGCAAGAGTGGTTGGTGTAGCTGTGAGTGGAGAAGTAAGATCTAGTGGGGTAAGCCCATGTGCCCTGTTTCTCAAGTCAAATTCTCCCCGAAAAGGTTCAGGGCAGCACGGTTAGAGAGCTGGAGGAGTCCCTCTGTACCCAGAGGGAATTAGGCCACTCAGGCCTCAGAGAAGGAGGGCAGGTGGTGAGGACAAGCTCCCCAATCCCCCATCAGAGCAGGCCCAGCTCTTGCAAATTCACTCCTCAGTCCACAAGGTCTCCGGTCCCATCCTGCATCCCTGCCAGGGCACAGGAGGCCCAGATAAAAACAGGCTTTATTTGGCCAAATGAACTCACTCTCCTGGATTACCTCACTTATCAGAAAGTGAAAGTGTACCCCATGCTCCCCGCCCTGTCCCTGCCTAAACCTGTTTATCTCCGAAGCCCACTCTTTGAGACCTAAAAATTAGGGTTTAAGAGAAACGAGCTAGGACTGCAGGAGGGGCATGGCAGTCCCTATCCTTCAGTGCACTAAGAGCCCAACTGAAGGCTGCCTCCTCGGTGGACCTAGTCTCGGGGTGGGGAGGCTGGAGTTTTTGCAGCTTCCCCTTTCCCAAGCTCCTCAACCACAGCCGCCTGCGCCAGCCCCTCACAAAACCGGTTCTCACCTTTTGGTGGGTGCTAGTGTTTACCCCTTTCCTCCTGCGATCAGCTGATCCGAGCCCACCCACCCTCCATTTACCTCCCTTCCTGGAGGCTCCCTGAGCTCTATTTACCGTTTTGCAACTCCATCCCTCCATAAGTACAGAACTCTGCTAGCTGCTTTCCTAGAGGGCAGATACAGCGTTTCCAGCCGGCCCCCGGCAGATATCTGTGAACAAGTCTCTCCCAGCCCCTACAGATAAATACGCCTGTTCTGAGATAGACTGGCCTAAGTCCCAACGTGCACACATCACAAGATAATTATACATAATATACATACAAATCTCACTATAGAGTTATATTTGAAAGTGTCTGTAACTCTAGAGAGAGATTGCAGCATGTACATATAGGACTATAATGACTTATGTCTATTTTTATAACTATGTAGTTATAAATAGATATGCCTATATATAGAGATAATAATATAGAAATATCTCCATCGCCATATATGGCTCTAAGTGAATGCTCTAACTACTCTATATCACAATCAATAAGTATATATCTCCTGATACATAATTCTAACAATATACATTTTTATCTATATAGCTGTTCAGAGATATAAATCTGTCAGGAGATCAAGCGTACATAAAGCAGGATGGCTGTAAGACAGTCGTATATTTTCCCATATATAAATCTGCTCCTATAACTCCTGTATATGCACAAATACAATGGAAATAATTATATTTTCCTCAAACATAAATCTGTAAATACAACCACAGCACATTTAGGTATGGTTAGAGATACAGCAATATTTTCTAGACATCAGTCTGTCAGCAGAGCCACTAGTGCCTCCAAACAGAGAGTTATAGAGGGAGTTATAAATAAACTCTCCAGATGTGAACGGATCAGTAGAACTAGATGTAAACACGACTCCAAGCCGTTCTTTCTTCTTCTTCTTTGTAAGATATTCCTGAAGCACGCCCAGTCATCTAACAGGGTGCAGGGGTATCTGGGTGCTGGTATTTTCCCTCCAAGGAGGGTCGGAGGTCGCCGGACTTTGGGAAACCGAGCAGGAGTGGGTGGGGGACAGTGCCCGCTCCCAACGCAGCTCAGAAGCCCCTTCCGTCAGTCTCCTGGTGGCTGAGAGCTCCGGCCAGCGGAGAGGCCTAAGGGAGAAAAATGAAAAAGCATAGTCTGGCTTGAGTCGTTCGGCACTTCTCCGGCCCAAAACCCTCTCACCAGGGAAGCCCCGATCAGGCGTCGGAGCGGAGAGAGCCCGCGAGGCTCGGAGGCTGGGGGCCCGGGGCTGCAGGCCGGGCTGCGGAGGCCGAGCGGAGTCGCCAGCCGGTATCTGACCGCCCCGCGCCCCATCGCCCCGGGCCGCTGCTCGTCGGCGGCCTGGAACACAAAACCTGGGCCCTCGCCCCGCGCTCTGCGCTCAGCTCGTCCACTGGTCTTATTTTACTGCTGTTTTGTCCCATTAGGTATCGCAGCGTCCTTAACCCGGTGTTCTCAAATGTGAGGACACCCAGAGCTTTCTCGAAGGAGTGTGTGTGCTGGCTTTAAATAAGTGACTCGGTGGATAGTGTATTTCTCTTTTCAGACCAAATGGGTCACCGGCTTCTGAAAAAGAATCCAAACCTCTGAAAGGGTTTCTGACAAATCTTTTAAAAGTTCTCACGCTCATTTGTTACGATGATTTTCTTTTCTTGTCTTTTTAAAAAAAGTTGGCTAATTTGTGTTTCTATATTCCTCTTTGATTTTATTTTTCTTGGTACAATTGTTTTTAAAGGAGGGATTTCGTTAGACCCGAAACTGTGGGGCGGCTTCCTCTCCAGCAAACTTAGTATCTCTACGCCTCTGACTCCCGTCTCCCCGAATAAACAAACTCATTAAATGACCAGAAAACTGTACCTGGAGAGAAAGAGGTGGATGTTGCAGGATCCGGGACCGTGGTCTTTGCTTCCTTCATGAAAAATCGGCTAGGTTCCAAGCTCGCGAAGGAAAATTCAAGGCGCCTTAACTCCTCCTTTTAAATTTTTTAATAAAGACCCTAGAAAGGGAACTTGCCCTGGGCCTGCTGGAGCCCCAGTCTGGCTCTCCACACTCCCCGGCGGCCATAAATGTTTTTCTGCTTCCGTCCGGGCCCTGGGGGCTCGTCCTCCCGGGCATTTCTGCGCTCTTGCCGGATCAAGTCTGTGGTCATCGCCTCATTCATCTCTGCCCCTTGGCCTGACCCTGCACATTTGGCCTCCTCCTTAAAATACGGGCTCCCAGAGAGTCCCAAAAACCATTAACCACCCCCATATGTGGGATCCCTTCCCTGATCACACAAAGAAAAAGGCCCAGAAAAAAAAGCAATAAAGAGTGGACTCCTGGCTCTCCTCCTCTTTTGTCCCTTGTCCGGGAAAGGGGTTCCCAACCGCAGCTCCCCAAGAGCATATTAAGAAGCTTACTTCCTCCCGTCCTTTCCTATCGCCCCCTCAGATGTTGTGATCCTGACTTCTTCCTCTGTCCCCTCCTCAAAATATTTCCTCTTGCATTTTTTTGTTATCCTGTTATGCAGGGACTGTTAACTACTGTTTTATTATTATTATTCGTTATTTATTGTTATTACGATTGTTGTTAGAGATTTGTTCACCAAGTTCAGGGGACAGCAGCCTGGCCCAGAGGGAAGCCTGCCTGTCTCTCTCTCTCTCTCTCTCTCACACACACACACACACACACACACACACACACACCCTAACACCGTGCACGCACTCACGCATATATGCTCACAAATGCCTGCTATGTTCAGGCCCCTGCACAGCAATCCAAAGAGGCAGGCATCCTACCCTAGCACGCAAAGAACACACTGCCCACGCACGCCAGCATTCAGGCAGAACACCACCCCCAGACCGACGCCAAAACCCACACGCACCGAGCTTGCAAGGAAAGGAAAATACGTAAAGAATCCCTTCTCTCCCACAACCTGGAGGGGCGAGTTAGGCCTCTGTCTCTTCCCCCCAGTCTCTTTCGCTTTCTCTTTTTTTTTTTTCCCTCCTTGTTTACAGCTTCAGAGAGCTCAAGGCCCATAAATCTTGAGGGGCCTACAGAGCGCAGAGCACATTTGTATGCATCGTTAGGACTCGCTAATACCTAAGCCCATTAAGGAGCGTGTATGCGCGTGGTTTCCGGTGTGTATTAACTTATAGTTAAATTCTGGAGGAAAGGGCATTGTGAATTAACATATACCAAATCCATCACGGGCTTTTGTCACATCAGATCAGTCAGTCATGGATTTTGGGGGAGCAACTTGCCTGGGTTGGGGTGTACCCACCCTCCAAACTTTGCGGAGCAGGCCCGGGGTCTGGGGAAACACGAAGACATTCCTATTCAGCCCCAGTCATTCGGATCCCCCAGGCCAAGCGGCTGCACACCTGCGGGATGGCGGAGGGACTGCAGACCCGGGTCCGGGAAGCCAGCGCCGGCGGAGGGAGGCGGGCGAGGGAGGCCCCTCCTGCGTCCTGCTGGGGTTGAGCTGGGGCGGCTGGGCCGGTGGCTGCTGGGTCGCCTGGTTTCCGCTTTCCGAAAGAAATGAGAGGAGAGGCAAGTGGAGTCGCTGAACTTTAATTAAATCGTAGAGAAGACAGTGGGGGGAGGAAAAAAAAAAAAAAAAACGATCGGAGAAGGAGGAGGAGGGGGCCGAGAGGCCGAGGAAAGGAAGTCCCGGCTCGGGGGAACTTGGAGATCGCTCCAAAGAGCTGAAAGCTGGACTTCGTACAAAAGTGCCCCTGTCCCCCACCCCAGCCACTCCGCCTCAGTCGAGGAAGCTAATTCCAGCCCTCTTAGTGAAAAAAAAAAAAAAAAAAATTAAAAAAAAAAAAGAACGAAAAGGTAAAGAAAAAGAAAATCTAATTATGTGGCATGTTTCAGCCAGGTGTTCCTGGTTCCTATGACTCAGACCCTATTGGAGCCCCAAGGATCTGGATAATTGGGCCTGCATAGACAGAGATGAAGGATGCCAGTTCTAAAAGGAGGAAGGGGAGAGAAAAGTCCATCTCTTGGGGTCTTGTAGAAAATACCAAAGACCAAACAAGCTAAATTATTGTGTCCGTGTAGATCTATTTGCCTATTTACATACAGCAGGCTGTGGGGATGAAGGGTGAGGGGAGGCAGGGAATAAACGACCCGGATCGAGCGGGCTGGCAAGAGAGAAAATGTGCCCCCCCGCCCTTTGCGGGAACAGCCAAGGGGCCTCCTCCGTGCGCAGCTCCGGCTGCCGAGCTGCGGGCCGGGCCGGGGGCCGGAGCCGGGGCCGGGCTGGGGGAGGGGAGGCAGGGGCGGGCCGGGAGGCGGGGGCGGGCCCTCCCCGGGCGCTGTGAACTTTAGCTGGGCCGCCGCCTGTCAGCCCCAGAAAGCGTTAAAGGTGCAGCAGCCCGCGCCAGCCTCCGCAGCCGCCTTTGTACGCGTGATTTATGACTTCAATCTTGGTTCACCGAGAGTTCACACGGCTTTCGCTGCTGTTGAAGGTTAAAAGATGGTCTTTGCTTGACAAGTGGGACTATTGAAAATTCCTTCTTCTTCGTTTTTTTTTTTTTTTTTTTTTTTTTTTTTAGAATCGAAGAGTAGAGGCTCAGGAGAGAAAAAAAATGCGGGGCGGGGGGGCCGGGGGACAGGGGTTGCAGGTGGGCCAAAATGATAGGTCATGAAGGTTTGTCCTATATTTAGGAGTTTTTGTTGCTAGGATTTGCGTGCGTGTCGGGGAGAGGGTAGAGAATAGGAGGGAGCTAGGAAAGAGTTGTAAAGATCTCTCATATTTAGAGGCCAAAGGAATGGCATTAAAAAAAAAAAAAACCTCTTGCTTCCACAGTTAATGATCTGGGTAACTTGGGTCATCTGCCTAACTGATCCTCCTCTTGAGACCGAAATGGTCCAGGTAAGGGAGGGAGTTTGGTGCCATCATCCACCTTACCTGGGTAACTACGTTTTTTTTTTTTTTTTTTGAAGTGGGGTCCAGCTCTGTTACCCAGGTTGGAGTGTCATGGCACCATCATAGTTCACTGAAGCCTCAATCAAACTCCTGGGCTCAAGTAGTTCTCCCATTTCAGCCTCCCAAATATGTGAGACTGCCGGCATGTGCCACACTGCCAGGCTGAGTAGCTGCTGTTCAGTGTGCTCCTTTACTCACAGATTTGGACAAGGGTATTTTTAGGTCCCAGTCCTTCAACTCTCTTCAACTGGTAGGTTTAGCCTGCCATTTACATTTGATGCACATGCAGAGGCTGATGGGAAGGAAGTCTGTAGATTTGGAATTGGAAGTCCTTTCTAATTTCAAATCCCCTTGGTCCGGGAGCCAGTCCTTCTTCCTTCTAGCATTTTGAATAAGGTCGTGCCACAGCAGAGATGGTGCTCAAGGACCTCCTAGAGACTAGGAAATAAGGCCCCTTTGTGGTCTAAGGCTCTGAGTACTTGGAGAAACAAAACTCACTCCTTTTTAAATTTCTCGAGAGAGAGAAGAGGAGATACCTTGAAGCTGAGGGTCTGCTTGGGTCTTTTAGTATTTTTTAAGATATGTTTTTTAAAAATTTTCTGCGGTGGCTCAAGCCTGTAATCCCAGCACTTTGGGAGGCCGAGGCGGGTGGATCACAAGGTCAAGAGATCGAGACCATCCTGGTCAACATGGTGAAACCCCGTCTCTACTAAAAAAATACAAAAAATCAGCTGGGCATGGTGGCATGTGCCTGTAATCCCAGCTACTCAGGAGGCTGAGGCAGGAGAATTGCCTGAACCCAGGAGGCGGAGGTTGCGGTGAGCCGAGATCGCGCCATTGCACTCCAGCCTGGGTAACAAGAGTGAAACTCCGTCTCGGAAAAAAAAAAAAAAAA
>NW_022436942.1:22384954-22405050 GCF_009761245.1 Sapajus apella | reverse complement strand
AAAAAAAAAAAAAAAAAAAAAAAAAAAAAAAAAAGAAAAAAAAATTTCTGGAGTGGAATTTGGGATTGTGTGCACTGGGAAGGGGAACAGCAGGCTGGGTCTGGAATTGGGTGTGCCTCCCTAGCCCTATTTAGGCCCCATCTCCGTTGTCGATGCTAGGTAGATGTCTTCTTTAGAGATAGAGCCATCCCCTCAAATCCAGATCCGGGAACCAAAGGCATCCACACTAGAAGGGGCACTCCCTGCTTCTGTTCCTACATAGATTTAGAGAGGTGTTCTCCAACAATGTGGGGACTTAGGTAAGGGAGAGGTAGAAGAGCCAGAAAGATGTTATCTCCCTGGGACACCTAGCACCAGGCCCTCCTTCAGGGGACCTCATATGTAAATAGCAGAATGGAGAGCAGAGAGACCCCAGAAATCCAGAGAGACCCCAGAAATCCAGAGTCCAGGCTCTAAGGTCATTTTGGCAGGGATGGTCCTCTGGCCTTAGGAAGAACAGAGGGGCAATATGGCCCTGGTTAGAAGCTCAGGGGGTGGTAGCTGTTAGGAGGAATCAACCAAGGAAGCTAATGAATCTCTTCCAGGTTCTGGTTGGGAAGCAGAGGAAGGAATTTAACGACCTCTGGAAGTAATGTCTGACCTGAAGTCCCCTTCCCACTGCTTCTGACTGTGTTCCTCACTGGGAAATAATCTCAGTAGGCTTGTGCTTATCTGCAAGTCTGGAGTAATTATGAATTATTAATTCATAATAAAGACTTGATTGTGACCATTGCTTGCCAGTGGACCCATTTATCTCCTTCTTTGTGAGGCAGAGGGCAGCCTCTGTTAGCCCTCAGCTTCTGTAACAGGCAAACTGAGGCCAGCCCCTCTTGAAGGCAGTCCTTGAACTTGGCCCTGTGTGGGACAATTGCCTCATTACCAGTCAAGTCATGTGGCACCTCAGAGTATTTGTGCAATACAGCCACCTCCCACTAACTTCAGATTTCCAAGTGCTTTGTAGACTCCCGGAGAGATAGAGTAGGGGATTGGGAGTGAGACTCCAACAGGGGAAGAAACTTGGCCAAGCTGTGTGTGGAGACAGGAGTGAAGGCCAGGTGGGAGGATTCCCAGGCACACTACCTAAGCGATCTTAGGATCAGCAAGGGGCATTTCACCTTTCTTACCTTAAGGAGATGCTAGCCTCCCTCAACTCTCTGGGGACCCCTGAACACACATCTGACCCCTTCTCCCAACCTCTTTCCCCCACTGGCCTCCCAATCAAGAGGCACAGGTTCAAGACACATCGTGTCCTTGGATGGCGGGGGGGGAGAGTGGGACCTCAGATGGCTGGTGGGGGGAAAGTGGGACCTTGGATGGTTGTAGAGGGAGAGTGGGAACTTGGATGGTTGGTGGGGGGAAAGTGGGACCTTGGATGGTTGGTTGGGGAGTGAGACCTCGGATGGTTAGGGGTGGGGGAATGGTACCTCGGATGGTTAGGGGTGGGGGAGTGGGACCTCGGATGGTTAGGGGTGGGGGAGTGGGACCTCGGATGGTTAGGGGTGGGGGAGTGGGACCTCGGATGGTTAGGGGTGGGAGAGTGGGACCTCAGATGGTTGGTGGGGAGAGTGGGATCCGCCGGTTGTTTCACATCTGTAAGGGGCCTGGAGAGGGAGAAAATTGCTCCTATCCCATGAGGTAATTTCCATCTAAATCCCTGCTATAAGCTCACTTCCACCAGCACTGAGATAATTCTCTTCATCCTTTTTTCCCCTTTTCTTCCCTCTGAACCACAGGCAGGGAGATTGAGGGCAGGAGAGGCAGCTCCCAACAGCTGTACCTAGAGGAAGAGACAGAAGTAGGAAATGAGGGGAGAGTGGCTTAAGCCTGTTACTTCCCACAAGTTTTATCTCCGTTCTTCAAACCCAGGTCAACATCCCGAAATCAGGGCCATGAGAAGCCCTCCCTCCTTGTTCCCCCAACTCACTCTCTCACAGAGAAGGAGCCCCTGCCTTCCTCCCTGAGGCCCGGGCTGCTCTAAAAACTTCGTTCTTAGGACACTATCGCTTTCTACAGGACATCTGGGTTCCCAACCCCCATGTCTCTCTCAGTGCCTTTCTGGTCCAGAGGGAGCCAGTGGCTTTGCCAGCACACCACCATTTTGTGCCCCACCAGGGGGTGGTCCATGGAGTCATCTCAACTTTCAACCCAGGCCTCACTCATTCTTTCCCCAAGCCACGCCAGCATTCCTTGGTCTCTCCCAAGCCAGGAGGCAGGTAGGAAGCCCATCCAGAGGGTCCCCTGGAACTGGCTAATATAGTCTCATTTACTGTCTGATGGTAAATAAAGAGAACTTGGGAAAAAAGGGAAGGAGCAACTGCGCCTGGCATCCTCCTCACCCGGCATCCTCCTCACCTGGCATCCTCCTCACCCGGCATCCTCCTCACCCGGCATCCTCCTCAGCCACCCCTCCCTGGACATTGGCTTTCTCCACGAAACAGTGCACTGTTGTTCCTGGACCACCGTTCCCCGCCATCTTCGTTGGAAAGGTTTGAGTTTCACCCTCTGTTCACCCCCATTAATCACCCCAGCAGCTAAACATCACCCAGCCCCCTCTGGCCCTTTCTCTTCTTCCTCCCCTTAGTATTCATGGCGGAGCATTCCTCACTGCTGCACGCTCACAAAGACCCCTCCTCTGACACAAGGTCCCTCCCACTCCCCAACCACCCAGTCCATGATGGGCACTGCTCACTTCTGGATGTTCCGACTGCCGGTGCCCACTCCTGGACCCCGTTCCCCCACTCCCCAGCCATCTCCACAACCACTGCCCCCTTCCCATGTACACGTCTGCTCACCACATCCTCCTTCAGGTCCCTCCTCTCAGCCCCACAAACCCTCTTTTCAGTCTTTCCCAGCCACCATTCCGCCCTCCATGCCCCATCCATGTGTAGACCCTGTCTGCTTTCCTATACTTCTTGCTTCTGTCTTCTTTCCCACCCCAGGACATTCCCTAGGGACTTGAGATGGCTAACCTGAAACCCTTTCCTTGCAGCCTTGAGAAACTGAGAGGCAGCATACCACATTGGTTAAAAGCATGGGTTTGGGATTCAAGTCCCTGATCTGACACTTGCTATTGTACAAACTTCGGCAAATTACTTAACCTCTCTGAGCCATCCATAAAATAGACATACCCACTAACCTTATAGAGTTGTTCTGTAGATCAGATTAAATTTTATTTGCATAGATCCAAGCATTCAGCAGGGTCTTGATAAATGGTAGTTATTGTGTTACAAGCTTCTTGTGAAGAAAGAAAGAGATGTTCTTCAGATTCCAATAAAAGTGAAGGAATTGCCTCCTCCAGCACCAGAGAAGGAGGGATAAAAATTACACAGTCTTGGCCGGGCGCGGTGGCTCACGCCTGTAATCCCAGCACTTTGGGAGGCCAAGGCGGGTAGATCACGAGGTCAAGAGATTGAGACCATCCTGGTCAACATGGTGAAACCCCGTCTCTACTAAAAATACAAAAAATTAGCTGGGCATGGTGGCGTGTGCCTGTAGTCCCAGCTGCTCAGGAGGCTGAGGCAGGAGAATTACCTGAACCCAGGAGGCGGAGGTTGCAGTGAGCTGAGATCGTGCCATTGCACTCCAGCCTGGGTAACAAGAGAGAAACTCCGTCTCAAAAAAATAAAAAATAAAAAAATTACACAGTCTTGCAGAATAAGCAGGGTCCATTTACCAGGCAGTGACATTCTTCTATTAGAGGGTCTCAACTTTGGCTCCACATTGGAACCCACGCTGAGTTTTTTGTGGTTTTTGTTGTTGTTGTTGTTTTTTGAGATGGAGTCTGGCTCTGTCATCCAGGCTGGAGTGCAATGGCACCGTCTCAGCTCACTGCAACCTTCTGCCTCCTGGGTTCAAGTGAGGCTCCTGCCTCAGTCTTCCACATAGCTGGGATTACAGGCGCCTGCCACCACGTTTGGCTAATTTTTTTTTTTGTCAGTGTGTTGCTCTGTCGCCCAGGCTGGGGTACAGTAGCTTGGTGTTGGCTCACTGCAACCTCCACCTCCTGAGTTCAAGCAATTTTCCTGCCTCAGCCTCCCGAGTTGCTGGGATTACAGGCGCCCACCACCACGCCTGGCTAATTTTTGTATCTTTTAGTAGAGACGGGGTTTCACCATGTTGGCCTGGCTGGTCTTGAACTCCTGACCTCAGGATATGCCCACCTCGGCCTCCCAAAGTGCTGGGACTACAGGCTTGAGCCACCGGGCCAAGCCAATTTTTTTTTTTTTTTTTTTTTTTTTAGACAGAGTTTTGCTCTGTCGCCAGGAGCCAGGCTGGAGTGCAGTGGCGCAATCTCAGCTCACTGCAATCTCCGCCTCCTGGGTTCAAGCAGTTCTCCTGCCTCAGTCTCCTGAGTAGCTGGGACTACAGGTGTGCGACCACCACACCCAGCTATTTTTTGTATTTTTTAGTAAAGACAGGGTTTCACCATGTTGGCCAGGATGGTCTCAATCTCTTGACCTTGTGATCCGCCCGCCTCGGCCTCCCAAAGTGCTGGGATTACAGGCATGAGCCACCACGCCCGGCCAATTTTTGTATTTTTAATAGAGATGGGGTTTTGCCATGTTGGCCAGGCTGCTCTCGATCTCCTGACCTCAGGTGATCCGCCTGCCTCTGCCTCCCAAAGTGCTAGGATTGAGGCATGAGCCACCCTGCCCAGCCAGTTGTTTTGTTTTTGAGACAGTCTCACTCTGTGGCCCAGTCTGGAGTGCAATGGCATGTCTCGGCTCACTACAACCTCTGCCTCCTGGGTTCCAGCAATTCTCCCTGCCTCAGCCTCCTGAGTAGCTGGCATTACAGGTAACCACCACCCCATTTGGCTAATTTTTATGTTTTTAATAAAGACGGGTTTCTGCTATGTTGGCCAGGCTGGTCTCGAACTTCTGACCTCAGGTAATCAGCCTTCCTCGGCTTCCCAAAGTGCTGAGATTACCGGCATGAGCTACCTCGCCTGGCTGTGAGTTTTTAAAAATACTGATGCCTGGGTCCCACCTCCTGAGATTCTAATTTGGTTAGTCTGTAATAGGGCCTGGGCATTTGGATTTTTAAAAACTCCCCAGGTTGCTAATGTGTAGCCAGAGGTTGAGATGCAGGCCCTAGGAAATGATACAAGAGATCAGGCGAGGGCTGACACTTCTGCCAGAGCAAGGGAGGGGAAGGATACTCAGCTGAGAGCTGCTTCTCAGCCTGGGACACCCCTTCACCAGTGGCACTACTTCAGTTGGGGAGACTGTCACTTAGAATTAGCTTCTCTTGGGCTGAGCATGGTAGCTCATGTCTGTAATTCCAGCAGTTTGGGAGGCCTAGGCAGGCGGATCACAAGGTCAAGAGATCAAGACCATCCTGGCCAACATGGTGAAACTCCATCTCTACTAAAAATACAAAAATTAGCTGTGTGTGGTGGTGGGCACCTGTAGTCTCAGCTCCTCAGAAGGATGAGACAGGAGAATCACTTGAACCCAGGAGGCAGAGGTTGTAGTGAGCTGAGATCGTGCCACTGCACTCCAGCCTGGCGACGGAGCGAGACTCCATCTCAAATAAATAAATAAATAAATAATGAGCTTCTCTTGAGATCCCAAAATTTCAGAGATGGTCACTCTTTTCATTTCCTATAGCTATTAGAATTTAGAAAGGGACCGCCCCAAGAGGAGACAGAGGAATGGACAAATTGACCTCTGAGAAGCTCATATCTTATCAGAAAAGAATGTGGTCCCCAGACCACCCGTGATAGAAGCAGAGGCAGATACCTCCAGTAGTGGGAAAATTTGTAGTTACATAGTAAATGAAGTTTCTACCTGGTTGCTACAATAGTAGGCCAAGCAATTAGGATACAAGTTTCCAGGATCTTTTCCTATATTTCCAAAAAGATAAATCACCGCTAGGAACAGAATCTGCATATTATAATTAACTGATAAATATTTCATGCCTGGTTCAAACTTTCTCCTCTTCTATTTAATGGCCACAAACTTGAGCACAGGGGAAAAGAGAGTGAGGAGGGTGGGGGTTGGGTGTAGGGGGAGGTTCTACCTTGGCTTCAGGAGGGAGAAACTGTCTTAGTTACTTATTTACTGTCCTGTTCTTTTAAGAAAACATTGCTCACCTGGAGTAAATCAGGTCCCAGGTGGTGGAGCGTGGACTTGGGCTTGTTGGCCTCAGCCCTTACCTCCCCCAGTAGAGGCCAGTTTTTGGTGACCCTGGGGGTGCTGAGAGCCACAGGCTTTGGAGTCAGGGGCCCAGCGTTTCAACACAAACTCTGTTCTGCCACTTATTAACTGGATGGCTTTAGGTAATTGACCTACTTTATCTGAAACTCAGTTTCTTCATCTGTAAAACAGACATAATTTTTACCTTGTAGGGCGACCTGTGCTCAGTTGGCTCCCAATGCATAACTTTTTTTTTCTTTTTTTTGAGACAGAGTCTCACTCTGTCACCCAGGCTGGAGTGCAGTGGCGCGATCTTAGCTCACTGCAACCTCCCCCTCCCAGGTTCAAGCAATTCTTCCTGCCTCAATCTTCCTAGTAGCTGGGATTACAGGTGCCCACCATCACGTCTAGCTAATTTTTGTATTTTTAGTAGAGACGGAGTTTCGCCATGTTAGCCAGGCCAGTCTCGAACTCCTGACCTCAGGTGATCTGCCTGCCCCCAGCCTTCCAAATTGCTGGGATCACAGGCGTGAGCCACTGCACCCAGTGCATGATAACTATTAATGTCAACAATAACAATGAATAATTAGTAGTTAGCCCATTGCATTGCACCCCTTCCCTTCCTCCACCATGCCCCAATGTGCAGGCCACCTAAGCTACTGAGTGCTTACTGTAAGTATGGTGAATGCCTTATCTCAATTAATCAACATAATTTTTTCAAGGGTATATCTTGTTATCCCTACTTGTCTGTGTTTTGCAAATGAGGGAACAGGGCATGTAGAAGTTAAATATCTTGCCAGGAGTCATACAACTAAGTGGCTAAGAGCACAGGCTCTGCTCTTCTCAAAGTCAGATTGTGAAGTTTCAAATTTGGGCTCTGCCATTTCTCAATAGACTCTCCATGACTTATGATGAGGTTACGTCCCAACGACACTGTAGTAAGTTGAAAACACCGTAAGATGGATATGCATTTTATACACCTGACTCACCAAACATCATAGCTTAGCCTCACTTACCTTAAAGTGCGCAGAACACTTTCATCAGCCTACAGTTGGGCAAGATCATCTAGCACAAAGCCTATTTTATAATAAAGTGTTGAACCTCTCATGTATTCAACATGAGATATTTATTCATCTATGTATTCAACATGAGAGTCAACATGTTGTAATATACCATACTGAAAGTGAAAAACAGAATGGTTGTATGAATATTAAAAGTATAGTATCTAATGAATGCATATCGCTTTGGCAGCATCATAAAGTTTAAAAATTGTAAGTGAAACCGTCTTAAGTTGAGGACCGTCTGTAATCACTGTAGGATGGAACATAAATGACTTAACCTTGCTAAGCCTCAGTTTCTTCATCTGTAAATTGGGGATATGAATGCTACCTGCTTGAAAGGTAGTTGTGAGAATTAAGTGAGAAATGCATGTATAGTGCCTGTCTCAGTCCTGGCATGTGGTAAGTGCCCAGTAAATGCGAGTTGTCATCACTGTCATCATACCACTCAGCAACTCAGGGCCATGGCGTCTCCTGCTCTTTGGTGGCGTTTGGGAGGTGAGTGAGTGTGAGGGTCCTCCAGAGGTCACAGCTGCTTTTTTAAATCCCCCTGACAGACACACACACTTCAGTATCTAGGACTTGGGGAAAAGGACACTAAACAGATTATGACTCCATTTCAGGAATTAAATCAAAACTCAAGACTAACTCAATTTGGCTTCTGACGAGAGGGAAAGGTTAAAAGGGAGTGAGGAGGCGGCTGGGTGTGCGTTCAGAATTGTAATTAGTTCTGGGTCCCACCTCCCAGTCCCTCCACAGGGCCAGGCCCGAGGAGTATCCTCTGGGGATGGAGAAGTGAAGGAGCCTTAGACCCCTGTGTTATTTGTATGTAGGGGAGGTGGGGAGAACCTGAGTAAGGAGTTGGGAAATTGTCCAGAAACACTTCCCAAAGGGAGATCTTCCCGCATACCTCAGCCTGGCTCTGGATTGCAGGGGAGTCCCAGAACAGATGGGTCTGGGGGCTTAGACAAGTAGATGGCCTCAGGAGAGGGGAGGAAAAGCCCTGCTGGAGACAGTCGCCTCCCTGGAGAAGTGCCTGGGCTGGTGCTCTCTTTAAAGACGTCTAAGCCTTGCTGATACCTCCATCTCTTATATTCGGGTATGCTAAAAGCGTTATGTGTATGTGCATAAACGTTATCTTCTGTGTGTGAGTAGCCACTCAGCTCTTATTCAGCTTCACACATTTAGCCCAGATTAGCATTAGAAACTAAAAGTGAAAATCGGTTTCTGCTTAAGAGAGAGTGGCGTTTTCCTCAGTGTTATCTCCTGTGCTCCCAACACCCCACCCAGGCTTTCAAGGCCCCTTACAGAAGGGGGAACTGAGGCTCAGGAGATAGGTGGCTTGTTCAGAATCACAGAAGCAGTGTGGATCCAAGGAGCGTTTCCAAACAGAAACCAGTGTCTTGGGAGAGAGAGAGAGAGCAAAGGAAGCCCCCACCTCTGCCCTAACCTGAGGCTTTGAGCCTCCGGCAAAGCCGAGTGAGTTGAGAGCGCCTGGAAGGCAGACGCCGCGGAGGGAGGGACTCCTGGGCTCGCCAAACAGCGGGGCCTCGGGCGAGAGCGTCGCCAGCGCGTCCTCATTCTGCGATTACTGTCAGGGGACCATCCATCAGCGCCGCCCGGGACGCTGGGCCAGACTGCCCGCCGCCCGCCGGGGTCTCTCCAGATCGCATTAGCGTGGGGTGAGGGCGCAGTGCGGCACCGGCTGCTGAGGGAGAGGCGTGGCGCGGGGTGGTGGCGGGAGGGGGGAGGCGGGGACGAGGACATCGCGGTGGAGCCACTGTGGGGGCAGGGGAGAGGCTGCTTTAGGACCCCCCTCCTTTTCTTCCAATCTCCTGCCTCTGGGATTTAACGTGGATGAAGGGGAACTAGAATGGGCGGCTTTTGGGGGGCAGGGGGCGCAGAACACAGAAGGCATCAGGAAAAGGTAGTGGTGGCGGGGGAGTTACCAGAAGCAGAGAGGGAGAAATATCTGTAAAGGAGAAAGCAAGAGAAAATTGTCTGGGGAGGGGAGAGACTGAAAAGTGGGGTGCAGAGACTGGGGGTTAGTGGAAGAAAAGGACTTAAAGGGAAAGAAAAAGAGACGCTGTAGAGGAAAAGAGAATTGGAAGGAATTGACAAGAGAGCAGAGAAGGCCGGGCCTGGTGGCTCACGCCTGTAATCCAAGCACTTTGGAGGCCAAGGCGGGCGGATGACCTGAAGTCGGGAGTTCAAGACCAGCCTGACCATCATGGTGAAACCCCGTCTTTATTTAAAATAAAAAATAAGGGCCAGGCGCGGTGGCTCAAGCCTGTAATCCCAGCACTTTGGGAGGCCGAGGCGGGTGGATCACGAGGTCAAGAGATCGAGACCATCCTGGTCAACATGGTGAAACCCCGTCTCTACTAAAAATACAAAAAATTAGCTGGGCATAGTGGCGCGTGCCTGTAATCCCAGCTACTCAGGAGGCTGAAGCAGGAGAATTGCCTGAACCCGGGAGGCGGAGGTTGCGGTGAGCCGAGATCGCGCCATTGCACTCCAGCCTGGGTAACAAGAGCGAAACTCCGTCTCAAAAAAAAAAATAAATAAATAAAAATAAAAAAATAAAAAAATAAAAAATAAAAATAAAAAAGAGAGCAGGGAAATAGGAAACCACAGATTGCTAGGGGCAGACAAAACCTTAGAGACAATCTACTGCAGCCCCTCATTCTACAGATGAAGAAATGGAGGCGCAGAGAGGGGAATCTCTTCTCCAAAGACCCACTCCAGCTGCTGACTGAGCAGGCTCTTGACCCCAGGCTCATTCATTCAACACATGTGTTTTGAGCTTCTGCTCTGTTTTGGGCATGGGCTGCCAAGATGATGGAGGATCTGCTCCTGCTCTCCAGAAGCTGCAGTCTTTCCTCAGAGGGTGGAGGGGCTGAGCACCCAGGAAGCTCCTTCACCCCCAGCCAGGAGGGATTCCCTGAACCCTACCTCTCCTGGCTATTGAACCCTCCTTGCCCTCTGCTGTTCCGCTATCTCCTCATGGAGGGTGGCAGTTCCCTGGAAGATTGTCCCTCCACCCTTTCCAGGGGACTCCCCAGGCATGGAGACAGGTACTTGACAGTTTGGTCAACTTATTCCACCTCCCACAGCCAACAGGGTAGCCTGGAAAGCAAAGCCCTTATTCCTTTCTGGGTTTCTCCTCTGGGCATGAACAAATCCCACAGGTTGCACTGAGATCCAATCAAGCTGTGGCAAGTAGGATTGAGGTTGGACATGAAGAAGTACTTCCAGGTCCCACAGTCTGGGACCATTTTCTTGCTGAGGCTGTAAAGTAGCTGTCCTTCCCCGAGCACAGGATTGGCACCATCTTCCAGGGAAGGACCTGCCTTCCTCAGCCTCCAGTTGGCCCTGCGTGAGGCATTATGCTGGGAATGTTAGGTTTCCAGAGAGCTGGTCTCTGTCCCCCATGGGGTTTCTGCTCTAGACACCAATGAACTGACACCTCCCTGGCATCCTCCCAGTCACTGCCAGCTCTGCAGCATCATTGGAACCCCTGAGTCCTTTGCAACTCCCAGATCACCTCATCCTTCCTCCTTGCTCTGGGAAGACCATGTCTGAGTAGTTCCAACTAACTTCTCACCTTAAACCCATTCCCCGACAACCAGAGGTACCTCCTTGTGTCTAGACTTGACCTTCCTTGCTGCCCTGGCCCATCAGCAATGACCAGGGCGGAATCAGCACATCTTTTCACAAAGACCCTTCCCTCCCAGTGATGTTCACCCAATCCTCGGTGGTCAGGCAGGGAGTGGGGACAGCCTCCTGCCAAGAGCTCTGGAAGGTAGTTCTGCCTCCTCTGTCTGAAGCAAGCTTCTGTATACTCTGAGATGGTGGTGTTCATTTTAAAGAAGGGACCATCTTTCCTCCACAGCCCAGCTTACATTTGGAGGGAGACAAAAGTGAGTTTCCAATCCCAGAATCTTAGCCACTGTACCAATCCCCATGGAGGCATGGGAGTCAGGAAAGAAGAGAAATGAGCAGCGTAGGGACATGAATAGATTCCATTTCATACCCCTTGTTCCAGCCCAACTCCCAGGGAAAGGCCCACAGAGGGCAAGAGAGATGGACACTCCTAAAATTCCAGAATAAAGACCCACAGACAGATTTCAGCATTATTCCTTCTTGTAGGCAAAGTGGTGCCTAAATAGCTAACCAAATGAAAAAGCCTGGGAAATAGGCTATTTCTGCAGCCCCCAATCCTTCACCCAGAGCAGGATATCCGCTTCACCCAAGAGCAATGCTAGAAGTTGAGAGGTTTGGAGTAGACTGTGAAGCAGTTCCTCCAAGGGCAAGCCAGATTAGGGGGTTGGAGCACCCAGCCCAGAAAAGCATCCAAGGAAGGAGGCCTTGGCAGTTATTCTGAGTCTCTATATTAACTTCACATGCATTGTCTCGTGTGATCTGCAGTGCCAAGTTCAGCGCCAGGCACAGAATTCATGCTTGCTGTACAAATGGGTAAGTGAAGAGCCATGGGAGGAAGGTCGGGATCCTCAATTATAGATGAAGGAACAGACGCACAGAAAGGTTAAATGACTTGCTCAAGGTCACATATCTCATCAGAGACAGCCAAGTTTCAGTGGAGAGCCACTTTAGTGGTAGAGGGTGGTGGGGAGGAGGGAGACAGGAAGGGAGGAAATGAACCATCAGATACCACACCAGGGGGACAGAGGAGAGCTGTCATCTTTTTATGAAAAGAGATCAATTCCTGGGAAAGGTGGCATTTAAGACCATACAGTTTTTAAAATAGCCCATTGAGGGTTGATTTGTAGCATATACAAAGTTCTGCCAAAACCATGGAGAGTCAGTGAGTAGACCGGGCCATTGAAGATGAGAAGAGAAAGCCAACACTGAGAGTCTAGGCACCTAAGCCCCAGAGTTTTGCTAGTCTTAAATGCTGTGTGACACCAGGCCAGCCACACCCCTCTCTGAGCCTCTAGAGAATGGAGATGCCAGATGAGGAGGAGTATACACATGGGCAAGAAGGGCCAGGTCATTGCCATCAGGGTAGCAATTGGAGGCATCAAGATCCCACTTCCCTAGACCTTTTTTGTTATTATTGTTGTTGCTTTCATCTGTTTTTAATTGTTTTATGTTTTTTGAATAGGAAATACATGTACATGGTTCAAAACTCAAAAGGAACCAAAAGTTATACAGTGACAAGTAAGTCTCCCCGCAACCTCAGAACTCCCAGGCCACCCATGTCCCCACTCCATTATAACTGCAGTAACCACTGACTTGTACAACCCTCCAAAGGTATACAATACTTGCCCAGGCTGGAGTGCAGTGGCACAGTCTTGGCTCACTGCAGCCTCTGCCTCCTGGGTTCAAGTGATTCTTCTGCCTCAGCCTCCCAAGTAGCTGGGACTACAGGCCCGTACCACCATGCCTAGCTAATTTTTGTAGTTTTATTAGAGATGGGGTTTCACCATCTTGGCCAGGCTGGTCTTGAACTCCTGACATCGTGATCTACCTGCCTCAGCTTCCCAAAGTGTTGGGATTGCAGGCGTGAACCACCACACCCGGCCTGGACTTCGGCTTTTAAATAATAATAAGCAATTATTATTGAGCACTATTCCAGCTTCTTAGAATGCATTGGTGATCAAAAGAAAGAAAGACCCCCGCCTGCGTGGAGTTTACATTCTAGTAGGGAGAGACAGATAATAAATAATATACTTACTAAATAATTATATCATATATTAGAAAATGATAATTGTTACAGGGAAGGAATAGATCAAGTACAGAGGGATTAGGATGAAGGGGAACTCAGGTTTTCGATATAGGAGTCAAGGAGATCTCATTGAGAATATGGTATTTGAACAAAGACTTAGAGGTGATAGAGGAAGTAAGCCCCATAGACATCTTGGCAAGAGTATTCCAAGTAGAGGGAATGGCTGGTGCTAAGGCCCTGAGTCAGGAACGTGCTTGGCAAGTCTGTGGGGGTGAGCGAGAGTAGGAGGAGATGACATAGAGAGGCAGAAGGGAACAGACGATGTTTGGCCTCGTAAGTCAACTTAAGGACTTTGCTTTTCACTCTGAGTGAAATAGAGAGGAAAGACACGATTGGACTTCAGTTTTCCTTTTGTTTTTTTGTTTGTTTGTTTGCTTTTGTTGTTTGTTTGTTTTTTGAGAGACAGTCTCACTCTGTTGCTCAGGCTGGAGTGCAGTGGCATGACCTCAGCTCACTGCAACCTCTGCTGCTCAGGTTCAAGTGGTTCTCCTGTCTCAGCCTCCTGAGCAGCTGGCATCTGCCAACACACCCAGCTAATTTTTTTTTTTTTTTGAGACGGAGTTTCACTTTTGTTACCCAGGCTGGAGTGCAATGGCACGATCTCGGCTCACCCCAACCTCCACCTCCTGGGTTCAGGCAATTCTCCTGCCTCAGCCTCCTGAGTAGCTGGGATTACAGGCACGCGCCACCATGCCCAGCTAATTTTCTGTATTTTTAGTAGAGACGGGGTTTCACCATGTTGACCAGGATGGTCTCGATCTCTTGACCTCATGATCCACCCCCGTCGGCCTCCCAAAGTGCTGGAATTACAGGCATGAGCCACCGCGCCCGGCAGGTTGTATGTTTTCTCTTTTCTTGGAGGCTGAGAGCTCTCCAAGGGTGGAGCTCAATCTCTATTCCTGGGATCTGCCCTGGCATCGGAGGCAGGACCCCAGGCAAAGGGCAGACAGGCCCCTCGCTGCCTGGGAACAGGCTGACAAGTCACACAGCTTCACAGCCCTCCCCAGTTGCAGGCTCCCTGAGCCAAGGGGAAGAAGCTGCTGTCTCTAAAGAGGATGTGATGGACAGTTATTGAAGGCACTCAGCTGGGGGCTCCACTCTAGTCTTAATCTGAGCCGCCCTCAAGGAAATCATAACCAGCTCTTAAAAACATGTTAAGACCAAAGCTGGTGCGTGTGTTTGAGTGGAGCTTCAGACAGCTACTTAACACTGAGGGCCTCTGGGCCTTTGATTCCTCTGCTCCTTGCCTGCCCTCTCCCCCCAGCTGGCTGGTGTTTATCGGCCAAGACGTTGTTTAAATCACACTCATTTCCTATAAACATTTCACTTGAAATGCCATCCTCTGCTCCAGAAATTCATCTATCACCAGCCTAGGGGTGTAGTTGAGGAGCCTTAGGGTGATCGCTCCCCGTCTCTCCCCCTGTCCCCAGTCACCCCTCCTCTCATGACCCATATTCTCAGGTTTCACGCGGTAAGAACTACTTACCCTCAGTGTAACAGGGCACTTAGTGCCAGAATTATTTATAACATCGAGATGGCAAAGGGGCAGTGGGGAGCAGCCCAGCCCACGGACACTTTCTCTTTCAAAGCTCGATCAATGGACCTAGTTCACTGTTTGCTACGTGGTGTCTCAGCCTCTGCTGTGTTTCCTGCTGGCTTTGAGGGAGGGGAGAACAGGGGTCTGGACCAGGTCAAGGCTGTCCTTAGAGTTTAAGGTGCTTATAAGCCAGGTCCCCAATAAAGTCACCCCTTCACTGTACAGAGCCCCATTCCTTGGCCAGACACTTCTCTGCCTCAGGTGAGCTCTCTTCTTGAAATCAACCATTCTTGGGGCTTTTTCTCAAACAGGAGCCCTCTGCCTCCCCCAGGAAAGCTGGCATTATGGCCCTACCACAGTGGCAGAGCTAGGACTTGAGCTGAGGAAGTCATCCGATATGGATCGGAAGGGGGATGTAGGAGATTCTTGGGGTTCTTCCGAGGAAGGGATTGAATTGGCTCTACCCAGTCTGGAGTGGAGGTGGAGGGATGGATGAATTCACTTCCTAAGGACTGAAAACCTTTTCACCATTCTCCTCCTCCTCACCATCCAGCCAGTTACTCTGTTGTCCTAATTTGGAGGTTCTGTTGGTGTCTGGACTGGAGGATTTTTACTCATTCTCCAGCTCCTCTTCCAGTCTCATTTATTTGGGCAGTGTCACATTAAGGAAAGGCATTGCCAGACTTCCCAGTCCTTCCCGAAGGCCTGACCCAACTCCTTCCCAGATGCTGAGGCACCTCTGCCTCCTTTCCTCTACACCTGTGCACCTGCCACACTGGGGAACTTCTAGATGAGTTCCAGAGAAAGCCCAGGTGACAGACTATGAGCCAACTGGGAGGGATCAGGGTAGAACCGAAGGTGGGACAGGCACGGGAGGCAGTCCCAGTCTTTGGGGGGTCAAGTAATTCTTCTTTACAAGCCAAATGAAGAAAAAAGTTCTAAGGGGAGCATATGACTCTATAAAATAAAGGGACATAATTGGGAGCGATATCTAATTTATCTATTGAATGCCTCCTACGTACTCTTTTATCACTTAGATGGACAGAATATAATTGGTGTGCTGAACGCCATCAATCTCAGGGCCTGGGCTTCCTGTGCTGGCTACACCTATTACTGTCAGATTATGACACTGTAATACCAAGATCAATGACATTTTAAATGTGCTCCAGTTATGGGCAATTGCTGACAATAAAAACAGTGACAAATTGATGAAACTTGGGCAGCGATGATCTGGTGTCAAAAATAAACCATAAATAATCTGATTTCCAAACTGAGAGAGGTGCCTGGGACACCAGCTTCGAGGGAAAAGGCCCAGTGAGAAGAGAACCCATCCCACCCACATGATCTTGGCCACTCAGGAAGCCCACTTGCTCTGGAAAACTCCCTCTAGGCTGACCTGCAAGGCCCCAGCAGGAAGATGGAGAGGTGGTCTTTGGTTAAGGCTTAGGTTCCCTTTAGAGAGAATCATCATCACTGAGACTCTGGGAAGTGTGTGTGTGCGTGTGGCTGCCAAGGCGGGGGCCACACACATTCACTGAGATACTGGTGGGCGGTCTTTCATGTCCTGCCCACACTGAGGAGGTAGGGCAGACTGCTTGAGTCATGGAATCACACTTGGCCAATGTTAAAGCTAAGAGAGACCTTGAGAATCTCTCTTCATGGAGGGTCAGGCTCTGCCGTCCAAACTGGCTCAGCAGAGGGACTTAGATCTTCCCTGACTATGTCTCAACCTGCCCCAGGCATTATTTCCCCAGGCTAATCCCCTTCCCCACCCATTGCAGGGAACTCCAGGCCTTCAACCAGCAGAACTATTTTGGTGTACATTAAGGTGGACCTTCTCTAGCTCCTAATTTTTAAGGGATTATCTTAATTTTGTACTATTCTTGTCATACATTTCTCTCACTCTAATAATCACAATTTTAAAATAAGGGTATTTGGCTTGGTGCAGTAGCTCACACCTATAGTCTCAGCAGTTTGGGAACTCGAGGCGGGTGGGTCACCTGAGAAACCGCATCTCTACTAAAAATACAAAAAATTAGTTGGGCGTGGTGGTGGGCACCTGTAATCCCAGCTACTAGGGAGGCTGAGGTGGGAGAATCACTTGAACCTGGGAGGCAGAGGTTATAGTGAGCCAAGATCTCGCCATTGCACTCCAGCCTAGGAAACAAGAGCAAAACTCTGTCTCAAAAAAAAAAAAGACATAACCTGGAGCAGTGGTAGCTAGTTTAACAAACCACCACACTCTGTAGCCTCTCTCACCTGGGTGGAAGCGCCTCAAGCCACACTGCAGAGCTGCATGCTGAGGGTGTCCCGGGATATGTAAGAAGCCTCTCTGAGGGCCACAGAGGTTTTTTGATGGCACATGGTTTAAAACATCATTTTTATATTATGATGCATAAAATATACTATGTAATAAAATGCAAAGTTTGCATCGTTTTAGAGCTAAAAGTTAAGGCCACAGAAGAATCTGCTCCTATTTTCTTATTTTAAAAATCCTATTTTTATATAATGCAAATAATGAATATGAAGCAAACTATTCTTTAATTAAACGTGTCTTTTTTTAAAAAAAGAAATAATTGGTCCTTGTTAATGGCCCTTCAGGGCAAGCCCCCAGATGGCTGGTGTCCAAGTTTACTCTCCAACCTCTAATATCAAAGGGACTTTGGCAGAAAAGTTTGACAGAGCCTACACAAGAACCAGGAAGTCTGACTTCTTCATTCTTCAGAAGAACAAAACAAATAACACTGCAGCTACTTCTACCTTCTTACTGTTTTACCTTCAAGCTTAGCATTAAGAACATGAAATGTTTAAATTTGTGATTTATTTCTGATTCCTTTCTGTTTAATAATTACCAGCTGAATCATTAATTATCAACCAAGTGAATGGTCACACTTTATAGAAGGCTACAAGGTGGAACACAAGATTAGTTGGATTCTCTTTTTGAGATGGAGTCTTGCTCTGTCGCCCAGGCTGGAGTGTAGTGGCATGATCTTGGCTCATTGCAACCTCTGCCTCCCAGGTTCAAGTGATTCTCTTGCCTCAGCCTGCCGAGTAGCTGGGACTACAGGTGCCACCATGCCTGGCTAATTTTTTTCGTACTTTTAGTAGAGACGGGGTTTTACTGTGTTAGCAGGTGGTCTCAATCTCCTGACCTCGTGATCCACCCATCTTGGCCTCCCAAAGTGCTGGGATTACAGGTGTGAGCCACCGTGCCTGGCCGATCAGTTGGATTGTTAAGAAAGAACGTAAAGGTGGCTTGTGGCTTAGACACTCTTAGATTTTATGACTGTGGCAGGAATTTGAGCATCCAGGCCTTGCCTCTGATGGTCCTCTCTTTCCATTGTCCCAGTTCTAATCCTCTGTGGGTGCCCTCGGTAGGCACAGCCTTGGGGTTGCCCAGGGCTCAAGGCTTTCATGTTTGTAATGTGCCCAACAATGGCCTTTGATTCATCAGAAACTCCACGGGACACTCACCTGACTGGGGCTCTGATACCTAATTCAGCAGCGCCCACCACCAAGGCCTTCCAAAGGCCTTATCTTCCTGACTCCTGGTCTTTCTTTTATTTTCTTTTTCATAGTACATGCAATATACATTAATGATAAATAAATGTAATAGTTCAGGTAGGTGAAAAGAAGAAAGAAAAAAGGTCCCAGTAGTTTCTTCACCGAGGAAGAACCCCTGGTTAGCCGGGCAAGTCACATGAATTTGGGGATTGTGTTGAATCTACACCCATTTAAGATGGATGTCTATATGGCCTGATCCTTTGATGGTTTGGATTTCTGCTCAGATCGTGTTGCATCTACACCCATTTAAGATGGATGTCTATATGGCCTGATGCTTTGATGATTTGGATTTCTGCTCAGTGCAGAGTTCAGGGAGGTGACATTCTAAGGGTGTACTGCTCTGATAAAAATTAGCAGCCTGCCCAAGTTCAAGACATGAGCGGACTGATCATAGATTGGTTTCAGAATCATTATGTTGGCCCTTTGGTAACTCTAGGGATTGGATCCAGAAGACAAGGGGCCCACACTTCCAAGGGATCCCACCACATCTTCAAAGTACAGGCTCACGGAAAGGGGATTCCAAGATTCTCCCCCTCCAGCTGCACCATTGCTTCACAATATTTAAAATTCCTTGAATAGGCGGGGAGCAGTGGCTCACGCCTGTAATCCCAGCACTTTGGGAGGCCAAGGTGGGCAGATCACCTGAGGTCGGGAGTTGGAGACCAGCGTGACCAACTTGGAGAAACCCCATCTCTACTAAAAATACAAAATTAACTGGGTATGGTGGTTCATGCCTGTAAGCCCAACTACTCAGGAGACCGAGGCAGAAGAATCACTTGAACCTGGGAGGCAGAGGTTGCAGTGAGTCAAGATCACGTCATTGCACTCCAGCCTGGGCAACATGAGCGAAACTCTGCCTCAAAAAAACAGTAATAATAATTTTTTAAAAATTCCTTGAATAAAGAGCAAGTCTAAATTGCAAGTACTCCTAGGACAGGGAGCCAAGTGACTTAGATCCATGACAGCTCCCTTTCTGAGAGAAAGGCATTCCTTACTCTGCCAGGCCAAACAAAACTAAAGTGACCTCTCTGTTCCCCCCAGAGAGGGCCACTGGGGATGGTAAAAGCATTTCTGTCCCTGAACCCGGGGATGAAGTAGAGAAATGCCACTCAACCATAGCCAGGACCCAAAGAACTGTGAGACCAAGTTATCAAAGGCTCAAGTGAAGAGCAGGAAAGAGTGACAAAGACGGAGAAGGACAGAACCATGAGCCACCAGACTTCATTCAGGAAGTCCGTGCTAGGGAGACAGGAAGGATCGGGCAGGCTTTCAGGGGAGTGGAACGTGTTAGAGAAAGGAGAACAAGACGGAGTGCAGATGCAAGGCAGGCGACTGTTCATAGGTGAATTCACAGCAGAGGGCGGACTGTGGCTGTGCCTGGGGCAGGAGCGGTGGGGTGGGGAGGGGGGAGTGGCAATGCCTTTGAGGGAGCTCTTGCAGAGGGCAGCCTTTTGAGATGAAGAACTAGAGCTCTGGGTCTTAAGAGTTGGAAAGTAGGTTATATTTCACATCCTTCCCTGAACAGAGGCATTGAATTTGGTCAAGAATAAGTCCTAAGAAGCAATTGTGAGCACCCCACTTGCCCATCTTGTTGATGAATATGGAGAGCAAAGTTGAGTGTGGGCATCTGACAAGGTCTTTATGATCCTAGATGCACTTACTATGCCTGCTTCCTCCTCCTCTGCCTTGGCTAATGGGCTGTGGGTACCCACCGCACAGAGGGCTGCAAGACACTCGTGGCTGATGCCCTGGGCCCTGCCCTCCTGGCCTTCTGAAGAAAGTGGTAGGCCGGGCGCGGTGGCTCAAGCCTGTAATCCCAGCACCTTGGGAGGCCGAGGCGGGTGGATCACGAGGTCAAGAGATCGAGACCATCCTGGTCAACATGGTGAAACCCCGTCTCTACTAAAAATACAAAAACATTAGCTGGGCATGGTGGTGCGTGCCTGTAATCCCAGCTACTCAGGAGGCTGAGGCAGGAGAATTGCCTGAACCCAGGAGGCGGAGGT
>NW_022436942.1:22378123-22384854 GCF_009761245.1 Sapajus apella | reverse complement strand
AAAAAAAAAAAAAAAAGAAAGAAAGTGGTTATTGTCTTTGGCTAGTTTTTCAAGTATCCCTTTGCCCCCAGCAGGACTGAACCTTTCCCCTCTTACTATCTCTGGGTCCCTTCAGATCTTTCAGAGCCTTCAACAACTACCTTCTACAAGACTATTTTCTATCCTGAGAATGGAAGTCCGGTCTGCTTCCTAACTTCAATCTCTTCCACACAGCACAGCCTCATTTCCTCTGGACCAGAGAGATGGCTTCTGGATTCATCTTTCCCTGCAATCCAACTTCTCCTCCTGGGACCCTCATACTGGAAACTGGGACCATCATCCAGGCTGTTGCTCTGGGCCAGGAATTTGGGAGTCATCGTGGATCCCTCTGTCCCTGTCAACAGATATTTATTGGGCATCTTCAACAACCAGGCCCTGTTCATGGTCATGAAGAACAGCATGTATGAAACAACCCCTGCCCTCACAGGGCAGCCACCAGTGACCCGTGGTGTGGATTCTCCTTCTGGATATCTGTCTCCTTTTTCCCACTGCACCATCCTTGGTCCTCGTCTGTCACCTGGAATCCTCCTCTTGGAACCAGCGTGATCTTATAAACCTAGTTCTACCCTTATCAGCACTTTGCCAAAAACCTCAAATAAAGACTTTTTTTTTTTAATGTGGGATGGGAAAATAAAGTTATTAATTATAACCATTGGACCTCTTTTTAAAATGCACTGAAGCCTTATAATGTTATTCTGGGATATATATCTATGGTAAAAACTGAAAAAAATGTATGACGGTGGTGCCGCTGAAAGTGGGGAAACGGTACTGGGGAAGGGACAGAGGGAACTTCTACTTGATCTGTAATCGCCTGATCCTCCTGCCTTGGCCTCTTGAAGTCTGAGACCAGCTTGGGCAACATAGTGAGACCCTGTCTCTACAAAAACAAAAAAATATTAACAGCAATTTAGGAGGCTGGCGATTGCTTGAGCACAGGAGGTCAAGGCTGCAGTGAGCTGTGATTGAGCCAATTCACTCCAACCTGGACGAGGAAGCAAGACTCTGTCTCAAAAAAAAGGGGTCACCTGTAATCCCAGCACTTTGGGAGTCTGAGGCAGGTGGCTCACTTGAGCTCAGGAGTTCGAGACCAGTCTGGCCAACACAGTGAAACCTTGTCTCTACCAAAAATACAAAAAATTAGCCAGGCATGGTGGTGCTCATCTACAGTGTTAGCTACTTGGGAGGCTGAGTCAGGAGAATCTCTTGAACTCAGGAGGCACAGGTTGTAGTGAGCCGAGATCATACCATTGAACTCCAGTCTGGGCAACAGAGTGAGACTCCATCTCAAAAAAAAAGGTGTGTGTGGGGGCGTGTTACATTAATTGCCTATATTGTGGATACATTTGTCAAAATTTAAGCCATAAAACCCTCAGGTGTCCCTCGCTGTTCCCACCCCCTTAGCCTGGCGTACTGGATCTTTCACCAGCCTGTACCAACCTCCTCTGCAGGCTCATCTCTGCGCCGAGAGACTTGCAGTTTCCAAGTGCTCTGGCCTTGGGGCCTTTGCCCATGCTGTTCTCTCCTGAATGCCCTTTCCTGCTTTGCTACTTTGTTCTTGTCCTTCTGGATTCAGCTCAGGGATCTCACGTGGATGGAGGTCGGATGGCTCAAGTGGCAGCTGGTTAGGACCCAGGAGGTAGAAACGTGTCTGGGGAGGATAATACTTTCTTGTCCTGGTTTCTACTTAGCTGCAACTAGAGCAACAGATCACCTGTTTCTTGTTCAAAACTATGATCAGTGAGAGGAGGGTGGAAAGAGTAAGCCCCTCAACAGTGCCCTCCCACCTCCCAGCCTCCCCAGATAGCCTAGCCCCGAGGCAGAAACTTCCCAGCAGAAAAAGGAAAACTGCCGGGTGCAGTGGCTCAAGCCTGTAATCCCAGCACTTTGGGAGGCCGAGGCGGGTGGATCACGAGGTCAAGAGATCAAGATCATCCTGGTCAACATGGTGAAACCCCGTCTCTACTAAAACTACAAAAAATTAGCTGGGCATGGTGGCGCGTGCCTGTAATCCCAGCTACTCAGGAGGCTGAGGCAGGAGAATTGCCTGAACCCAGGAGGCGGAGGTTGCGGTGAGCCGAGATCGCGCCATTGCACTCCAGCCTGGGTAACAAGAGCGAAACTCCGTCTCAAAAAAAAAAAAAAAGAAAAAGGAAAACTGATAACCTCATTCCCTGGTCTCGCTCTGTTAGGGTTATCATCTGGTTTCCCTGCTGCTGTTGGAACAGCTGTGCCGGTGTAGGCCAGTGCCGTCCTGATTTGGCCACAAGCTCCTGTAAGATGCTGAACAGGAGCACAAACTCTAGGCCTGGAACACCCTCCCCAAGCCATCCCACACCTGACTTCTGCGCACCTTGTGAGCAGAACAGATTTGGTGTTGCTTCGTCCACATCATCCTCGAATCCCCTTTCACAGACTCGGATAGATGCCCCCATGGGGATCTATGGATCTATGGTGTATCTATGGATACGACACCCCATGGCAACTGTCCTTTCCCCTTCCCAGCATACATTGTCATGAATTATAGCTGCCTGCATATGTTCGTGTCTTCTGCACCAGGCAGTACTCTCTGATGGGGCAGGGATTTGGTCTGTCTTGTTCACAGTTGCATCTCTAGCACCTGCAACTCTGCCTGGCTCAAAGTGCTCAATACATTTTTGTTTTTGATTGAATGATAGAATGATGAGTGAACTCTATCCCTGACTAGACTGTGAGCACCACGTTGACAGGGACCATGCCCTGATCATCTCTTGATCCTTAGTCCCTATACAGTGCTTGCCAAGTAGGAAGGGCTCAATAGACACTTATGGATTTGAGTGAACGGACTTCAGTTTCTCCACTTACAATCTGGGTAAGAGGAAGATAATCTTTGCCCTCTCTCCCTCCTTCAACCATATCGGGGGTTGGTGGTTGATGCTGTGGGGTTCTTCCTGCCTTATTCAACTTCACATCCAAATCTTCTAATAGCAAAGCACAACGTGGTGGCCAAGTCTCGGAGTCCAGGCATCCTTCCCATAGCCCATAGCCAAGTGTGGGAGAAGGGTGCTTCATGGTCTCTCTCCATTCACTTTAGTCCCCAGCATTAGTCAAGATCCCATTGTCTACCCTGAATTCTTCCCGCTATTGCATAAGTCTCCTTTCATCTTACTGTATTGTAAGGGAAGATACGCTATAGCCAAGAATATCTGCTCCTCAACCTGAAGTAAAATATAGATTCTGCCTAAATTTTAGAACCTGTGTTAGCCAGGCATGGTGGCCCACCCCTTTAATACTAGCACTTTGGGAGGCCAAAGCAGAGGGGGATCACCTGAGTCCAGGAGTTCAAGACCAGCCTGAGCAACATGGCAAAACCCCATCTCTGCAAAAAAAAAAAAACACAAAAAAATTAGCCAGGCATGGTGGCACGCGCCTGTAATCCCAGCTATTCAGGAAGCTGAGGCAGAAGATCACTTGAACCCGGGAGGTGTAGGTTGCAGTGAATCAAGATTATGCCATTGCACTCCAACCTGGGTGACAGAGTAAGATCCTGTCTCAAAATAAAAATAAAAAAATAGAACCAGTGTTGCCATATCTGGAACTTTCTTTTCTTTTCTTTTTTTTTTTTTTTGAGACGGAGTTTCACTCATGTTACCCAGGCTGGAGTGCAATGGCGCGATCTCGGCTCACCGCAACCTCCGCCTCCTGGGTTCAGGCAATTCTCCTGCCTCAGCCTCCTGAGTAGCTGGGATTACAGGCACGCACCACCATGCGCAGCTAATTTTTTGTATTTTTAGTAGAGACGGGGTTTCACCATGTTGACCAGGATGGTCTCGATCTCTTGACCTCGTGATCCACCCGCCTCGGCCTCCCAAAGTGCTGGGATTACAGGCTTGAGCCACCGCGCCTGGCCTGGAACTTTCTTTTCAAGTTTATATCACCATTCTACTTCCAAACCTGATCTCCCCTCCTCCAGGAAGTACTCCTTGATTAAGCCAAAAATGTTTTAATTTTCACCACTTGTCCTGTTACTCTGCATCCCCACAGTACTTGTAGTTTGTGCTTATTATCTATCCTGTTTAAGTGTGTGTTCATAATCCTACCCATACTGCATAAGCAGGTACTATTTTAAGAAGGCTTGATAGATTATCACAAATGACACATCGATTTGAGTGAAGAAATCTACACCAAGAAGAAAGTGGAAGACGATTTTTATTTTCTTTTGGCTTTATCATTGAATTTGTTGCTGCTTGCAAGCTGTGTAGCACAATGAGAAGAGAATTTGATTTCTGCAAAATGTTTCCGGAAGCACAAATACCCAGGAATAACGACCATGTCTTTCATTTGCATTAGTTTTCTAATTCCTCCACTCTGTAGGGTTTGCCAAAAGTCCTTGGTTTAAGCCCTGAGTGTTGGTTGGCCGATTTAGCTTTGGATTGTGGTCCACTGAGAACGCTGGGTTCTTTTAAGCTTAAGAGTTATGCCCTGCCATGTGGATGCAGGTGGAGGAAGTACTTCTTAGTGTGACCCAGGAGAGTAGTGGTTCTCCCGGGCCCGAGGCCCCAGGCTGCATGTGTATGGGAGGGAGGAGGAGAAGCACGGAGTAAATACTGGGCTGATGGTTGGGGGGAGGGTTGGCGGGTGGGGAGAGGGGAAGAGAGGAGTCTGGGCCAAGGCCAGAGGTGTCTCCCTGGGGAGTCCTCAGAGCGGGCAGCCGGACGTCGCTCCATCCTTCCCGCCTGACGGATGGGTCTGCTGCGCAGGCACAAGCTGTCGGGCCAGGCCCTGCCAAGGCAAAACAGTGGCGCTTCTGTGCGCGCTGCTCTGCTCCGCTCCGGAGGATGGGGCCAGCCCGGGAAGCCAGGGAGTGATGGAGAAAGCAGACGTCCTGGAACAGGAGCCGCGGGGTCCGCAGAAGCACGCCTGCCTCCCAAAACAAGGGGCCACAGGATGAGGTGGGAGGGGGCCGGGAATCAACGCGGGGAGCGTTTGGAGGAACTGCTGACCGAAAGAAGAGAAGTGAAGGACTGGCGAGGGAAGGAGCTTGGGGATGAAGAGCCTCTGGTTTGCCCACAAGCCCCCTCCGCTTTAAGAACAAAGCTGTCTGCGTTCAGTGACACGAGTTTGGTTTCCCGGTCAGATACTCAGAGACCTTCCAACCTGTCCCCCATCCCTCCGCCTTGCCCATCTCCATGGGCATCTTCTGCGGCCTCGTCTGGGACTCGGGCCCACCACGCTCCGCCTCCGCCTCCGCCTGGCCCGGCCCGCGAGATCCCTGCCGCTCCCGCTCGGAATCTGGGATCCGCAGGCTCCCAGATCCGTCCCTGGCCCGGCTCCGACCCGCCCGTCAGCAGCCTCCCCCTCAGCGTTAATTAAAACTTGCGAGATGGAGAGGCTGGCGCGGGCGGCTTCGTTTTATTTGCAGCATCTTTCATACTGCTGACGATCGTAAAGGGCTTTAATATTGAAATATGGGCCATTTTCCCAGCTCCAGCCCTCGCCACGCGCTCCCCGCACCCCCCACACCCAGCCACCCCGCGCTTGATGAAAGAGCCCCTGCAAATCCATTAAGGAGAGATAATTGAAAACTCCGGGATAATATTTAAGACCGTGGGCCGACGCGGGGCGGAGGGCCCGACTGCGCCCGCTTTGCCCGCCAGTGGCGGTGCGTGGCAGTCCCCGGGACTCTAGGCCAACCAAGCCCTGCCGACGCCCAGCCAAGGCCCGCCGTCTTAGCGGGGCCTTCTCACTCCCTGCTCTCTAAAGGCTGGCTCTGCGCTGACCTGGCTCTGCAGAAGACTTGCCTGGAGACCCGAGTTCCAAAAGGAGCCACTGGGCACGCTGTGTGACAGATGGCTCCGAGCCAACGTGCACAGGGGCGGAAGCATCTTGTCCCACTCCTCCAGCTTCGATTCGGTGCACCAGCATCAGGCACTGTTCATGCCCCTGAGCACAGCATCCCCTCTGCCTGCAAGCTTTTCCCTCCAGCACTTTCTACTTGGGGAATTGCTGTTCCTCCTTCAAAACCAACCCAACTCCACTCCAAGTAATGGTGCAGTGGGGTATGGAACGTCGGTGGGAGTAGAGACACACTCAGACTGATCCTGGGGTGCCCATGGTTGTAGCTGCATGATAAGGACACTATACCGCTCTGTTTTCATGTGTTTTTAATGTTCCACAACAAAAATGTTTAGAAACCAGCTCAAGCATCTTTTATGCCTCCCTGTCCCATAAATACAGACTACCTGTTACCTTGTACATTGGTGTTCATTAGCACATTGAATTGCCATTATCTATTTAAAGTCTTTCTACCTACTCAGCTGTGACATCTTGAGGACAGGGATCAGGTCTAATTCACTCTGTAGCCCTTGCTCCAGGCACAGTGCCAGGCACGTCACCTGCCCTCAGTAAACGTCAATGAATAGGCTGCTCTCTGGGTACTTAGAGGTCTCTAGGGCTTAAGGTTAGGATAGAAGCACACGGAAAGAGGGTAGGGCAAAACATGGAAGGAGCGGGGTCTGTGAGACTGGGTTGGGGTCATGCCTGTCTCCCACAGTGACTGGGAAAGGGTGGAGGACCCTGTTCTGCACTGTGAGTTAGGAATCCTTAGGTCTCTACCTGGATTTTTGGGGGATGTTTCTCTACTCTGCTCCATTTGGCTTACTCTCCCAATCACACACACACACACACACACACACACACACACACACACACACACA
>NW_022436942.1:22308816-22378113 GCF_009761245.1 Sapajus apella | reverse complement strand
CACACACACACACACACACACACACACACACACACACACACACACATATCTTAGGGAAAGAGTAGGAAAGAGGGAAGCAGAAGACATTATTTGAAGACCTACTTGTGCAAAAGGCATGAGTAGTTCAGGCATTTCCATGGATACCCCCAGCTAACCCGCTACCAAAGACCCTTTCCTACTTACCCCTCTTGCCCCCGTCTTCCCCAACACTGTGTCCAGCACCCATACAGGGGTTGTATTCACAAGATGGCACTATCGAGGAAGAGGGTGCTGTTATGACTCAGCCCCCTACCGCACATTGGCCCTGAAGCCACAGTTGCAATAATGCCCTCTCTATGGCCAGAATGAGATCCAAACCCTTCCAAAATTCCATGTCCAAACAAGGACTCCTCATTAGAATGACGAATCATCAGAGCTGGAGCTGACCAAAAGAGCATTGCATTGTTTGGCCCCCTCCTGGTATTTGTGGGGCAATGGAGATCTAGAAAGGGTCTGTGATGTGCCCCAGGTCACAAAACCATTGGTAACTAGCTGGGTGCAGTGGCTCACGCCTGTAATCCTAGCACTTTGGGAGGCTGAGGCGGGTGGATTATTTGAGGTCAGGAGTTCAAGACCAGCCTGGCCAATATGGTGAAACCCCGTCTCTACTAAAAATACAAAAATTAGCTGGGTGGTAGTAGTGCGCGCCTGTAATCCCACTACTTGGGAGGCTGAAGCAGGAGAATTCCTAGAGCCTGGGAGGCAGAGGTTGCAGTGAGCTGAGATCGCACCACTGCACTCCAGTCTGGGCGACAGAGTACAACCCTTTTAGAAAAACAACAACAAAAAGTCATTGGTAACAAAACCAGTGCTAGAATCCCAGCAAGTTAGTGGTGGAGCGGGAATTAGAATCCCAATCTGTTGACCGCTTAAATATATACAATTGGTATTCTAAGTGCTTTTCACAAACATTATCTCATTCAATTCTCTCTCTCTCTCTCTCTCTCTATCTCAATAGGATCTCACTCTGTCACCCAGGCTGGAGTGCAGTGACATGATCATGGCTCACTGCAGTCTCAAGCTCCTGGGCTCAAGCAATGCTCTCACATCAGCCTTCTGAGTAGCTGGGACTGCAGGCACATGCCATCACACCTGGCTAATTTTTGTATTTTTGTAGAGATGGGGTTTCACCATGTTGCCTAGGCTGGTCTTGAACTCTTGGGCTAAAGAAATAATGTTCCTGCCTTGTCCTCCTAGAGTGCTGGGATTACACGCATGAGCCACCGCGCCTGGCCTCATTTAATTCTCACAAACCTGTGTGATAGCATCACAATTCCCACCTATAGATGAGAAAAATGAAGGTCAGGGAGAGCCATGATTTGTCCAGTGTCATACACAGTGGAAAACAGATCCAGGATTTGAACCCCTGTTTTACTGACTCCAATTCCAGTGGCCTCTCCACTCACTTCTCCAGCGTTTCCCCCTACCCTCCACACAGCCAAATCAGGCCAGTTTCCCACTTATCCTTCATCCCTGGACATCTCCAGCCAGAGGTCTTTTTTTCTTTTCAGCCCACCTTCTCCCACCCAGGACAATATTCTTTGCCCCAAATTCGGAGGCAGGGGTGTGGTAGCCCCTGCCGTGGTTCTGGGTACAGACCTCCATGAACTGAAGCCATGCACAGCCTGGTCTCCTGTGCACAGCCCTGCTTCTGTTCGTGGCCACGGAGGCCTCAGCCATAAATCCCCAGGTCTCAGCTCATAACCATTAGCAAGCGATTGGGCTCATCAGGACGCCTTTATGAGACTCAGGTCAAATAAATGGATTGCCGGAGGTCAGAAACAAGGGATCTCCCTGCCTTGCCTTGCTTCCGAGAGGCTCCAGAGGCTGGCAGATTCTGTTTGACTCACATCTGTAGGTGGAAGTGGGGGCGTTGTCACAGTGGGGTAAAGATGTACAGTATCCCCTGGTATTCCACACCTACAGAAGGAAAAGGACCTGGAGATGCACATTCTCAGATAGCCGGCAGTCATTAGGGCTGGAGGAACATACACAGAGGCACATATACACACTCAGACCCCCATCTCTGATTCAAATCCATGCCTCAGAAACCAACCCCCCAACTCCACCCACCTTACATCCTCTGATGTCCGGACACTCGGTTCCCTCGTTGAGGTGTTTCCTGAAACACTGCTTCTCAAACACCACTGTACGGCTGGGCGCAGTGGCTCACACCTGTAACCACAGCACTTTGGGAGGCCGAGGTGGGTGGATCATGTGGCCATGAGTTAGAGACCAGCCTGACTAACATGGTAAAACCCCATCTCTACTAAAAATATAAAAATTAGCCGGGCATGGTGGCACGTGCCTGTAATCACAACTACTCAGGAGGCTGAGACGGGAGAATCGCTTGAACCTGGGAGGCAGAGGTTACGGTGAGCTGACATGAAGCCACTGCACTCCAGCCTGGGTGACAGAGCGAGACTGCATCTCAAAAAACAAAGCAAACAAACAAACAAAAAAACCCACTGTGCATACAAATGACCCTGGACCTGGTTAAAATGCAGACTCTGATTCAGTGGATCTGGGGTGGCACCTGAGCTCTGTTTTCTAGCCAGCTCCCAGGTGAGGCCAGGGCTGCTTCTCCAGGGATTTTAAGCGATGGTCCTCCTACGTTGGAGGGGTGGGGTTTTCAAAAGGTAAAAGAGATAGGAGTGTGCAGTACAGGAAACCACCTCTCCCACCCCCATCTGCCAAATGCTGCTGTGCACACCCAGGTGACTGAGCTGTTTCTAGAGTGCTGTTGCCTCACTGTTTACATGGCTCCTTCTCAATCTTCAAACCTCAGCCCAAGTGTCACTTCCTCAGAGAAACTTTCTCCAACCACCCAATTTAAAGGGCCCCTGCTCCGCCCTGTCTGTGATTACTCTCTTAACAGGTCTCACAATTACATGTATGTATTTGCTAATTTGCTTACTTATATTTTTGTCTGTCTCACTCTCTGGAATGTATAGTCCTTGAGTTCAGGGATCATGCCTGTCCTGTTTATTCATGAATTCTTGGCAACCAGTGCCCAGCACATGGTAGATACTCAGTAAATATTGCTGAATAAGCCAGGTCCACGGTGGCTCATACCTGTAATCCCAGCACTTTGGGAGGCTGAGGCGGGCAGATCATTTTCGGCCAGGAGGTGGAGACCAGCCAGTGTGGGGAAATCTCGTATCTACTAAAAATACAAAACTTAGCTGGGTGTGATTGCACACTCCAGCTACTCTGGAGGCTGAGGCAGGAGAATCACTTGAACCCAGGAGACAGAGGTCGCAATGAGCTAAGATTGTGACACTGCACTCCTGCCTGGGTGACAGAGGGGGACTCTGTCTCAAAAAAAAACAAAAAACAAACAAACAGAAAAAGATTATCTGAGAGTATCTGAATCAGGAACTGAGGCCATAGGTAATCTCAGAAAGTATCCTGGAGGAAGGAAAATGGGAGGAAAAGAACATTGTGTGAAGGACTTAAGGGAGGTGACTCAAGGAAAGTGGGGAGGCAAGTGTATCCAGATAAGATTGGCCCCATTGATATGGCAGGGGCGAGGAGGGGTCCTGGAGGGAGAGATCCTGGGGTTAGCAGCAGATGCTGCAGGGTCTTGGAAACCATAGCAGGCAATAAAGAAGACACGTGGGCTTCCCACCACCTCATGGGCAAGGACCTTCATTTATTCATTCTTTCCTACACTCGACAAATTATTACTGAGATCTTGTTAGGTGCTGGGTGCTGAATACTCAGGAATGAGCACCATGGGCCTGATTCCTGCCCTCCTAGAGATCACAGTCCAATGGGAGAGACTGACATTAACCATATTAACATGTTACAGTTGGGCCAAGTCTACAAAGGATAGTGTATGATAACGGGTGTGATAGGTGGTTCCCGAGGGAGAAGTTTCCCTAGGGAGTGACAGTCACCCAGAGTCCTGATGGGTGGGGGTCTTCTGTGCCAGCTCCCTGCCAGCTTTCATCCTGGACATCCCTGCATTCCTCTGCACTGTCCCTTTAAGAGGAGCATCTCTTCCCTGAGCAAAGGAGGTTCGGGCACACAGCCTGAGCCTGCCAAGGTTGAGGGCTATAAATCAACGCTGGCACTCCCTTGGCAGTGGGCTCTCCTCTGAGCTGCCCAGATGGCGGGCAAGCCTGGGGCTCCAGGGGCAGCCAGGCACTCAGGAGGGGGGAGGTGTGCAAGGTGGGGACACAGCTGGGCCCTAGGCCCCTGATGGCAGCTGCCCACCTCTGTCTAAGGGCCCTGGACCAGGGAAAATGCCAAAGTCCTTCTATTCTAGTCCCAGGGACCTTCTGACTCCCAAGTTAGGCTGGCATGGGGCTGTGGGGTTATTGTCCCACCCCTGCCAAGGACCAGGGCCTCATAGGCATCCTCTGAGACCAAGGGTCATGGATGACCTCTTGGGGTCACAGTCTGCTCCAATATTCAACCTGAAAGTTCTGCCTGTGGTTTGACCTTCTTTCCTCTTGCTGTAGCTAAGGTGTCTTCTTTTACACTGCATGAAAGAAGAAAGACAGTAGCTCCCCATTTAGTAGGGCTTTGGGACGGTGGTGAGCTCTCCTTCTGCCTTCATTTTAAGCCTCCCAGAAAAGCAGGATACAAAGATTCTTCAAGGTCAGCTGGAGAGGTAGAACTCTGCCCTCTTGGGGGTTGCCATCCCTCTGCCACCCTCACAGGTGTTGTGACAGAGGGAACATATGTTGCTTCCACCCCAGAGAAGAGAGACAACATCTTAGCAGCCACAGCCCCACAGAGCCAGGCTCAGCAGGCCTTGACAGAACTGGAAAGGCAGCCTCTCTCCTGGGCCTGGCCTGGAACTGGGCTGTGGGTGGAGGGGTGGAAGCAAAGTGTGTAGACCCCTCCCAGAAAGGAATCAACAGGCTTGACTGCTGTCCCCACCCTCACCCCCCAACAGTAGAATAGTGTAGACCTGTGGAAAATTCATGGGTTCTAGAACAACAGAGATTTCCTGGGATGTCCTTGTCCTCAGATTCTCTGTGAGAAGTCAGAGCTTACAAGTCCTTAGAGATTCTTTCTCACACACTCATCGTACTGATGAGAAAACTGAGACACAGACAAGTTCACCCACGTCTTGTTCACGTTGTTTTTACTGCACCATATTTGCCACCTGAACAGAAACTCCCAGAGCTACCGCTAAGCAGATGTATTAGGCTCTAAAGGTAGTAGCATAGATGAAGGTTAGATAACAAATAGAACTTTCTCAGAATAGTAGGTCACAGAGGAAGATGAGAAGCCAAGTAAAGAAAGCGCATTCTCTAAAACAGTGGGGTCGGGGTGGGGAGGGATGGAGCCAAAGAATGAGGTTAGAATTTCGCAAAAAAATATGGAGAACACAGGAGAGGGAGTTGTCAGAAAGCCCAGAGCAAGGGCAACTGGGGTGTGGAGCTTCTGGGGTTCTTCCTTCAGGACTCCCAGAATTCATCTATTCCGGGCTTCTGGGTATCGACAGTAGTTTAAATTCAGGCCTTATTTAGGCTGATTCTCTTGGCTTTCTCCTTGTTCTCCCGGGATGGCTTATCCGGTTGCCAGAGTCATTTGCCATCTCTAATTTGTGTTTAAATTAAAGTTCCCACAAACAGAGGCTTAATGTGGTGTTACCAAGAACTCCCGGGCCCCCTGCAGCTCTGGGAAGTTGAGGGGGCTGCAGAGAGAAGAAGTCAGTCTGTGCGCAACCCATCGAGGCTGCTCCTGCTGGCACTGGACCTGGAGTGGATGGCCCAGCTAAGTGTCTCCATCCTTATTGCTCCGTCCAGAATGGTGATAGCAGGGGGCCGGGCAGGGCAAAGCATGCTCACAAAGGGCCTGGGATCCACATGCCTGTTCAGGGGCTCCTGGGTGGCCGTCACCCTTTTTCGGGATGATGAGGAGAAGGCAGAGGAGGTGGGCAATGAGACGAGGGCAGGGGTGGAAAATGAGAGAGGAGGAGGCTCCATTTTTTAATACTTGTGTATAGCGCTCACTGTGTGCCAGCCCTGTTCCTGGGCACCTCATAATTACAAATTCATCCTTCTCCACAACCTGCAAGACAGGTGTTCTTATCATTAGCCCCATTTTTATAGACCGGGAAACAGAGGCACAGGGAGTTGGGGAAACAGAGGTATGCCCAAGGTCACACAGCTAATGAGAGCCAGATCTGAGGAGTCAAGCCAGTGCCATTTCGCTCCAGATTCCCAGTGCTATGCTGGTACTTAAGCCAAGATTTATCTGTCACCCTCCCAATCCGCTGATCGCAAGGTGAGGCTTCTCTTGGCCAGAGCAACTGAGACAGAGTGAAGCTCCCATCCTGCTCCCCGGATCTTTACCTCTCTGGGCCACAATCTTCCATCTGTAAAATGAGACTAAGATAGTCGGAGGGGTTGAGGGTCTCAGCTTGGCAGTGACCAGCACAGAGTGGGTCCCAGCAGTGGCTGCTTCCCCCGCTGTGGTCCAACCATGAGCCTTCCTGCACTGCCTCTTAATTCTGCATTCAAAGGAGCTAGTGGCAGTGATCCTCACCCCTTAATGAAAACCCTCAGAAGAGGGTTGTCCCTCTTCATTTGTCCAAATTCTCTCTCTCCCTCTGGGAAACCCTGAAAAAGAGGAATAATAAAGCTGACCTGGAGTCCGGACCTGCTCCGTCCCCACCTCCTCTGCAGCCAGGTGAGCCAGTCAGGGCAGCAACAGAGAGCAAATGACACATTTGAAAGCGTTTCACCAGAGGGTTTAATGATGTGACAATTTCTAAAGGCATAGACTAGATGAAGAAACCTAATAAGAGGAGGGTGGCACCAGGATAGAAATAGCACTACCAAATGGGCAGCACTGCCGACGCCAGCTGGGCTCACGGGACACAGGAGAGAGGCCGCTCAGCAGAGCTGTAGCCATGGAGGAACCACAACCACCACCAGAACTTCCGGCAGGCAAAGAGGGAGGCTGGCAGGGAATGGGGGAAACAAACACCCTGACTCTTCTCTCCCCCTTCCCTGCCAGGACCTCTGTTGGCCGAAAGATCGGGGGTCCAGGTGACACAGTCTGCACAGGTCAGCCTCTCCGGACATAGCAGCACAGAGAACACAGGGGGCAAACAGAAAACCATTCCATCTCATCCCATCCCACCCATGAGTCCCTGCTCCGACACCAAAGCCTTCTCTCTGCTGCTTTTTGCTGCCCTTTTTTCTCCCACCCCCGCCATTTTTTTTTTTTTTTTTTTTTTTTTTTTTTTTTTTTTTTTTTTTTTTGCGCAGGTTGGAGTGCAATGGTGCGATCTTGGCTCACCACAAACTCCGCCTCCCAGGTTCAAGCGGTTCTCCTCCCTCAGCCTCCGGAGTAGCTGGGATTACAGGCACGTGACACCATGCCCAGCTAATTTTGTATTTTTAGTAGAGACCAGGTTTCTCCATGTTGGTCAGGCTGGTCTCCAACTCCCAACCCCAGGTGATCCACCAGCCTCAGCCTTCCAAAGTGCTGGGATTACAGGTGTGAGCCACCACATCCAGCTCTCTGCTACTTTTACTGCCACCTCTGTCACTGCCTACAGCCAAACAGTAACTGACAGGGAACGAGAGTCAAGACTCCTTCAATACAAATGGTCCAGCTCATAAGGAAGGTGGGATCCAGGCAGAGGACAGCTTGAGGGAAGAGAGCTGTGTCTGAAGGGCAGCTGGCCAGGGGCTGCTCACTCCCAGCATGGACGGACAAAGAGAAGGGCCGCACTGGGGGGTGAGGATGTCAAATGGCGATAGTAAATGACTCTCTTTCCTCGGCAGATGATACAAATCAGTGTGGATCTTCTTTCCACCGCCCCTCTCTAGAGCGTGAGCCCCTGTGGAGCAGGGATTTTGTCTTGGCTCATCCTCGACATGTAGCACAGTGCCTCTTAGGGCATAATCAGAATTTATTGAATAAATAAACAAATAGATAGGTAAACGAATGAACAAACCCATTTGCAGCTCATGTGCACAGCCCTGGGCCCTGGTCAAGGAGCATTGTTGAATGAATGACACGCAGTACTCCTGCAGAAATTTTATTTCAATCAATTCAATCATCTACCATCTCAGATTTCCTTGCAGCCACTCAGCCATGGGCCACACAGCCCATGTTTGTCTCCATGCTGGCCAGAGGCTACGCTTTGATAGCACCCACTCAAATGTGCAGTGACTTCATCCTCCTGATGGAGGAATAAGGAAAGTAGCAAGTGACTTCATTTCTCACTGCAGCCTTCCTGTGAGCTCTTTCTCGGGAGAAATCTTGATCCATGGCAAACCATCTGTGGAATTCCCGGCTGCAGCCCTTGGTAAGAGATGGGAGGAGAGAATGACAGTGCCAAGGAGGCAGCTGAAGGATCGTCGCCCTGGGAGCCACAGCCCAGGGTTGCTTTTTCCAATAGGCCGTTAAGTCTGAGGGAGTCAGGTGGAAGGGGGGGAGGCACCAGACAAATAAACTAGAGTCTCAAGTGCAGTCATCATGTGCCCACCTGGTGAAGTGGTTATACACAGACGCCGGGGCTGGGCTCACAATCCCTGCTCTACCACCTGCTGGCTGCACAACCTTGGGCAAGATATTTGATTACTGTGCCTCAGTTTCCTCTTCTTAAAAATGTGAATAACAGGCCAGGTGCAGAGGCTCATGACTATAATCCCAGCTCTTTGGGAGGATGAGGCGGGCGGATCACGAGGTCAGGAGATCGAGACTATCCTGGCCAACATGGTGAAACTCTGTCTCTACTAAAAATGCAAAAATCAGCTGGGCATGGTAGAGGGCGCCTGTAGTCTCAGCTACTTGGGAGGCTGAGGCAGGAGAATCGCTTAAACCCAGGAGGCAGAGGTTGCAGTGAGCCGAGATTGCACCACTGCACTCCAGCTTGGCAAAAGAACAAGACTCTGTCTCAAAAAAAAAAAAAAAAAAGTGAATAACAGTAACTCCTGCTTCATATGGTGGTAAAAAAGAGTAGATAAGTTAATAGTTATGAGATAGAGCCAGGCCTGGTGGCATGGGCCCATAGTCCTAGCTACTTGGAAGGCTGAGATGGAAGGATTGCTTGAACCCAGGAGTTCAAGACCCGCCTGGATAACATAGCAAGTTCCCCATCTCTCTCTTTTTTTTTTTTTTTTAGACAGAGTTTCACTCTTGTTGCCCAGGCTAGAGTGCAATGGCATGATCTCAGCTCACTGCAACCTTTGCCTCCCAGGTTCAAGCGATAATCCTGCCTCAGCCACTGGAGTAGCTGGGATTACGGGCATGCACCACCACACTGGGCTAATTTTTGTATTTTTAATAGAGATGGGGTTTTACCATGTTGGTCAGGCTGGTCTCGAACTCCTGATCTCAGGTGATCCATCCGCCTCAGTCCCCCAAAGTGCTGGGATTACAAGTGTGAGCCATCGCGCCTGGCTGCAAGACCCCCATCTCTCTAAAAAAAGAAAGTTATGAACTATTTAGGAGAGTATGTGATCCATGGTAAGCACTATATAAATTTCATTACATAAAATTAAGGTTCTAGTCCCATAAACTTTTTTCCTGTAATAAGCTCAGCCTTGGATACCTCTCATATTTTCTGTGAGAAGTGAACAAAGGCATGTGAAAATCACGATGTATTTATAGTGTTTGTTATTTGCCATCAAGATCACATAACAGGCCTGATGTAGCAGGGGGTGAAGGGATGTGAAAGGGACTGTCAGTCATCAACTTTTGATTATCTGCCTTGTTAAGGTCCCCTTCTTGTCAACATCATCAGCTCTTTGGCTTGTTCAAGTCTTTTGCTGACAATATCCAGGCCTCTCCCACACACAACGGGTGGCACAGCAAGGGATAGAAGGAGAAAGCCTGTGAAAGCAAAACGGGTCCTTCTCTTCATTAGCCGTGAAGCAGGAATAGCCACTAGACAGGAGGCTGTGAGAGGACCTTGGCACCTCCACCTTGGTCACTTTGTCTTCGGGCAGGAGGGGAAACTGATCAGCTCCCTCTGTGCTAGGGCTGCGGGAAGAGATGTTGGCATTTGTTATGAGGTGCTAGGAATAAAAACACATACATATCCCAGTGTCCCAAGCAAATGTTCTGCCACATACAGTATGGATGTGATTTCACATAGCTACTTAAACCCTGAGTCTCAGTTTTTCTCATCTTCACAATGGAAATGTTGATGCCTAATTCAAAGGGTGAAAATCAATGAGATCTATAAACCCCTTTGGTAGACATCTGGTCCAATAAGTGGTAGCTCTTACCAGCTAACATTTGGTAATATCTGCCCACTATCTCCAAGGGGTGGAAAAGTAATGCTGACTTCCAGACTAGGAAAGGCAGTGGTTGCAGAAAGTGATTTATGATTGACATTTTTCACATTTTCCTTCCAGAGCACACAGTAAGTAGTTGTTGGTTCATTCATTCACTGAACGGTGTTTACAAACTTGAACAACTTGCCATTGTTTTGTTCACTTGTATTCATCTTACTCTCACCGCTAGAACTGCAAGTTCCATGAGGGCAAAGGCAGTGTCTGCTGCTTGATGAGTGACTGGATTGAGCTCAAAGCATGTCTGAAGACTGAAATGGGCCAGGCAAGGACATGGCAACTGGAGGCCTGGATTCTGGGCTCAGTCATACCTCCAAGAACATCACTTTCCCTTGACTCTGGAGCCTTCACAGACCTTCCTTCCACTGTAAGATACTGGAGAATCACTTGAGATCAGACTCAGGGAACTTTTTCCTGGTGGGAAGACATTGATTCATATACTCTGTGTCTCTGAAGTCCCAAGAGAAGAGTCTGAATCCCCTAGTCTGAAGAGTCCACAAGTGATCAACATAGCAATCACGATAAAAAGGAAAAATTAATAAAGGAGGGAGTAGATCTACCTCAGTAACAACAGAGGGAGGAAAATTCCAGCTAGTACATGTATTTAACATGAAAGAAGATATGTGCCAAGACCCTACTTTCACAGATATTAGGTGTTCCCAAATATAAGAAATACCCATTTTTGCCCACGGACCTCATTTGATACTATCCAGGATGTCTAGAGAATAAGAGGAAAGGAAGAATCATAATATCCAAAAGGTGGAAACAACCCAAATGTTCATCAATGAATGAATGAATAAACAAAATGTGGTATATCCACACAATGGAATATTATTCAGCCATGAAAAAGAATGAAGTACTGATTAATGTTACAACATGAATGAACCTTGAAAACACTATGCTCAATGAAAAGCTAGTCACAGAAGGCCTCTTATTATATGATGCCATTCATACAAAAGTCTACAGAGACAGAAATCTACAGAGACAGAAAGTACATTAGTGTTGCTAAGGGCAAGGAGGAATATGGGGGGATAGAGAGGTGATAGTTAAAGGTTACAAGATTTATTTTTGAGGCAATGAAAATGTTCTAAAATTAACTATGGTGATGGTTTGACATATCCGTGAATATACTAAAACCATTGAATTGTACATTTCAAATGGTGAATTGTATGCTATTTGAATTATACCTCAAGAAAGTTGTTTTTAAAAAAGGGAGCATAAGGGGTAGGGGGAGGTTGAGATGAAGCAGGAAAACAGTGATCAGAGACAAAGCTCAGGCGCTGTCTGTCCTAGCTGCCCCAAGTTAAAGCCTGCATTTCATACAGGCAATGTTAGGGTAGCCCCCAAGCCACAATTCGGGAAGATAAATTGACCCCAGAAGGTATGGGGCTGGGTCCCTTCTCCTCTGACAGTTCGCTTTCTGTGTTTTTTCTGGCACAAGAAACTCTGTCTTCTTGTATAAATAGGAGAAATTTATGGCAGTTTTCCCTCTTCTTCTCCCTGGTGGGCTACTAGGAAAGCCTAGCGGGAGGAGAGAGCCTGAGATTCCAAAAATATAAATGTGGAAAGACTGGAGGGGGTCGAGGAGCCTCTTTGCCTGCCTTGGCTCTGGCCCCAGCTCTCCTTTCCTTTTGCATGTTTGACCATCTGGGTGATGAGGAGGGTAGAGAATTGATGCAGCCCATTCTTTCTTTATGCCCAAAAAAGACGGGTCCCAAGGCAGATATCTGACAGGAGGGCCACAAGGGAAATCAAGGAAATGGGTTTGGCTGTCCCATGGCATTATTGGAGGAGACACAGACCACCGCCCTCCTTCCCGGATTTGGTTATTTTTGTACCTCCCTGTTTGTTGAGGCAGCCTGATACAGTGGGAAGACAATTTGTCCTAGGTTTAGAAAGATTGACAGAGAAACTAAGTGTGTGACCTTAAGCAAGTCATGTCTTCTCTCTGGGCCTCACCTGTAAAAAGAGGGCAGGCACTGAATTTATCAGGGGTTTTCAAATCGATTTAAACTCTGGGGTCCTTTCTTCAAATAAAACCACGTGTAGTGACCCAACATGAACACAAGTAGCCTGCTGAGCTTCTTGAAGGGAGGAATGGGAGTCCCGGGCCCCTGTGCTGAATGGAGAGGGGCTTGTCCAAGAAAAAGATGGTCTCCATGGCTTTTCCCTCTCTGTCCTCAGGAGGAATTTGCCCCCATGGTGAAAAGGCTCAGCTCTGCACACTCAGTGGGCTTGAAATCCAGTTCTACTCTCTCCTGTATATCCCTCGGCACATAACTTATCTTCCTTCAACCTCGGCTTTCTCATGTGTGAATTGGAATAATACTAACACATACCTCAGAGGATTGTCACATGGATCATACTAAATAATGTGCATAGAGTCCTTCGCATACTATCTGGCTCAATAAATATTATTACATTACAGTTATTCCATGATCTGATGTAATCCTTTTTCTTTTCTTTTCTTCTTTTTTTTTTTTTTTTTTTTTGAGACAGTGTCTCATTTTTGTAGCCCAGGCTGGTATATAGTGGCATGATCTCGGCTCACTGCAACCTCCGCCTCCTGAGTTCGAGCGATTCTCCTGCCTCAGCCTCCCGAGTAGCTGAGATCACAGGAGTGGACAACCATGCCCAGCTTATTTTTGTATTTTTTAGTAGAGATGGGGTTTTACCATGTTGGCCAGGCTGGTCTCAAACTCCTGGCCTCAAGTGATTCACCCGCCCCCGCCTCCCACAGTGCTGGGATTACAGGCACGAGCTGTCGCACCTGGCCTGATATAATCTTTTGAATTTTAAATGATATATCTGGTGTGAGAAGGTGAATTAGGAAGGACGACAGCAAAACTGCTATAACATAAAGGCTCAAAACACAGTAGCATATAGAAAAGAGAAGTTTATTTCTCACTTAGTCTAGGAGGACGCAGTTCCAGACAGCAGACAGCTCTGTTCCACCTGGTCGGCTGGGATGCACATTCCTTTCACAACTGAGCTTTGTCTTCTTTCAGGGATGTCTTTTCAGTTGCCAGGTCAAGCCTGTCTCAGGCACATCTGCCCAGCACATGAAAGACAGAACACAAAGGAGAATTTACCCAATGTCCTCAGGCTTTAGGACATACTCGCCTCACATTCCCCTGTGTCTACACCTGGTAACAAAAGCAGCTGGGAAATGGAGTGTCCAGCTGGGTGTCTCTACCCTCGTGCAGCAAGGAAAGAAGAGATTTTAGTGGACAAAGGGCAGTCTTCATCCAGGGCTCAAACCCACACCTGAACTGTCCTCTTCCCAGAGGAAGGGAAATGAAGTCCACAGCCCAGAAAACAATGTGAACACCTCCCAACACACACACCCAATCAGGTCCCTGCCATTCATCCAAAGATCAGCAGTCTCGGGAAAGTGGCTTGGAAGACTCGCTCCAGAGAGATCACCCTTCTATCCCTCTTCTTCACGTGGGTGGATGTGAGAAGAGTTTCTGTCCCCACTGCCTGCCTGCCACTCCCTCTCTGAGTTTCAGCTCACGCTCTAACCCCTTGTTCCCAGTCACCAGGAGTGACTACAAACGTGGGAGAACAGGAGGACCTGAACCAGCCATAGAAGTTGAGACTGGGACACAGAAGCCATGCTCAGAGGCAGCCTAGGCATGGATTCCGGTGCCAGGAAACCCAGCTACCACTGTGTAACCTAAAGCAGGGATTAAGCTCTCTGAACTTCAATGAACTCTTTTGGAAATAGTGATAAGAAACCCACTTGTCAGGGCTGTTGTGAGCATCAGATGTGATCATGTATGTACCTGGTACATAGTATGCCCTCAATAAATGGTGCCAGCAAGGCAAACCCAGGACAAATCAAATTCATGTCCATTACTCTGACCCAGCCTTTGCATTAATCCTTTTTTCTTCTCCTTCTTTGCCAATGCATGGCTCCCTTCCTCATCTTTAGTTCCTCTCCTCATTCCCAGACCATCTGAATCCTGATCTAGAATCTGTTTTTTTCAGGAAGTCTTCCATGATTGAAAAATTCCTGCTTGGCCACTTCCCACTCCAGCTCTCTATCCGCGCCCATCTTCCATCTACCCCATGGTCCTGGCCCAAATTTACATGTGTCCCATCCCTCCCTTCAAAAAACATGCAGCAACGGAAGGGCTTCAAGTTTGTCGTTGGCAGATCAGAGTTCAGATTCTAACTCCGCTGAGTTCTAGCTTTAGGACTGTGTCAGATCACTTCATCTCTTCGAATCTCTGTCTCCCCCACCCTCTGGTGAGGTCAAGTGTGTGCGGGCTGGTACATAGAGGATATTTAGTCTCCTCTGCTCTACCCAACCTCCCACAACTCACACTCCCAGGACTAACTGTCTACCAAAGGGAGCTATTAGACCAAGAAGGTAATTCTCCCATTACCAGCCCCTCCCCAGCCCCACCCAGGGGAAAAGAAGTGACTTCAAATCTATGGGTGTTAGAGGTACCACCAACTCAAGAGCTACAGCAGAGGAAGCACTTGGACATCCCAGCTTCCAGGGTTATGGGATCTCTCCCTAAGCCCTCTTACGCAGCCCCAGTTATAGGACTAGCTTCAGGGATAGGAGTGAAAGGGTTTATCGGATTCCAGTCTTAGCCTATTAGTAATAGCTCAGCTGTGCCTCTGTTTCTGACCTTTCTAGATCAGAAGCACAATAATACCAATGATAACTAACGCTTATATAGTGTTTCCTATGGGATGGGTATTGTTCCAGGCTCTTTGTACGTATGACTCAGCAGCCTTTGAACTAGATAGTACTAACCTCATTTTACAGACAAGGAAACTAAAACACAAGGGGTGAAGTCACTTGTCTGGGTCATACAACTAATATAAGGAATGACCGAGATTCAAAACCAGACCACCTCGCTGTGGAATCCATCCTGTTAACCACTGTGCCACGAAAAGAGCTAATATTTACTGGCAGTTTCTATGTGCCAAGCACTGTGGAAAACACCGGACATGTATTTCATCTGATTCTGAATAACCCCCTGAGATAAGTTCTATTATTATTATTATTATTTTGGAGATGGAATCTCACACTGTTGCCTGGTGCGATCTCAGCTCACTGCAACCTCCACCTTCTGGGTTCAAGCGATTCTCTTGCCTCAGCCTCACAAGTAGCTGGTATTACTGGTGCCTGCCACCACACTCTGCTAATTTTTTGTATTTTTAGTAGAAACAGGGTTTCACTATGTTGGCCAAGCTGGTCTCGAACTCCTGACCTCAGGTGATCTGCCCACCTTGGCCTCCCAAAGTGCTGGGATTACAGGCATGATGAACCACCGGACCCGGCCAAGTTCTATTATCATTATCCCTGTTTTACAGGTGAAGAAATGAAGGCAGAGAGAAAAGTTAAGCAACTTGCCCCAAGTCACACAGCTAAATATGAATAGTTTCAGAATGCCGTCGGGTGCAGTGGCTCATGCTTGTAATCCCAGTACTTTGGGAGGCTGAGGCGGGTGGATCACCTGAGGTCAGGAGTTCAAGACCAGCCTGGCCAACATGAAGAAACTTTGTCTCCACTAAAAATACAAAAATTTGCCAGGTTTGGTGGCAGGTGCCTGTAACTCCAGCTACTCGGGAGGCTGATGCAGGAGAATCACTTGAACCAGGGAGGTGGAAGTTTCAGTGAGCCAAGATTGTCCCATTGCACTCCAGCCTGGGCAACAAGGGCAAAACTCTCCATCTCAGAAAAAAAAAAAAGGTTTCAGAACCCATAGCTGTTTTGCCTCAAATACCCCCTCCCCACCCCATCCCCGAAGTCCCTTCCTTTCTAGATGAGTTGTTTAGTTCCTAGCACAAGTTCTTCACAAACCTGCCTTACCCCCACAGCCTACCACCTTTGTTCTCCAAAACTGTTACCGACCTCTGTCTCTTTCCCTTCCCACTTTCTCCCTAGTCCCTCCACTCCCCACAAAGTCCCCCAAGCCATTCTGTCCCTCTCCCTCAGCTCCCCTCCCAGCCTCCCCCACAACTCCTGCTGAAACCAATGAATTTCACCCAAAAAGACCATCAGACTTTCCCCAATCCGGCCCCCACTGTGCCTGTGCCTGACACCCCCAGGGTAGGCACCACAGTGGCTAAGCTGGAGAGCCAGAAATAAAATCCTCATTCTACTTCCCTGCCCCCTCTTCCCATCACTCATCTGGGAATCCAGGACGAAGAAGGGAGCTAAAGTGCAGAGCATTCATTTAATATTAACAAATTGAAATGAATTCTTTTAATGCCAATTAACTTGGAGCGGCCCCTTATTAATAGTAATTTAGATTCATACTTGGGAGAAACAGGGACGGGGGCTGGGCCAAATGTGCCCAGAATGTCAATGTGACTGGGAAGCCGAGAGAGGAGGGGCGGCAGTTTTACTTCTGCCCAGTTGGGTTCTGTTTCCCTGAGAGAAATGGGCAGTCACTGGAGGCAGATCTTGTGGAAACATGAATTACTCTTGTAATTTTATTTTTGTCATTTCGATGAATCTGAATAGTTTGAAACCATGTCACACCATTTTAATGGTTTATCTTCACAGTAATGTGAAAAAGAATTTCCTCAGAGCTGGGATTTACTCCAAACTCTCTCTTAAGCCAAATCTTACTGACCAAAGAGAAGAGTCCCCAGGCCAGCTCTCCACCCTTCTTTGTTCAAAGCCAAAGCCAGAGATCAATATGCAGTTCCCGATCCCTGCCCCTTCTACCTTAACCAAAACTAAAAGGAAGAATAAACACTGTGTCTCTGTCTGAGAAGTCTCCCCCAGGAGGTAAGAGACCCAGAAGGCTGACTGCTAAGCTAACAGCTTACATTTAAGGAAGAAAAACAATCTGCTTGCATTTTTCTTAGAATTTAGGGAAAAGATGAGGATTTAAAATTCAGTTTCATGTATCAGAGAGTTGTCCAGAATACAGCCAAGTGGGAAGAACTTAGTTCCAAATGAAAAAGTTGAACAGAAATTCTGCTCTCACTGGTTTTGCCGGCTTGGAGGTCAGACTAGAGGTGTCCTGAACTAGAACCAGAGCATAGGTTCTGACCCAAGAAGGACACTGTCTGCTTCCCGGGCATCCCTCCTTGGCTGGGAGGAGAGGAGAGGATGAGTCAGTTGGAAGCTGAGATCGTGGAAGTTGGGGATGGGGCTTTGAGATGCAGGAGGCAGGCGTGGGAAGGAGGTCAGAGAAAAGTAAGTAAATCTACTAACCTTTGAAGTTTATAAAATAAAAACCTTAACAATGGTTAACATGCAAAAGATCACATTCTTTTAAAAAGTCAGGTTTAAAAGAAGGTAAAATACCTCAAATTTAAACATAATAAAAATGAGGAAAATACATAAAACATTTCAAGCAGATTGTTCTTTAAAAGAGGTTGCAATTAATCAAGAGATCTTTTTTACACCCCCCAGAGTTTCCCAAACAATAAATTCATTTACAAAACAAAAAGAGGAATCAACACAAAACCTCATCCACACACAGAGAAAAAAAAAAATTGTGGTGATTCTGTAACAGCTGAAAATACCAAGAGAAAAATGAATAAACTCAATCTATTAGGTGATATTTATAAATAGCAAAATTGGAGGATGATGTGGCCAAAGGAGTTGAGCTCATCACTGAAGAAGTAACACCTGTGAAAACATAAAGTGTAACATCCCGAAAGAAAAGTAAACTCTCCATAAAGCACCAAGTATAAAAATTGATTGAAAAAGAGGAAAGTACCACTCACTCCCTAATAAAAGTATTAATTTGTATTAATTTTAATGAAAATTTTCTCCGAGTCCGAGATAGGTTACACAAAAGAATACAAAAAGATATTTTTTTCTTTCAACTAAGAGGAAAAACCAAATCCGATTTAAATTGACTAATGGGACAGGAAGGGAGGCTGTGGTTGGCAGGTGCTAGTAAAGGGGGTGGGAGTGGTGAAGAGTTTGAGGGGCAGAGGACCAGCTTACCTCGCTTTGGAGCCGCCATGGCCAACAGGAGTGGGCAAAGGACCCTGCCAGTTCCTGGGTGATAGGGGAAATAAGAAACAGGGGATCCGGATGCCCCTAGACGAATGAGGAGGATGGAAGGACTGGGGGTGCCCATCTCCTCTCCTCTGCCCGCCTCCCTCCTTCCGGTACCCAGGCCTAGAGAGCTACTGAAAGTTACAAATTGCTTCCATTATTAGCTCATCCCGGGCGGCCTGGTCATTGGCCAACCCCTGACCACGTGGTCCCTCGTACCAATCGATCGAATTTCTAGTCGCAATTCTCTGTCTGTCCCTGGGCTCTGGGGAGAAAGGGGGGGCTGTGGCTTGGGGGCTGAGGAGGGGCTAAGGCGGGAGGGGCCCCTCATCCCCTCACCCTCCCTTTTCGCCTTGTGGGGGCCCTGAGGGCCGCCCCAGAAGGGATCGAGGGAATGTTGTGAGCTGGGGCACAACGGCGGGGCAGACACTGGAGGAAGCGAGAGACGTCGCCAGGGACCCAGGGACTTCTCCCTCCAGTTGCCCCGCCCGCCCGGGCCGCTCGCCACTCCCGCTACAGCGCCCACCCTGTCCCGGGCCGTCCCGCGCCAGCAGCGTAGCCCCAGCCCCGGCGCCCGAACGCTCTCCCTCCGCATCACTGCTCTGGTCCCCACTTTGGCGATCGTGCCCCCGAGTCCCGCTTTCCCCCCGACAGCTCTGGATCGGGCGCCTGCGCCTTCAAGGGTACCCGGCTCACTTGCCCTCCTCACCGGCCGAGTTTGCGCCCTTCCAGGAATCGTTTGCGAGAAGGACAAACTTTTGAGCGGATGGAAATCTAGTCTAGAGGAGCTGGTTCGGAGCAGGTAAGCTTGGCCCGGGACGGGTGCGCTTCAGCCCGAAGACAGCGTGTCTCCCCGCCCCGGTCTCTCCCTCTCCTTACCCCACCCTGTTTCCCCTGCAGGCTGACGGTCATCTGCCTTTGCCCGGAGAAATGTGGGCTGGGGCTGGGCTTCTGTCAGGTGCAGTTTTTGCTTCCCCGAGTTTAGGGACTAAGGTGGCAGCTGGCAGGGGAGGGGGGTTTGCTTCTGAAACTGGGGGTTGAGGGGAGGGTTAGGAGCCGAGAAACCCAGAGTCTGAGGGAGACGACTTCTTTCCTCAAATGCAACTTGTGGGAACTTCGGAAAAGTTTTTTGAGGGGAAATGGAGAAGGGAGCGGAGTTGGGGTTTTGAGGGTTAAAATGGGAGAGAGGGTGCTCCGCTTCCCGTTCTGAAGGAAGGTCGTGTCTGCTCGTTCCCCAGTCGGGACCCTTTACTAGCCTAGAAAAACCCAGCTCCGTCCCAAACCCGCCTGCCGCAGCAGGCCCTTAGGGACAGACGCTTGGACATCCCCAGGCGCGCCCCGCAAACAGGGAAGGCAGCGCCAGCCCGAGTTTCCAACACTGCCGGATGGGCGGGGGATCCGCCCAGAGCCTTAGTCAGGGACTGCCCAGGTCCCTGCTGCCCAGGGACCTTACGTCGATTCTAAGTTAGGAGTGACCTGAAAGAAAGAACAACTCCCAAAAAATTTTTTTTTTTTTTTTTTTTTTCCCGTGAATCCAGTTTGAGTCAGAGACCCATTTCCTTAAGATGGAACCCAGAGAGTGCCCCCTCCCACCTCTAGCACAACTTCCAGGTCTTCTCCAGCTCCCAAAAGAGGGCAAGGAAAAGAGGCCCCAACTCCCCTCCCAGGGCTGAGATTTCCTCCCCCACCCAAGAGATGCCCCAGGAGGAAGGGATGGAGAGGCTCTTCAAAGGGCAGTCAAGAGCAGAGGGCAGGAGGTTCAGAGGACACAGCTGAACTTGGGGCCCAGGACAAGCAGGAGGGGCAGGCCCACGAAGGTGTAGAAGCTCTTGAGTGGCTTGGGCAAGTGGAGGAGGGCAGAGGCCGCTGCAGGGGGAGGGGGTGTGAGGTACCCTGGAGCCCGTGGTGTCCCTGGGCAGAGGTCCAGCCAGGCCAGCCGGCCGGGGAGGGTCTGTACTGTGCCTTAGGCTGGGCCCCTCCTGGGAAGCCCCAGGCTGGAGGAGCCAGGCAGAGAACACATTTGGACTCCTTGGAAAGGGCCAGGAAGGGATGTGGATCCCAGGAGAGAAAATTCCCACGGGAACACGTGGTGTTCTGGCCCTTCCTGGGCCCACACTTCCAGATGCTACTAGGCCCTGCCGGGTCAGAAGCCGAGAATCTGTCCAGGACTTTGTTTTCACTCTTCCTGAAGTTTTTCTGCTGGTGGAAAACCTCTTCCTGGTGGCCCAGCAGCTAGTCTGGCAGCTGCTCAGCATCTGCTCATTGGCAAGCCCCAGAAGAGTTGGACGGCCTAGCTGAGCAGTTTAGGAGGGCTTTGGCTGGCACTGCCTACAAGGAGTTTGGCTTGGTCTCCCGAAAAAGGGGTCTTTGAGGCCGCTGATATTCAAAATGAATGTAAGCCCTTTTCTCTGTCCTCACATCCGGTGGCCCTTCACACCTCTGCAGCCCAGAGGATTTAGATGGAAGGCCTCATCCATCCCCAGTCCCAAAGCAAATGTGGGAGCCGGCTTGGGAGCAGTCTTGCAGGCTGCTGGGGCTCTGTGTGCTCTGAGGGGTATGTCTGGTCCTCTGCCTACCCCACTCCCCCTTTGATGAATGTGGTCCTTTTTGCTCCTGCCTCTCCAGTGCTACCCCCCTGCCCCACCTCCCCCAACCCAATCCCACAGATCTATGGGAATATCTCTCTTTTCCTCTTTCCTTTCTCCTCTTCCCCTTTCTTCTTAGGATTGATGGAGTGACAGCAGTTTGGCAAGGCTTCCCTAAGCCTGTAGTGGGGAACTGTGGACCCAATCCTGACTTCTCACGTAGGGGAAAACGGGGAAACAGCTCTATTCCCAGGCCCTTGAGATTGAGTCTCAAGTTGAGAGGAGTTGAGAAATAAATGCATGAAGGATGACTGGGCTGACACAGGACAAAAACCTCGCCTGGGGAGGGGCCAGTGTTATGCCATGTGCCTATTGCCGAGAGGGAATCTAGAAACAAAGGAAGATAGGAAGAAGGTCTAGGAAAACAGCACAAAGGACTGGAAAAATCAGAACAACAAAGAGAAGAGACTGGGAGAGATGAAAAGGCCCTAATGCTGCAGACAGAAAGGTACTCTGCAGGGTGGAGGGTGGCTGGGATGGAGGTAACATGAAAGGAATATTGATAAAAGGCAGAAGGAAGAAGCAGGACTAGGTTTGTTTGCATTTTTAAGATTGGAGATAGTCTGTGCCCTGTTAAAATAGAAAAAAGATTAGAGATAAAGGCAGAAAGGAAGAGAAAAGAGAAAAATAGGGAAAGAAACAGCAAATGAAAGGGGGGAGCTAGAGAGTAAAAGAAAAAGGAAGGGAAAGAAAGGGAGGTAAAAGTGAGAAAAAAGAAACGGAAGGGAAACAGAAAGAAAGAAAGGTAGACAAGGAGGAAAGATAGGCACAAGGGCAAGAAGGAAGGGAAAGAAGGATGGGAAAGGGAAAGGAATGGAGGCAAAAGAGAAAGTGAAGGTAGGGCAGAAATGAAGCAAAAGAAGAAAGGGAAAATGAGAAATGAAGATACAGTGAGATAAAGAAGGAAGAAGGGGCGTGAGGAGAAGGGGGGCAGAAAGAAGGAGAAACACGAACTCAGCTGAGGTTAACAGTTAACAAAAAGGGGCCGGGTTCCTGAGGAGCATGAGGAGGGAAGAGGAGATGAAGGGTGAGCAGAAAGAGGCCACTTGCGGCCTCTCCTAGCTTCACCTTGGGCTGCCGGGGTCCTGACCTACCACGACCGCTCCACCATCTCCAGGACCCAGCCCTGAGTGACGGCGGCCTGTGAAACGTGGGAAGTAGAGGCAGAGGCCGGTCGCCTGCTTACGGGCTTCTCAAAGCAGCTGAGCTACCTGGAGTTGTTCCTGTAGCCCTACCTGCTCCCGGTACGGCCCGCCAAGCTGGACGCGTGGCCTTGAGGCCCTGTGACACGCAGGTCAAGATCTGGTTCTAAAAACTGCGCATGAAGTAGAAGAGGCCAGCGAGGCAGGGACTGGTTGCAGATTCCCACGCTGGCGGCCCCTTCTCCCGGGCTCAATCCCCTCACCCACGGTCCCAAGCGCTTCCCTTCTGACCCTGCTGGCAGAGGCTGTCTGGAGACTGGGCAGCTTCGTTCTCAGCTTGGAGGTGCTGTCGTTCTGTGACCTTGGGACTCAGTTTGATCATTTGTTAAATGAGCCCATTGCACTAGAGGGTTTTTCTCTAGTTTGGGTGAGCGTGCCTGGGTATGTGCACGTGAGAGAGGGTTGAAGATAAGGCCTGGTCCACTTTGCAAAGGTGGGGGCTGGGAGAGAGATCTTCATTTTCTTCCATTGGTCAGAAGAAAAGTCTGCCTCCTTTGCTTTCCTTATCCTCACCCCTGCCCCAGAAAACCACCTTCCAAGTCAGGGAGTTTCTCCATGCCAGGAGGGGCTGGATTTATCTTCTAAGAGCTTGGCAGGAGGTTTGCAAATCCTGGAAGAGCCAGAGAAAGGATCTCATACATGAAAGGGAAGGAAGACATTCCCTACCAGGGCAAGTGGACCTTAGGTCTGCAGTAGATTTCACTGAATTCACACACACAAAGAGACTAATTGGTAAGGGGACTTTATTCAGCTACAGAGAGGATCACTTGGGGTTGCTGGGTATCTTTAGGCTGTTGGGCCTGCACTCTCCACGCCCTGCTCATGTGCTCTGGTTGATTCACAAGGCTTCTTAGTGCCAATTCCTTTGTCTTCCAAAAGTGGAATGGGGCAGGTCACTGAGGTCAGCCAGTTCTTCCAAGGGCAGTGGAAGCCTTGAGGATGGGCTGGGGCACCCCCAAACCACTGGCTAGAAAGATGTGTTCATAGTAAACCTTGCAGTGCCCTCTCAGGGAGGCCTCTGACCAGTACTGCCCAGCGTTGCTCTTTAAGCTTTTCCTCCCCTCTTTGCTCTAGCTTCTTCCTTCCTTTATTTCTCTTTCTCTCTTCCTTCCACCCTTTCCGATTTCTCTGTCTCCCTTTTCATCCAGTCCAGGTTGGGGATCTTATACTATCTTCGTACCCGAAACGGCTCTGCTCGGAGCCCTTTAGGCTGGTTAACATGCACCCTGCCCTCAAGAGTTCATTATGCGGGATGCAATAGCAGGATAAGAAGATGGGGTGGGGGTGGCTGGGCTCAGTGGCTCACACCTGTAATCCCAGCACTTTGGGAGGCCAGGGTGGAAGGACTGCTTAAGCCCAGGAGTTCAAGACCATCCTGGGCAACATGGCAAAACCCTGTCTCTATTAAAAATACAAAAATTAGTCAGGCATGGTAGCGTGCTTGTAGTCCCAGCGACTCAGGAGGCTGAGGTGGGAGGATTGCTTGAGCCCAGGAGGCACAGGCTGTAGTGAGCTGAGATTGTGCCACTACACTCCAGCCTGGTTGACAGAGTAAAACTCTTTCTCAAAAAAAAATGAGGAGGGAAATGAGGAGTAAGCTTTGCTAACCAGATGTGGGATGTATCAATTGGTTTTATGTAGTAATCATGATTATGACCTTCACATCCCCTTGGCTTACCCCTAGACAATTCTTCTGCACTCCCAGCCATCTGCAAGCCACCGTCAGCCTGTCCCTGCTCCTGAAAATGGAATTGCTGATGCCCCCTAGGCTGTTACTCTCCCAGGGTGAATGAGAGTGAGGTCAATGATGCCAGGTCGGAACCTCAAACTCTTAAATAAGCAAAGCATATTTCCCTATTCCTGATGCATTTAGGGGTCATCTATCCCTTGGAATGGAGAGGCTGGCAATTCTGGCTCTTGGCTATCTTTCCACGGAACACCCCTGATTAGCCAGACCCACCACCATCTACATCTGCTCCGCAAAGAAGGAAGGCAGCTTGTTCCAGAGGTTGGTGAGCGGCTGCAGACTGCCTGCCTAGAACAGCCTCCTTACTCCAGCCTGGCAGGAAGAAAGGAACCTGACTCGCTTCACAGGATACGGAATCTCAGTGGGCAGAGCTGAGAGCCATAGCTTCGTCCTGGAGCCTGATGGCTAGAAGCAGCTTCTGTCTTTGGGTTCTCCCTGCTGCCTCGGCCTCTGCTCTGTTCAGTTTGCTGTTGTGTTTTTCTCCCTCGTGTTGGGGTGGTGGGGTACAGGGAAATGAAATGTCTTCTCCCAAGCCCCTGATGCTTCCCCATGCCTCCACCAGCCTCAAAGCTGCTGACAGTAATGAACTGCAGCTTCCAGCCCTGCCCATAAGCTACTCACAGCAAATTCAAATTCTCTTCTGGGCAGGAGGAAGGGCAGATGCTCCCTCCTTCTCAAGCCTCCCTGGCTCATTGATCCATTTTGAGGGCATTTGAGGGTCAAAATTGAGACCAGATTGCTTCAGTTGATATAAAATTAGCATTTCTTATCACACCAAAGGCCACACCTGTTCTCTGGCCTCACAAACCAGTGAGGATGTAAAGGTTTGTCGAGGTGGAGGAATAGAATCGAAATGAACAATCTGCTCCATTTAGAAGTCAGTCGCTTCAGCGGTTCATTCCACTAATATTTATCTAGTACCTACTCTGTGCCAAAAATTGTCTCTACCTCAATTTGCCCCAACTATCAAAAAAAAAAAAAAAATCCTTGCCACTGTGAGGCTTCACTGTGTTGTGGACCAATATACAAATAAACCAATGGAAAAGAAAGTGTGGTTCGGAGTCCACTGATTTTCATTGCAGCTTTCCGTGTGCGGGGTCTCAGAGCCCGCGGGGTCTCAGAGCCCCCGACTTCCCAGCTCCAGCTACCCAGCCCCAGCTGGTTGACAAGCAGGACTTCCCTGGGGCCCATTTGTTTTCCCCACTGGAAAAAGGTTAGAATAAGAGCAAGAGGCGTGTGCTGAGACCTGCCTCCATGAAAGCCTGAAATAAAGGGTTTGGGATGGTGGGCCGTGGGGCCCTCCAAAACTGCTCAGTCAGCCGTGTGGGAGGGTAGAGGTGATACACGTTTCTCCAGGCTGAAGAGCAGGTCTGTGAGTTTGCCTTGATGTAATCACGTGTCTGAAGGTGACAGCAAGGGTGTGAGTGTGCGTGTGCGTGAGCTGAAGGTGGGCAGATAAGCGTGCCTGTGCCAGGCTTGTGTACACCGGGCTCAGACCCCTGCACAGGTGCTGGGGTGTGTGTGTGGAGGGGGGAGGGGTGCATGCAAATCTGAACATATCTCTCCATACATGACCCTCAGTGTATGTGAGAGTGTGTGTACCCGCTGAATTATTATAAAATTACACTGACCCTTACAGAAAATCCATACCAGCCTCGGCCTTTCTCCCCCGACCTCTCGACCTCTGGGGTGCCTGAGGAAAGAGTTGACCCGGTCACTGCCTCCCCCTAGTCAATGAGTCCCCCTCCATTAGCATAAAACATGAATCTCCTGGCAGCTTGACAAATTATAACTAGCAGCCAGAGTTTTGCCAACTGGCTGGCTTGGGCGCTGTCTATTTATCATTGAAAATGGTAAATCATAAGAATCCAGATGACTTAATTATTCAAATCCACCCAGGACCCAGAGAAGCTGCAGGCCCGTCAATCTCAGCCCTGGGGTCTCAGAGAAGAGCAGGGGAAATGCTGGATGAAGCAGGTTCAATTGCCGCCTCTCCCATGCCCGGAGAGCAGGATTTTTTTCTGCAGCCCCTTCTGCTCCCTGCCGTCCTGCCCACCTCTCCAGCCATAAGCCTGGCCGATTGTTTTGGCTGCTCGCCTCCCGAGGCTCTCCCTCACCCGCCTCCTGCTGCCCACCACCCGCTCCTCAGGCTCAGGCGGTGTTTCCCGGCCTCTCTTTGTGTGGATCTGTTAGCTCTCTCTTTCTGTTTCAGTGCCTTCATTTTTATTTCTTCTCTTTCTCCTATTCTTTTCACCATTTCTCTTCATCTCTACTCTCCCCACAGATAGACACTGAGCCCTGCATGGCCTCCCTGGGGGAGTTTTGCCTGCTCTCCTGGCCCCTTTGTCCTCACTGTCCCAGAGGTACCAACCTCAGGATCCCCATGCATACACACCCCAGCCTTAGCCCAGTGCTCCGAGTGCTGGAAGGCCTGAATTCACGTCTCTCCGCTGTGGGGCCATATGGAAGCACACATGTCAGCGAGTAATACTGGGCCTGGCCCCCACACCCCATACACACAGCCTTTCTGTCCCTTTCTTCTGTGGATTTCTAAATCCCATTATGCATAACTTGGGAGGGAGTGGTCAGGCTGTCAGAGATGTGCCCCCCACCACTGAGGCAGGGCTTCATCTCAAGGAGGCTTATCCCTCACTCCCAGCGTGGAACCACCTCAAGCCCCAGCAGAGGGATTGCTCAACCGTGAGCTTTCCCAGAAGGAGAAGACACCCTGTTTACAGAACAAATCCTAGATCCAGAGGTCTGTGTGCCGAGCTTCTGGGGATCCTTTGATGTTTGGGTCCTTTCATCTCTGTGTCCCTCACAGTCCGGTATAAATACATCCTACTTTTCTTGCAGTCCTGGGCCCCATGAGAAATGTATGCCCTTCCAGACCCACAATGTCAGGTGGGGAGCACACATTCACCAATGCTGATATTGCTCTGACCCCAGAGGAGAATGCAAGGAACAAGGAGGCCGCCAGAGCCCCTCTGCTTCAATGGCATCCTGGTCTAGTCTTTCGGAGAGCTTGCTTTACCTGCAAGAGCCCTGGAGGCTCCTCAGAGCCACTTCTGTGTCTGCGGATGCTTGTCATCTTGGTTCTGGGATTCGGTTTGGTTTTGTCGGGGTGTGTGTGTGTGAGCACGTGCACACCTTTCTGTGGATCACCTGGAGCCTTGGCATACTGACGGGTCGTGCCTGGTGGCGTGCATGCCTGCACAAGTGCGCCAGTGCTCGTGGTGTGTATGTGGGTGGGTGTTTATGAGTACATGAACACACACTTCCAGAAAGAGCCCTTGCACTGAAACAATGAGTGACAATGTCCCCACCAACAGGACACCTGAGGAAACAGCTCTCTCCATTCCATTTTAAGGCCTCTGAGCAATGGTGCTCTCAGTGAAATATTTGGGCTCGGCATAGTATAAAACTCTAAAGAAGGAGCTACCTGTTTTTGCTACTGAAAGTAAGTTCTTCCTAGAGTCTAGCCTTCTCTTCTTTCAGGGCAGAATATGAGTATAGTCAGAAATCTTGAGGGGGGCTCCCTACTCCTCTGAGAGAACACACGTGGCATATAGGGGGCCTTTCCACAGCCAGGCTCATCCCCACTGCTGCTAAAGCACTGCATCCTCTCCCTCTTTCCTTCCTCTCCACCTTTCTAAGCCAGAGTGATATTTGACAAGGGCAGCGGTGAGGGGTGAAGCTTGGGGCGGGTGGTGGGGGGAAGGATCAAGATTCAAAAGCAGGCCAAGCTGCTGGAAGGCAGGAGATCAATAAGGGGAGACAGATTGGAGACAGGTTTCTCTCACTGCTCCCCCACCCCTCGCTGGCTCAGCACCCCCGCCCCAGCTCCTGAAAACAGGTGGAGGACAGAGCCAAGCACTGGCCTCTCCCTGCCCTTATAACTCAAACAGGTTCCTAATCCCTGGGCAGAGGGTAAACAGCCTCCAAGCAGGGCCAGGATTAACCACAGAAATGCCGCTAATGTATTTCGGGGCACTGCTCCCTGCCCCCACCCCCACCCTGTGTTACTAATTAGCGCAACAGCAGGGAGAAGCTTCGGAGGAGCAGCTCAGCATGCCTTTGTGCAGGCTCTGAGAGCCCAGGTCTGGGCTCTGGACAGTGTCTCTTGTGCTAGACAAGCTGGGGTGGTAGAGGATTCCCACCGCCTCCCCACCACTCCTAAATCAGCTCAAAGGCAGACAGGGTTTTTTTTCTCTGCGCTCTCCCTGAATCCCCCTGTCTCTCCTTTGCTGTTCACAGCTGGGAGGCAGGTGGGGGACAAGAGGGAGAGTGGAATCGGCTCTGGAAATCAAACGATGCAATAAAAAATTAATTGTCTAATTAAAACCACGAGGAAGCCCCTTGCCAGAGTTTGGCTCTGAGTCATCAGGGCTATAAAGGGTGGGAAAATGAGTCTCAGCTCCTAATAAATTCCTGATTTGCAGCTTGGTCTATCAGCAAAGGAGCACTGAGCGTCCCACTGGCTAGGCCTCCTGGAGGTCACTTCACCCCCCTCTGCCCCCAGACCCGGCCATCACACCCAAAATCCCACACAGGCCCACAGTCAGGGTTTTCCCAAAAGGAGAGAAAGGGAAGATCCTGTCTCCCTGATCTGATGCTTACCCATTTCTTCCTGGTCTTTCCTCAGGAAAGGAAAGTTCTAGAAACTTCCTCAACCAAAGAGTTCTTCATTTAGGTTAACTAATAACTGTATGAACAAGCTTGCTATGTACGTTCATTTTGACCTCACTTCCTCCACTTTTGTGAAAAGTATAATTTATGAACTGATTTATGATTCGCTCTCTTAGATCTTAGTGCTGATTTTTGCAGGTGAATGACAGAGAACCAAGCTAAGAAATTCATCTCCCCTCTAAAAGAGGGCTGTGCACCCTGCCCAGTTGACCACATCCTCTGGAAGAATGAAGACAGAGCTAGTCCAGAAAGCAGTGCAGAGTTAGGCAACTCTCACGTGCAGGTGGAGCCCAACCTTCTCCCTGAATCACTGCACCATTTCTTCACTTGGGTCTGCCTGTGTAGACACAGCCTCCATGCCTCTATTCCCTCCCTTCCTTGGCAAAAGCAAATGCATTATTAGAGGTATTAATTCATAATAGCAGGAGGAGGAGGTAGTTAGCATACTGCCTTCAACATCATATTACATTATTTTATTATACAGAATACAATATGGACTTTATATCTGTGATTAGCTTCTTTTAACAAACTTCAAAACAGTCACCTCCAGAGAACATACACTCATTCCATATGTGGCTCTATTGATTCAAACATTTCTGCAAAGTCTCCTTTTGAAACTGACTTCAGAGCTGGTTTACAAAGTATTCAAGGCAGCCATTATTAACTGATATATATATTTTTGGCTGACTGATTCCAAAAAAGCAAAGGATAAAGCTCTACCACCAATAAGGACGATAAAAAAAACTGAGTCACATACTCCGAACACAATTCCAGAACAAGAGCTGCAAAACATTGTCTGTGTCACTGCAACCTTGTTGAAATAAGGGGGTCTCCCCACAAGGTGACTACTCAGAGGCAGCGGTGCCCGTCCAGACCCAGATCTCCACAGCCACATCTGGAGCGCATTATTCATCACTCCTGATGATCTTTCGTTCATCTGGTTGTTATTTTTCATCCTAAACAATGGACTAAGCTTTCCCTAAGAAGGAGAAAAGAGAAAATAACAAATTCCTGACCTCCATCTAGGTGAGGTTCCCATTTCTGATTTCAGCGAGTTCCCATGCACATGTGTAGGCATGGTGGCTAGGCCGCTCTGCTTCTAAGACCCGCACACCTGGAGACTGGAATGTAGATTCTGATTCTGACTCACCTCATTGTTGTTATTGTTGTTTATTTTTTGTTTGCTTTTTTGTGGAAGTTTTCTTTGAGGCAGGATCTTGCTCTGCCACCCAGGCTAGAGTGCAGTGGCACGATCATGGCTCACTTCCGCCTTGACCTTCTGGGTTCAAGCAATCCTCCACCTCAGCCTCCCAAGTAGCTGGGACTACAGGCACACACCACCATGCCTGGCTAATTTATTTTTTATTTTTTGTAGAGATGGGGTCTCCCTGTGTTGCCCAGGCTGGTCTCCAACTCTTGGCCTCAAGCAATCCTCCCACCTCAGCCTCCCAAAGTATCGGTATTATAGGCATGAGCTAGTGCCTCGCCTCATATTAACTGCCTACCTATCAAGTGCCAGGCCCCACTAGGTGCTTACATATGGGTTATCCTTTCCAATCTGGGGATTTTAAGACTGTTTTTCTTCCCTGATAATGGACTTTTGTCATTTCTAATCCAGCCTAAGACCATACACTGCTCCATGGCCCTGTTGTTCTGGAAGGCAGCTCCCATTCCTGGACTTAACTTCAGAAATCATTTTGTCCATCTCTACATCTCTGGGCAAAGCCTTACTTGAATATTGCTGGTTCTCATGTTGACCAGCTCGGGCTCCTAAACAGAGCCCTGACCCAAAAAGGGCATCAGGGTGACCCATAGTTGCACCACTCCTCCAGGGGAGAGGGGACATCTTACCCATTGACTTCTATGTGAATGGCACCACCTAGAGTTGTGCTCCAGGAATGCAGTGAATGGTGCTCTCTGGAGCTCAGCAATGCTGCCCCGCCCTGCCACCCAGCGATGCCTGCCCGGTGATCAAGTCAGCCTCACACAGCATTCAAAGATGAAAAACATAAGTTTTGACAACTAAGTTGTCAATATCTCAGCACCCCAAAAAAGGGAGTGGAGATCCTCTCCACCTCATTGACTGCTGAGAGACCCTGCTTAGCACACACCTAACCAATCTTCTGTCCATCAACTTCCAAGTCCCCTGCAGCCTCAGGGAGGCCCCGAAGAGTAGGAAGCAAAGCTGGTTTGACCTGAGCTTGCTGTTGGGTGGTGTTGCCCGAGCACAGGTCAGGCTAGGCCTAGAAATCACAGTGAGACCGAAGACCCCATCTTGCCTAGAGTCTGGGAAGGGAGGGGAGTGGGGACTGCAGCGGTGGGTACAATCTTCAGAACATAGTATATTGCTTACAATCTCCCAGGTCCCTCCTAGACATAAGGCCTGCCAGGCTCACACTCAAGTCCTCCTTAGCAGGCGAAGCTGTTTCACCTCCTCACCCTCTGTCAAGTTTATCCCATATGGTCATCCTCCTTCAGCCTCTCCTAGCCCTTCCTTCCTCGCCTCTCAGTTCCTTTCCTATTTTCCTCTCCCAGAGACTCTGAATAAAACCCTCTGACCTCTGTAATCTCTACGCCATTCCTCTTGAGCACTGATTCTCTCAGCTGACAGAGCCATTCGGGCCCTATGTCACTAGGACAGGAGCTTCTTGACGTGGCCTATTCACCCTCTTATGTCAGAACATCCCTGACTCAACAGTTCGTGTAAGCTCAGCCCTCAGAGCCCCAGACAAAGCCACCACATGGAAGACTGAGGCACCAGCACTCACAGAGAGGGTCAGCTGGTCCACAGCCCACCTATCTGGACTGAACTCTTCCTTCTTGAGAGGCACTGTGGGCCAGAGAAACAGTAGGGGTAGTCTGGCCCCAAAGAGCATTTGGTCTCATGTGACAAAAAGGAGACACAAGGCCAGGCGCAGTGGCTCACGCCCGGAAATCCCAACACTTTGGTAGGCCAAGGCGGGGTGGATCACTTGAGGTCAGGAGTTTGAGACCAGCCTTGCCAACATGGTGAAACCCCACCTCTACTAAAAATAAGAAAATTAGCCAGGCATGGTGGCACATGCCTGTAATCCCGGCTACTCAGGAAGCTAAGGCAGGAGAATCACTTGGACCTGGGAGGTGGAGGTTGCGGTGAGCCAAGATTGTGTCATTGCACTCCAGCCTGGGCAGCAAGAGTGAAACTCCATCTCAAAAAGAAAAGAAAAATAAACCATGGATCTTTACAAAGCAGGATGAAAAGAACCAACGCTAGAGTACACCCAGGGCACATGGGAGCACCACGCACACACCTAAACCTCCACGGGAGGGGAAAGGAAAGGGTCATGGAAGGCTCCCTGAAGGGGAGGAGTATGGAGACCATGAGCGAAACTATATGCAAAGGGTGCCCCTTCTTTCTCCCCACACGCCTCCGAACTGAAGGTCACCTTCCACTCAAAAATAAATCCTTGGTTTCTTAAACCAGGGTTACAGTGGGGTGTCAACACCCCAGCCACCGCTCTCACTCATCCTCAAATGATCCAAATCTGAACTGAAATTCCAGCCAGATCTGGGGTGCCTCCCTAACCCATGGGCCCACAGTCCACCCCACCCTGCCAGCATCATGACCAGACACTCTCCGATTCCTGAGACCAGACAGAGCCTGGCAAACAGGAAGGGCAGCGCCTACTGTCTTCTGGAATTCACATACCCTACAGCCTTCCTCTTTCACGCCTGTGTGGAAGATGCCCCTGTTCCCCACCGGTCTCAATCTTGGATCCAGCTCTTGCCCTCCCCCTGCTACGGCTGCTCCTCCTCCCCCTTTGGAAGAATGCACCCTCCCCTCAGCTTTCCCTCCACTGCGGGCAGAGCAGGAGGGAGGCTGCAGATGGCCCCATTTTCCTTGGCCTGGGTTGGCTATTTGGAAGCGAGAAACCCCCTTGCCCTTTCTTCCCCTCTGGGGAGCACCCTTCCTCCCCTCTCCACATTCCCCAGAAGTTCTCAGACTGAGATCCGCCCTACGTGCAGTTATGTGGTGAAATCACTGCTTTCCTCCCCCCGGAGGCGCCAAAGCTGGGAAGGGAGGGTACTCAAACCTTTGATGTAGGCACGTTTCAGAAGGCCCACCTGTCCCCTCTCTCCCCAGCCCCCAGCCTGAACGGCTGGAGCCCCTCATCACAGCTTTTCTGCCTGGATCAGGTGGGGGTAAGATCAGGTCACACACACTCTCTCCCGCTGGGGGCAATCAGGCCCAACCACACTCCGGCAAATAGGGGGCAATCCCAAACTCAGGGGTTCTGTGACACTTAAAAGCTTCAAGCAGGAAGGTCTGTAATTTCTCTTGGACCAGGGCCTGTGGGGAGGGTCACTCAGAAACCCTCGTTTGATGTTGCGCTTTCATGGCTGTGGTTTGATCCAGATGTTCCCCAATTGTGGGATTTTCTCTTTGGCAGGGAGGGGCCCTTGGCTGTGAAGACATTTCCAGCATGTGCACATTTGGATCCGGGCCTGCTGGGCAGGGGAGCTCTTCTAGCTCTCACCAACCCTGCCCTTCCCTCTAGGATCACATTCTGTCTCTTCACATCCAGAGAAGAGAAGAGGATCCATAAGGGGGCATTCCCAGCTCCTTGATGGTTTGCTGTGTGACTGTCCAAAAATGTCTCTACATCTCTGTTCTTCTGGAACCATAAGCTGAAGTTGGTTCCCAAAGATGGTTCCCAGGTCATGGGAAAAATAGGCCAGGGTGCTCAAGAACCAAATTTCTGTCCAAGAAAGAAGCAATTATCTAAGAAATTGCGAGTGGAACGGGACTGAAAGTGGATGAGTCAGGGCTCTTGAAAAAGAAGATGGCCGTCCCTCTTTTGAGTCAGTTCTGCAAGAGTGGACAGAAACCCTTCCAGACTCCCAGGCCTCTCTGCTCCCTCAGAGCCTGAAAAGATTCAAGTCATTCCTCCTCAAGGTCTTCACTGAAACCCTGGAAATCTTTTCTTCAATTTTAAGAGATTCCAGTTCTTCCCATTGTCCAGCCTCAGTCCCTACTTGCTGTAGCAGGAGGTGGCTTCCCTGAGGGAAAGTGCGCCAGGCCCACTGATTGGTCCTCTAAGGCCTCCCGGCATCCCTAAGACACTTCTGCCTCATGGTGTCAGAAAAAGGGCTGCCAAATAGATTTAAAAGCCTCAGGCTCCTGGAGTCGTGCTGGTGCCTGTGTAAACACTTGGCTGCTCACCTGTATTGTGGGAATCGCAGGTGAGGAATTGAACATGTGGATGTTGAGCAGCAGAGGACAGACAAACAAAGGAATCTCCAAACCCTGCGGACCAAGGCAGCAGCCCACGAACGGGTGCAAAAGGACTTCCACCAGCCGCAAGTCCGGGTAAGTGGGCTTTTTTTGGGGGGAAGATGAAGCAGCCTGGGATGCTTTTTGCAGGAAGAGGAGTTTCAGAGGAGACAAGAGAGGTTAGAAGCCACTGAGCGCGTGAGGAGGGTCCAGCCCAAGAGGCTGGGGACAACCATGAGAGGTCAGTGGGAAAAGAGGGCACTGTTCCCTCAGAGGACGAGGCAGAAGGAGGGGTGGAGAGAGGCGTGCAAGGAAGGAAGGAGGAGGCTAGGAAGCTCCCCGTGGCTGCCCCACCTGGAGAAATTGAGCAGCTGTTCCCAGCTCCTTTTGCTCTGTGAAATGTCAGGCAAATGCACGTTGAGAAATCAGCTTTTCCTCTGAAGACCTGCAGGCCAGCTCTCAGGCCTTCCCCTCCCTGTGGACTTTCATCCAGTCTGACACAGATGGGTCAGGTTGTGATGGTAATGGGGGTGGTAGCATGGGGTCCCCCTGGTTTGAATGTTTTCTTATTCCCCCATGGCCTCTCCTTCTTAGGCAATAATTCCTCCTTTTGCATGGTCTTACACACCCCACATGTGTACAGCTCAGAGAACTAAGAAGCACTCCATCATTGCCACCTGCAGGCCCCTCCCCTTCCACACATACCTTCACACCACTGGGCCAAGTGTTTAGCTTCCCCATGGCCCCTCCAGCCCCTCTCCCTTCTTATCTTTCTGACTACAGTCACAGCCTCCTCACCCTGTAGGGGGGTGGGAGGGACAAGGTCAAGGATCCTCACAACTGGGTAACAGCTATAGAGCCTCACCTGCCCTGTGCACTCACAGTGACTCCATGCAGGGAGCCAGCAACAAGGGGAAAGGAGCTGGGAATTCGTGTGGGGACAGGGGAGAATCCTGCACTGGGATTCCCTGCCTGGTCTAGTCTGGTTCGCGACCAGGGCAGATGCTTAACAAGGTAGCCCAGGTCTTGGGGAGGGGCTGGCAGTGGTGAGGCACCAGCTTGCTCAGGGCATATGAAAGTTCATTTTTCCCGAGGGAGGTGGGTGGCGGGAGGGATAGCATTAAAGTATAACAAAATAAAATCTTAGCCCGGTGCAGTGGCTCACACTTGCAATCTCAGCACTTTGGGAGGCCGAGGTGGGCAGATCACCCGAGGTCAAGGGTTCAAGACCAACCTGGCCAATATAGTGAAACCCCATCTCTACTAAAAATACAAAAGTTAGCTGGGCGTGGTTGTGGACACCTATAACCCCAGCTACTCAGGAGGCTGAGGCAGAAGAATTGCTTGAACCTGGGAGGTGGAGGTTGCGGTGAGCCGAGATCACATCGTTGCACTCCAGCCTGGGTGACAAGAGCGAAACTCTGTAAAAAAATAAAATAAAATAAAAAATTTTTAAAGATGATATAGCCAGGCGCGGTGGCTCAAGCCTGTAATCCCAGCACTTTGGGAGGCCGAGGCGGGTGGATCATGAGGTCAAGTGATCAAGACCATCCTGGTCAACATGGTGAAACCCCGTCTCTACTAAAAACACAAAACATTAGCTGGGCATGGTGGCGCGTGCCTGTAATCCCAGCTACTCAGGAGGTTGAGACAGGAGAATTGCCTGAACCCAGGAGGCGGAGGTTGCGGTGAGCCGAGATCGCGCCATTGCACTCCAGCCTGGGTAACAAGAGTGAAACTCCGTCTCAAAAAAAAAAAAAAAAAAAAAAAAGATGATAAAAAAATCCAAAAAAAAAAAAAAAAAAGTTCTTTTTCCCCCCCCCCCTCCCCCCCCCCCCCCACTCTCCATGACTGTGGAATCCAGGTAAGGACGCAGCTGTCACAAGTACTGCCCTCATCTCTCCCTGTGACTCTACCTCCACCCCCCATGCCCACTTGATCCCTCTGCAGGGTTACCAGAGGCTGAGCCAGGTTTGCTACTCCAGCGACAGACAGACCTGTTCCTCAGCTCCCAGAGGTGCTGGGCGTGGAGACACTGAGATGGGACCCAGAGATCTGCTCCTGTCTTCTCTCCTGAGGCGCTTGCAGAAGCCCCCTTCTCAGAACCACCCCTCCCAGGCTGAGGTGAAGAGGCTGAGAAGGGAAGGGCCATAATGCTAAGGCTGGGGCTGGGGACAATGGCGCCCTCCATGCGCTCTTCTGATGAGTGCAGGTAACATAAGGGTTTCCCCCAAATGTGAGGGTTCTGCTTTGGTGCCATGGAAGGCCCTACCAGCACCTGCTGCCCCTCTTGCTCCTCCTCCCCCTTTTCAGCCCCACAATTACCAAGGCCAAGTTCTTGGGGCAAGCTGTACCCCCAGGCCTATGTTAAGAAGTCTGGGTGGGAGAAGAGAAGTAAGAGACACTTCCTTAGTGTTTCCTGTGAACCCTGCCAGGCTAGAGGTGCCATGATCTTCCCTGTATCAGATCCACAGAGTCATCCCACCAAAACCCTCTGGAATATATGTGAGCCCACTAGACTCATGGCACTGGCAAATAAGAAGATGGCCAGTAAGCAGTCAACACTGAGCACCCACTCTGTGCTTGGCACTGGGCCAGACTCTGCTGTGGGAGATTGGGGGAAAGGCCCATTTCACTGGTCTCGCACTCCACATGCCAGTCAAGCCAGAGAGGTACATATTACAAATACTAGACTCTCGTGCTTGAATATAATCCTGTATCCTTATACCCACTCCCATGCAGACATGTGGTCATATGTGAAGGTCAAGCACACAAGCTAGACCGAAGAAAAGACTTCCCTAGGTTGTCAGTGCTGCAGAGAAAAATCATCAGACTTGAAGGCCTCATTCTTGGAAGGTGATGAACCGGGAGAGCCCCCGACATGCTGGGCCAGGGGTAAAGTAAGGCTCCTGTCTGAAGGCAGGGGGACGGCTGAGATGACCCCTCAAGATGCCACTCCGGATAAGGCAGAGAGGTAGAGGTTCCAGTAGAGGGGCATGAGGAGGAGAGACAGATGGGTGGAGGGCTGGAGAAGTGCGGCAAGCAGTGCTGGAGAGATGAATGGTCTTGGCTGGACTGATGGGCGAGGCCAGGATGGATGGATGGCGGCTAAGGTTTGTTTACTGGCAGCCCCCAGCCCGCCACCGCCCCGCGGAGAGGAATGGTGGCTGGCACATCAGAGGGCTCTTAGGGAAGCTCATGGAGATGATTTAGATGGGAATGAATCAGCTCCATATGGATTAAGTGTCCCTGCAAATCCCAGGATCTTACAGATGAGGGGACGGGGCAAGGGCACTGAGGGGAGGGGAGACAGTGGGGAAGCAGCCTGAAGCCAGTGCAGGGAAACACAGTCCTGGAGCCATGGGAAAGGCGCCCTCAGAGGGCACAGGGCAGGTCAGCCTGGCACAGACACAGCCCTGCCTGGGTCTGTCCATACCACTGTTCCTCTTGTGTGGTACCAAGCTTAAGGAAAAGGCCTCCTTCTCCACACCAAACCATCTGTTGGGAGTGTCCTTCTGAGTCACTCTGGTCTGTCTCCTCTTGCCTCTGTCTCTTGTTCTTTCTGCATCTTCATGTGTCTTTCATGTTCGTTTTTCTGTCCCTCTCACTACCCGGCCTTCGCTCTGTTTCTGTCTCCCGCTTCCACGCTCCCCCCAACGTCTCTCCGTCTGTTTCTCTAGGGGTATAAGTGGTACAGGGATGCTGCCAGTTTCTCTGAACTTCAGCCTCGGCTCTGCCTTCCTCCCCAGGGCTCAGGTTTAACATCTCCATCCCTCTAAGCTGTTCTCTCACGCAGCCCTCAGGTTTGGAGGTGGTCAACGGAACAGGGAAGGTGGTCGGAAAAGTGACTTTTTGGCTACAGAAAGTTATTTATGTTCCTCTCTGCCACCCTGTCCTCATGTCTTCAGCTGTCCCTTCTCCCAGTGTCAGAGGAGGCTTGGATTGGGCACCCATGCTCTACGGACAGCAGCGAGTTGAAAAGACCTTACCATCATTCCCGGGGAGGCAACAGGTCATCTGCTGCCTGGGGCTATCAAAGGCCCCATCTCCCACTCCCTCCCATGCCCCAAAGTGAAGGCCCCAGAGCCGGCTGTGGTTATGAAGCTGGCTGCCATGTGGGCGACCTGGAGTCGGAGCACAGGGCAGTCACATATGACAATTGGTTGAAATATCACAGCCACTCTCCCCCCACCCCCACTAGTGATCTATGAGCTGCGTGCCCTGTAAAAATTATTTATCGGGGCCTCAGAGTGTCCTGATTTAGTGCCGCTGCCTCTGGGGCCTTCGGGCCTGCCTGTCCGCCAGAGTCTAAGTGTTAAACGACGCTAAAAAGTTAAACAGCCAACGTTGGGGGCTCACTCGAGGAGACGCCATAAAGCTGTCGGAGCTGCTTAAATCAGGAGCAAGGATTCCCCGGGACATCTTCTCTCCATATGCCGCAAGCCAAGAAGGCTCTCCTTACCCCTCTGCCATTCACCCATACCCAGCAGCCCGCAGAGGGCAGGGGACACGTGGGCCGGGGACCTGGGACAGAGCCAGAGAGGAAGCCCCGGATGACCCCTCTGCAGGGCTTTCTCCAGCAGGACGGGGGCCGTGGCTCAAGATCGCAGGGGTCATGTTGTCCAGCTCACCAGCTCTGGGCAGGGGTCTTCTTGTTCAGATCCAGTTTTTAAAGACTTCCAGCAAAGACATTGCCAAAGTCTCTCCCATGGGCTCCTGGGGAGAAGTTCTTTCCCAAATCTGTCTCACTTCAATCCATGCTTCTGTGTTTCGAATCCACTGGAACTCGGTGTCTTCCCACTCAGGTTTGGAGAGGGTGCTGTGACTTCTGGCCTCCTTCCACCCCTCCGTACCCATTTGCATGGCTCTCTGAGAAACAGAACCCTACCTTTCCATCACCACCCTCCACCAATGCACCCCTGGGTGCTGGCATGATGCGCAGCTTCACAGATGGTTTTTCTCAGCTGAAGCCAGGTCCCTGCTGCCACCACCCGGCCGCTGAGCAAGAGGGAAGGTGGGTCTATGCATGCTGCCTATCACACCTTCTTTCAGCGGCAATAAAACTCACTTTTAAAACCTCCGTGTGGGTCCCTAATATTTGCCTGGCTATATATCTCCGATGATATATGGAAGAAATTGCTCATAAACGGCTATAAAACCTCTTAGTCAAGCTAGGGAGGAGGTGCATGAGGGTGGGCACGGCCCAGGCTTCAGGAGGATTGGGAGCTCAGCCACTCTGCTGAGCACCCTAAACTCCACTCTTCATTCCAGGGGCCAGTGGCTGGGTGGGGGGCCTTGGCAAGGGTGGAGGAAGAAGACCCAGAGGAGGATCTTCAAGTCTCGCATGTGGTATTATGGGGCTGTCTCACCCGGCTGCTCCAGCAATGTGCTGTGTGGCCTTGGGCAAGTCACTCAGCCATTCTGTGCCATGGTTTCCATCACTAACATGAGGATAATGACACCGACCCAGGCTCCCTCATTAAGTTGTCATGACAATCAAATGAGAAAACATACAAAGAATTCATCAATGCTTTGTAAAGTGGAGAGATTGCATCTATCAGGTGCTACCTCCAGATGGGCACAGTGCATCTTGAAGGCGTACTATGTGCTGGGTACTTCCCCTAATTATCTCTAATCCTGACACCACCTGCCGTAGAGATATCACTGCCATCACGCTGCAGACAAAAACCCTGAGGTTCAGAGAGATGTTCTTGGGTAGTCAGCACCAAAGACGGAATTCAAACCCAGGCCTGACTCCAAAGCATCAGAATGAAATCCCGGCAACAGGAGGGATAACAGGTAAGTCACTGGGGGGACTTCCCAACAGGGCAGGCAGATGGCTGAAGGAGGCCTCTGTCCCTGCTCTCCCCTCCCCAGAGTGCAGACCTGTCTCAGAGTCAAGTGGTTCCCCTCAGCCTGTTCCCCAGAGGAAACAGCTCCCAGGGTGGAAGGCAAAAACCTGGGGCTTTGTGGGAGGACAGAGCCCTCTAACCAGGACACCAGGAGACAGGTGGGAGACAGGGAGGAGACGCCTTTGTGGGAGCAGGCCGTATCGACAGAGTTCCTGGTTCAACCCCCCACCAGCCCCAGTCCCTGGCTATCCCATCTGGTTCCCCTTCCTCTCCCTCTGCCAGCCCCGATGCCTCTTCACTCCACGAGGCCCCACCCTCTTCTTCCCCCACCCCATATCCCCTCTGCTTACCCCCATTCTCCCTCTGCCACAGTATCCCCCCCGAGAGACTGGCTGCCCTCTCTGGCTGTTCCACAACCCCCTCGCCCACCCATAGCCCCTGCAGCACCTGGCTGCTCCCTCCCTCCAGCACCCAGGCAGCTGCTGGCTCTCTTCTCTCCTCAGGTCCCTTCAACCCCCAGCTGTCCCTTCTGCCTGTCCACCCTTTCCCTCCCTCCAAGCATCCCCCAGCTCCTGGGTGCCCCCTCCTTTCCTGACCCTGAAGCCCCCAACCTCCCCCTAATGTGTCTCTGGTCTTTTCTTACCTGCCCTCCAGGACCCCAGCCCCTGGCCTGCCCTTTGTCCCCTTCTTGTGACAAACCAGACAAACAGTAGGAAGGCCATCCTTGTGCCCCACACCTCCCCTTCCCCAGTGGCTCCCACCCCCAACCCCACTTTTCTTTAAGTTTCCAAATCAACCTTCCTCCAATAATAATGATAAAGAAGGAAGCCGGGCCGGAGGACAGTGCAGATTTTTCTTCTTGACATGGAGTTTCCGATTAAAGGCAAAGGGACATAAATCCTCCCGCGTAATTGCTGTGCTCCAGCTCGGAGCCACTTGGAAGGAGGCTCCCACCCTCTCTGCCCCTGCCCCTGGGAGCCCCACCCCCAATCTGAGCAGGGCTTGGTCCCCAGAGTCTGGGGGTGGATTGGGAAGAAGCAGAATGTTGCTGGCGTGGGCACAGCTCTGGGAAGGGGGTGGGATAAACTTGAACAGGGCTCCTGCATTTTCCTTCCAGGGGTCCAAGCCTAAGAGAGCCTGTGGGCCATGGCCCAGCTCAAAGCACCTTTCTTCGCAGCCGGGGAGCCCTTCAGCCTCTCACATTAAGAGCTTGCTTTATACTTGGACAAAGCTTGCTGACATTTATTATCTCCTTTGTAAGAACCTTGAAAATTATTAAACAGATACCAGATGGGGGAGGGGCCCCAAGAAATAAACAAGTGCAACTCCTCTTGTTTTACAGATGGGAAAACTGAGGCCTGAAAAAAGGACTGTCTGGTGGCAGAGCTGGGAGCTAAGAACTTGACATCTCATGCACCACAGAGGGGCTGGCACCATTTACATCTACTGAATCGTGGGCCAAATAGCTTCCTCCCAAGTCGTTTCCTCACGCTAGAGAAGCTTTTTAAAAAATCAAGAATGTGGCCGGGCGCGGTGGCTCACGCCTGTAATCCCAGCACTTTGGGAGGCCGAGGCGGGTGGATCACGAGGTCAAGAGATCGAGACCATCCTGGTCAACATGGTGAAACCCTATCTCTACTAAAAACACAAAACATTAGCTGGGCATGGTGGCACGTGCCTGTAATCCCAGCTACTCAGGAGGCTGAGGCAGGAGAATTGCCTGAACCCAGGAGGCGGAGGTTGCGGTGAGCCGAGATCGCGCCATTGCACTCCAGCCTGGGTAACAAGAGTGAAACTCCGTCTCAAAAAAAAAAAAATCAAGAATGCTTGTTGTTGTTATTCCCTCTCTATAGACTGGAGAAAGATGACACTAGAAGTGGGCGGGAATTACCCAAGGTCAAGGGCCAAGGGCAGAGCCTGCCATCCCTTGGCTTCCTGAGTCCACGTTCACCCTCTTCCCTTCTCAGATTTTTACACCCAGAGACATCAACGTCTGGTGACTCCACAGGTTGAACTCAGCCTGGCCTGGAATCAGGCCAACCCTTTGAGAGCCACAGAGTCCCCCCAAGGGACCTCCCCAACTCTGTGCCTCCCTTCTTTTATTTTTTATTTGCATTTGTATTTATTTATTTTTGAGACAGAGTTTCACTCTTGTTGCCCAGGCTGGAGTACAATGGTGAGATCCCAGCTCACGGCAACCTCCGCCTCCCAGGTTCAGCGATTCTCCTGCCTCTGCCTCCTTAGTAGCTGGAATTACAGGCATGAGCCACCACTCCCGGCTAATTTTGTATTTTTAGTAGGGATGGGGTTTCTCCATGTTGGTCAGGCTGGTCTCAAACTCCCGGCCTCAGGTGATCCGCCCATCTCAGCCTCCCAAAGTGCTGGGATTACAGGCGTGAGCCACTGTGCTTGGTCCGTCTTTTCCAGCCTCTTGCCCATGCTTCTCCTCCATGAAGCCCTCCTGATTTGAAACCCTTGGTTCCCCTTAGTTTCTCCCTGTACTCAACAAGCCCCTCCAGCAATTCCTAAGTCAGGTCCTGGTGTGACTGCCTTCTCTCTCATCAGACTAGGGGAACGGGCCTGTGTCTGCTCCCTCTGAACCACCATCAACTAACCCCACCATACCCATTGCCTCCACACCACCTCCCACGCCCCCCAGACTCAGACCCAAAATAGATCTGCAAGGCATGTGTGTGTGACCATGGGAACCTGGGAGCCCTGTCTCCTCTTCATCCACAGAAATTTCCATAGAAGCCCCATGGATTCCCATTTCAGGTATAAACCACCATAGTCTTTGGGTTTCCCTGGCCCTCGAGGGACCATCTGGCTTGTCCTCCCAGACATCTTCCCTCAGCACCTCAGGGGAGGGGAAACCCTCATTTTCATGCTCTGGGCACCCACCTGTCCCTCTACCACAGCAAAGCTTAGTGGAGAGCAAGGTCCAATAGTGAAAGTGCTTAGAAGGCTTAGCTGCTCCTAAAGGGGCTGTATTCAGCTTCCTGGGCCATGTCTGGGGTGGCTCTGTGGCACTGCCCGGGCTGGGTAGTTCTGGATGTTACTATGGGGATTTAGGGGTGTTGTTATAGATTTTGGAGGCTGTGGTAGAGTTTGGAGCACAACTACGGAGTTGCCCTGGAGATTATGGTGGGTTTTCTGGGCTTCACACTAGGCTTGCTTTGGGGATTTTGCAGGGTTGTTCCAAAGGGCCACAGCCCTGTGCTATTACCTGGCCCAGAGGAAGGGAGGGACTAAGGCTGTCAAAGAAAGCTAGAGAGTTTGGAGGGGAAGGAAAGAGGTGACCCAGCTTCCTAGAGGAGGGCATAATTTGAACTTGCAGGGCAGCAAGGCTCTGCTCTAGCCCATCTTGGTATTCAAGTCCCAAACCCTGGCCAACAGCCTCCTTTGTTGGCAATGAGGGGCTGGGAATGGAGAAGGCTCCTTGCTTCCCTGGAGTGATGGCAGGCCAGATGCTGTGGTACGCTCCCAGCCTTCTGTAGGGAGGAAGGACGAGGCCTGGTTCTGGGCAGCAGTATGGTCCTCCTGGGTATGTGTTCCCAGCAATAACTGAGCCCAGAGCTCCTACCTCATTCTTAGAGCCCTGCCCTGGGCGTTGCTGAGGTGGGGCAGAATCCAGAGGGAAGTGACATAGACCCTTCTCCCTAGGAACCCTGAACTTACAGGAATGACAGACCCTAATCTTGGACCGAAGTGAATAGAGAACTCTTCTTGCAGGCTTATCATGAAAAACTCCCCAAGAGACAGAAGCGTAGAGCCAGGACTGGGCTGAGTCTGAGAAGGGAGAGGGTTCCACGTAGGAGCAGCTGAGGGGAGGTGCAGAGGTGAGCAAGGATGAGGGTAGTTTAGCCCCAGAGACTTGGCGTAGGGAAAGAAGAGTCATTCACTCTTGTATCCATCATTCAGTTAGCAAACAGTCACCAGCAGTCATGAGAGCAGCTCTGTATCAGCATGGTACCAGGAAACAGAGATGAATTACACAGGCAGGAACAGCAACTGGAGGGGCTCCCAAAAACTCAGTCCTCCTCCAGAATCCTAGCACCAGCTTCAGAGTTCTCTGGGTCCATGCTAGCTGAGTTTCTGCCTCCCTGCCTCTCCAATCCAAAAGAAATCCATTCTCCAGTACTTCACTTCTTCCCCAGAGTCCCACCCCTGCCTCAGTCCTTGCCCCAGTCCCTGCCACTCAAATATGCCATGCTCCTCCCCTCTGGGCAGACCTTGGAGCACCTTCTGGACCACAGCTATAGCAGGGGGGATTGGGGCTAGACATTCTGAGCACCTTCTCAGTGGCAGAGAGGAGTGGTGCTGAGGAGCTGAGCAGGGGCCAAGGAAGGGATGTGAGCTTGAGTCCAGGCCTGAGATCCTCAGCCCGACTTTGCATCTTGCTGGGAGAGGCATCATTCATCCACCCAGGGGTGGATATGGGGCAGGGGGAAGGGAATGAAAAACACCCACAGCCCATTAACCTGCTTTTGCAACTTCATTAAAACAGAGTCTTCGACATGTTGCCATAAATTGTCTTCTGAGGAGGAAGCCAGATCCAACATCAAGTTCCAGCAGTGAAGCTTCAGAGAAGAGGCTGGAATAGCCAGGGTAGAAGGGACAGTGAGTGTGTGTGTATGTTGTCACTGAAAGATTTTGCAGGCTGGGCCAGTCTGGCTGCCTGTTGCAGGGTTTTCTAGGTGGGCAGGCCACTGAGTGAGGGGCAGGGAGGGAATTTTATACACTGTTGTATCATTCTTGCCCTGATCAAGAACATTCACAGCTTCCTGGAGTCCCAAAGATGCTCTTCTCAGCCTTTGAGGCCTCCTTCAAGAAGCCCTTTTCTTTGAAGCTCAGGAAACTCATGGACAAAAAAGAAGTCCTGTTCTGCCCTGAAGCCCCCTTCTGGAAGGTGTGCACTGAGCATTAGGCTTTCCAGCCCTGAGTACAGCAGACCCCAGCGGCCTCCAGAGAACCTGAGGCCAGCAGCGCCCTAGCTGGGCAGGTGGCCTGGTGCAGTGGAAGGAACACTGGCCCACAGGTCTGCAGGGATGGGTACCAGTCCCCTTATATGAATAGCAACTGAGGGCCCAAGTCCTGGAGAGGGGCTGGCAGGATTCAAATTCTGCCTTTGCCATTTAAGGACCTCAGCCAAGTTATTTAACCTCTCTGTGCCTTAGTTTCCTCATGGGAATAATGATATGTCATAAAGTTGTTGAGTCTCAAATGGGATGGCCTATGGAAAATGCATGGTGGCCAGGCACAGTGGCTCCTGCCTGTAATCCCAACACTTTGGGAGGCCAAGTTGGGTGGATTACCTGAGGCCAGGAGTTTGAGACCAGTCTGACCAACATAGTGAAATCCTGTCTCTACTGAAACTATAAAAATTAACTGGGCATGGTGGCACACACCTGTAATCCCTGCTACTTGGGAGGCTGAGGCATAAGAATCGCTTGAACCTGGGAGGCGGAGGTTGCAGTGAGCCGAGATCACACCACTGCACTCCAGCCTGGGCAACAGAGCAAGACTCCATCTCAAAAAAAAAAAAAAAGAAAAGAAAAGAAAATGCATAGCACTTAGGACCTGGTGAATCATCCCTGGGGTCAAAAACCATGTTACTGTTGTCATTATTAGGTACTTATTTACCTAGGGTTTCACAGACCTGAAAAGGACCTTTGGAGTTCAGGGAATCTGCTCATCTGGTTTGACGCATGAGAAAACGGAGGCCCAGAGAAGCAAAGTGACTTGGGTCAGAATCAGAGCTGCTTTTCCCAGGCTTCCTTTCATCCAACCAAGGGTCTTCCCCAAAGAGGCCCCCTCTGGGCCTTGGTTTCTTCAATTGTGCAGTGAAGGGATTAGAGGATACCAGGAGGTTCCTTTTCTGTCATCATCATCATTATTGCTACTATTATTATTATTGCCTTAGAACCTCTTTTCAAACCATCCTCACTCAGAATCCCAATATGCAAAAGTGGACTAGGTCTGGAGAAAGGCAGAAGAGCAGGGGGCGGGGTGGTCTAGAGCCTGAGCGGTGGCCCCTCTACCCAGCCACAACCCCGGAGGCCTGTCGGAGAAACTCTGCGAGGTCACAGACCCGGGTCAAGACCCTGGCGGGGATGATGTCGGGGCTTCCACCACTGGCACTTCACGAGGCTGGTCCCCCCAGAAGACCAAGAACTCCCCAAAGCCACACTGGGAGAAGAGAGAGGCCTTAAGAAGGGCCTCTGGGGATAGGATTATCTTGACACTCTCTCTATACAGAAAGGGGGTGGAAGAGGCAGGGATGCAGGGAAATGGTCCAGAGGGCTGCTGTGGAGCACCCTGTTCTCCCTGTCCAGGGACCCCACCCTGGACGTGCCTCCACCTTCTCTCTGCTTCCCAGTTCTGAGCCGCCTGCATTCCCACCATAGTTGCAGCCCACGAAAACATGGCCATAAAACAGACATTTGCTTTAATTTTCACTTGAAGGGGCAATTTAGCACAGGCTATTTGCAAGCTGTTGGAGTTCTTTAGGAGGCTTTCTCATGTTTTCCCAAAGTGCTCCCCTCAAAGCGAATTCCCAGGTCAAAGTTCACACATAACTATTTAGGGGGAAGAGGGAGCATGGGAGATTGTAGAGACTGGAGAATACATGTATTTTTTAGGTCAGGTCAAGAGTGGCTGAGAAAAGAAGAGCAAGAGAAAGCCAGGCTGGCCTCTGGTTGAGGCGAGTGCTGCGTGATCTCGTCCAAATATTTTCCCTCTCTGGGCCTCCTCCAAGCAAAGGCCAATTGCAGGCGTAAAAATGAAACATGTGACTCAGCCCCAGCCTCTAGGGCTCTCACCCTTGCAATGACCTGGATGCTGTGTATTTGCAGCCAAATCACACTCAATGAGTCTTGACTTGCACTCTCTGGTTTTGATCTTCCCTCCTGCCTACTTCAGCCCCCAGCAAACTGCTGATCCTTCCCTGCCCTCAATTTCCCCCTCTGGGTTTCTTCACTTGATTTCTAGGGTCCTTCTTGCCTAGGAGAAAGGGCTAAATATTGCTAGGCCTCCCAGCTGCTCCAAGGAGGGGAGAAATCACCAACTCCACCTCCTTCCAAAGCTCGCGTGGTTCCTCCCTTGATTTTCCCACAGTCCTTCCCCTCTTCCCTACAGGGCTCTCGGCTCAGCCGCATCAGTGGGAACAAACCTCTCACGCTGTAAACAGAGCGGCTGCTCCTGAGGTTGGATGCACCCAAGGTCCTTGGAGATGGCAGAGTGGGCAGTGGCTGGGAAGCTGGGACACCCGGGGCACCTTGAACGTACGCCAGTTCCCCTTCAGCTCCCTGCAAAGAAAATTTCCCGCCTCTAAGGCCTTTTGGAGACTGGGATACGGGTTTGGGGGTATACTCGGGAGCCACCATCCAATGCTTTCCCAAGGGTGACTTGGGAAGTGGGGTGAGCCAGAGGTCATAATGTAGAACAGGGGTCTCCCCTCACTCAAGACCCTACCCCCTTCCTCACATTTCTGAGGAACTTTCCTGGCCTCCATGGACAATTCCAGCCTCATTATTCCTAGGAAAGGGAAATGAGGCAAGGGGGACATTTCTCCGGCTGGGAGAGACCCCCGAGGTCAGGATCAGATAGAAGGCAGGATGTGTGGGAGGCAGAGGAGTCAGGAACATGAGAATCTGGGGTGGTGGGAAACCCTGTGGTTCCTGCAGCAACAACATGTGCAAAGGAGACTCCACCAGAGGAGCTGACCGGACGCGTCCGCACCAGGCCCTCTGCAGGCTGCCAGTCAGGGACTCCACCGGGGCTGATGTGAAGGGAGGTGAGTACAGGCTCTCCCAGGCAGTTATCAAGAGGAAAAGAAACAGACCATGAGGGAAGAAATGAGAAGGGACAGTGGCCCCAGACACAATTCTCCAAATAAGTTCTTCTGTGTCCTGTGTGTAAATTAAGCCTCTGCCTACCTAAAGTCCAAAGGAATCCTGTAACGTCAATCCCATTTTTCGTATAAATAAATGGAAGGTGCAAGAGGCAAAGGAAGTGGCCCAGATCACAAGGGTCTGCCTGGCCATATGTCTAGTTACCAACCCGCAGCCTCCTCACCCTCTGTGTTGTAAGGGGCTACCGATGCGTCTGTTTATGTCTGGCTCTTTGTCTCCATTCTCACCACCACAGAAACAGAATCTTAGAGTGGAGAGGTCCAACCTCCCTATGGTACAATGAGGGAACTGATGCCCAGAGAAGGGAAGCTGCTTGCTCGGGGTCACAGAGCCAGAAGAACCAGGGCAGGGGCTTCATCCAGTTCAGAAGGCTGCTCTTTCCTGGAGCCAGGCTCTCAGCTATTTATATGTACAGATGCCAGACACTATATTAGGCACCAGGGAAATAAGCATTAGTGAGTACAGGCCCTGCCTTGAGAGGCTCAGAAGTGAGGGACAGGGCTCCCCCAACCCAACCTGTAGAAAGACATCCTCCAGATGCCAAGGACCACATGCTAAGAAAGAAGCTGCTCTAAGCTGGAGAAGTCACAAAGGCCACCTGGAGGGGTGGGCCTAAAACACGATTAGAGATGTGAGTGGGAAGACGGCACTTGCTCTGGTGATCCAGGCGGGAGGAAATGTGAGTGCACAGGACAGTCTTCTTGCGAAGATACTCATGTTGGAGGATTATGGGAGACAAAGCTGGAAAGGCAGGTTGAGAACGGACCAGAGAAGACCCTGAGTGGAGCTAGAGGGTCTGAGCTGCACCCTACGGGCGCTGGGGAGTTATGAGAGGTTTCTGTCAGGGGTGATGGGGGGATCCATGCAAAGGGATTTATCAGGAAATTTACCCTAATAAATTAGGGTAATAAATTAGGGAGCAGCTTACAGGGCAGACTGCCTGGGAAAAAACCTGAGGCATCAAGCATGTCGGTGTGTCTGTGCGTTGTCTCTTGGGGTGACTCTGGTGTGTGTGTGCATGCACGCACGCACACAAGTGTGGTGCTAACACCAGGAAAGCCTGGTTTCACAAAACTGCTCCAGTCTGCCCTGGTGGAGATGATGGATCACCGGCTCCCCACCCCTCTGTCTCCCTTTCATTACCACCCTGAGTGTGAGCAAGAGCGTAGTCGCCTCCTCCAGACCTTCTGTGTACCCTGCGCCTCCAGCATGCACATGAAGAATGCATCCTAGAAGCAGAGACACGCACACACACACCTGGGAGCACAGTGAGCAACTTCCTACCTAACCTCTTCCCCCAAGACTCACGCCAAAAGAGAAGGGCACCCAGGGCACTATAAAAGACAGGGGCGAGGGAGGGTCCACCCCACAGCCTGATGAGCTTAGGAGGACAGTGAAGAGCTAGGTGGGGGAAATGAAGGGGGCACTGCTGCTGAGGACAGCCCAACCATTTGCAGCCCACAGATACCCAGAGATGGGGGTGATTGGGAAAAATGCCCTGGGGAGACAAATTCAGATTGGCAGGGGACCATTCAGAAAAAGACTCACTGGGGCCGGGTGCGGTGGCTCACATCTGTAATCCCAGCACTTTGGGAGGCTGAGGTAAGTGGATCACCTGAGGTCAGGAGTTTGAGACCAGCCTGGCCATCATGGTGAAACCCCGACTCTACTAAAAATATAAAAATTAGCCGGGCATGGTGGTGGGCGCCTATAATCCCAGCTACTCAGGAAGCTGAGGCAGGAGAATCGCTTGAATCCAGGAGACAGAAGCTGCAGTGAGCCAAGATTGGGCCACTGCACTCCAGCCTGGGCAACAGAGTGAGATTCCGTCTCAAAAAAAAAAAAAGGACTCACTGGAACATGAGGAACCTGCCTGCACCTGGCCTACCCACTGCCTTCCACACTGACCTCAGGGTCTGCCTACCTGGACGACTGGTTTATTTTCTTCTTTTGGGAACAGGGGTACAAAGGGACTCAGGGTCCCCTTCCCCCTCTTCCTCAGCCAAGAGATGCCCCCAAAATGGGAGGACTATGAGCAATGAAACCTGGTGGAGTTGTCATTACTGTGACCTGCAGTATCATTTAATAAGGATAGCAATTATCAAAGCCACATCATCATAACTACTGCCACCAGGAGAAGGGGGCTGGCAGCCAAGATGCCTGGTGTTACTCACCAGCTCTGTGCTCAACCCTTCCCCACCTTCCCTTCTTGAAACCTGCAGAATCCTAATTTTGGGATTCCTAGGATCTCAGAGTCAGAAGAAATCTTGTAGCACTTCCATTCCCAAACCACCTGTTTGCCTGCCTCCAGCCAGGGCACTCACACCCACCAGGCACCCCATTGCCCTAGGGTGTTGTTGAATCCATACCTCTGCCCCCTAAGACCTTGGTGTCCCTGGGGAGAAGTCTGGAGGAGTTCCATCATCTTTACAGTCCTGGGGTCTTCCCCATCCCTCCCAAGCCAGGCCATACCCAGAGCCTCCCACACTGACATGTCACAACCTCCTCGAGCGTCCAGTTCAGTGTCACCCAGCCCACCACCCCGACAAATCATTCCCAGTTCTACCTCCGGCCCTCCTACTCTAACTCCAGCCTACTTCTGCAGCTGTTTGCCATGAGCCACCCACCAGACAGCAAAATGATAATACGAGTAGTCTTCTAAGAAGCTTTCCAAACCTCTATCTCCACCTTTCTGTCTTTTGCTCAAGTGCACTTATCCCTGACTGCCAGGACGTTTGCCTTGATATTTAACCTGAATCTTGTCCTCTGTGGGAAGTCCTTGGAGAAAGGTCATTCATTTAATATCCTATCACAGTCTCCTAAGTCACTATGATGCACTTCTTCCCCTCTATCAACCTTCCAGAAGCACTCCCCGCACTCCACACCCCAGGTTAGTGCCCCCACACGCCCCTCATCCTAGGGCAGTTCAGGGAATGCCTGCCTGCCTCCAGGCCTGGCTGTAGCTCAGGTTGTCAGCCCAGCCCCAGCGGAGGAGAGGGGGTCTCCTGCAGCCTGGGGCCAAGCCCCCAGCCCTCAGCCCTCACTGAAGGAGGAGGTAATTAGGAGCGTGCAGTCCCTGTCCCCCAACAGGTACAGCTGAGCAGTTGCATCCATCATCGAGGCAGCTGCCAAAGAGCGGGAGGGTCACGTGGCTCCGCCGGACCAACAGGAGAGTAGGGGGAGGCCTTGGGGCCGGGGATTGGCTGGTCTGCAGCAGGAGAGTCAAGGCTGCCTGGGATAACCTGAGAATGACCTTGTGGGGGCTTCAGCACCCCTGGCGCTGCTCCTCCCTAGAAATCTCTCCACCTGCCCCCAGTTCCCGACCTGAGCTCCTGCCTGCCACCCGGGCCCTGGCATTTTCTCTTCCCCTTCAGTGTCATTTATCTGGGTATAAGGGTCCCTCGTACTCTTTTTAAAAGGAAAATGACCTCTTGTGTGCTTCATAGGTCTAAATGGGATGGGGGAGGTCGTTTTCTGGCCTGAATAAGGGCTGATGACTCCATGAGGGAGAAGGGGAAGGAGGGAGGGAGGAGGCCCTATGTGGATGGAGGAAGTGTTGGTGCAGGTGCATTTTTCTCTAATTACCTGCACTAGTGCCAGGATGTGAGTGTGAAGGAGCATGTGCTGGCAGCCGTGTGCACTGCGCATCGGAGTACCAGCCAGGGTGTAGCCTGAGACGTGTTTTGCATACTTGCACTGACCAGGGTACATTACCACGCTGCAGTGCACTTGGGCACAGATGGGCGTGTTGACCTTGTGCCTTCTTTGTGTGTGCACAGGCTCATGTGCACACGTGTACACGTTGCTGGGCCTGTCCATGCACACTGACACAATGGGCTTTCACCTTGACTGTTTCTGACCCAGAGAGGGGAGCCCCTGAAACTCACCTGTGTCTGGAGGGTCCTTCAGCACAGCACATCCCCCAGCTGAATGGGCAGGGAGCCCCCCACCCTAAGAGCCACAGGTCAGGGTTGGCAGCTGGCAGGAAAGAAGAAAGGGAAAAGAGGAGGGGTGGCTCCGCCAACACCTGCGAAGGTTCTTCGTTATATATGCAAATGCCCTCATTAGAGATGCACAGCACTTCCCAGAGCTAATTGCTGCTGCTGCCACCGCTGCGGGTTCTGTGTGATGGGCTAAAGGAGAGAGGAGGCAGGACCACAGCTCTGTGGCTGGTCCGTGCCAGGGTTCCCATTCCTCAAGACCGGCCTACCCTGGGCAGTCCTGAGGAGGGGTTGGGAAGAGCCCAGACTAGGGGGAAGGTCTGCTCTAGGCAGGCATGGCGTAATCACAGGCCGCAGCACCAGCCCCTGGCTCTGCCTGGGCAGGCCGACCTGCACGGAGCCCCCACTCCCACTCTGGGTCAGGACTTGCCAGGAGGGTCCTAGGAGGAGTGCTTTTGCCAACCGCACACCCCACCCCTCTCTCCATCCACCACGTCTTCCACCAAGCCCAAAAGTGAACGTCTCTCTGGATCCTGGAGCAGGTGGCCCTGGCTCCTGCCCCCTTAGTCCTCATTTCTTCCTTTTGTCACCTCGGCCATCAAACACCCAGAAAAACAGTCTCATTGTGACCTTTTCTGTTACCCCAACCTTAGAGAAAGAATCCCGGCTCTAGTCAAGCCCCGCCCCCCACTCCTGTCTTTCAGCCCCGCTGGACATCCGTTCCCAGACTAGCCATCGCTGGAGGCTGCCTTGTGTTTATTCAACCTCACCGCCAACGTGGCACCAGAGACAAACACAAACAGTAACACACAGTCAACTCATGCATGCCCTCAGAAACAGGCAAACACTCCCTCTCCCCTCACAGGGTACACACTGTCCTGTTATATTAACTTGTCCTTAGACACACTCCCACGCAGGAAGAGTCCTGCCAGCCTCCACTGTCCTTGTGCACATCGTCACCCCATTTTGGGGACACAGTCCACAGAGTCCTCCCCTGCCCTACCCCCACCCTCTCCTTTCTTCGCTTCTCCCTCCCACTCCCGCCCTCCTCCCTGGGCACCCGTTTGCCAGGGTTATTTATAGAAGCAAGCGATAAATTCAGTGTGTTTCTCGGCGCGCAAAGCTATAAATAATGGCACAGATCATTAAACCCCGAGAGCAGGCCCAGCCGCCCCGCAAACAAGATGAAGTGCAAACCACCACGTGAGGAAGAGAGAGGGAGGTGCAAGGCAGAGCCCCAGACCCAGGGCCAGCGGTACCCAGCCTGCATTCCTCAGCTGAGTCCCAGCAAACCTGCACCTCCAAAGGGAACTGCCTAGGCACCAGGGGAGGGGAGAGGGTAGGGCTGGTCCTGGGTTCATAGGCTGTTGAACAGAGCTTGCCCACCTAATTCCCACACCCTCCTCTTGCACTCTTTCCCATCTCCCCACTTCTCCCAGTGTTCTTCCGTCTTTTCCTGTATTTCTTCTCTCCCTCTCTCCCCATATTCCTGCCTCTCTCCTTTACTTTTGCCTTCATTTCTCCCTCTACATCCACCTGTTCTTCTTTCCAGCCTTCCCTTTGTCCCACCCCAAATCCCTAGGCCTCAGGAGGGACCCTGATCCCACCAAGGAGCCCTCAGAGGCAGAAAGTCCCCTGTCAGCAGAACTCAGGAGCTGGCTGCTGATTCAGTGACTGTAATCTCCCAGGCGGAGGCGGCAGTGGCGGGGGGAGGCGGACAGGAAAGATAAATGAAGAACAGAAGAACAAAATGGCATGGACACTGGGGACAGGCTCCAGGCTGAGCGAGGTTCTGGGGAGCAGAACCAGAGCCCTGAGCTTCAGCCCATCCTGCTCAGTCGAGTGCAGGAAGTGCTTTCTGGCTATCAGCGAGCCAGAGCACCACAGGGAGAACAGGCGAAGAGAAGGGAGCAGGGAGTGGCAGGGAGAAGCCACTGAAGACGTCAGAGAAAGAGGGGTCAGGAGGAAGCCAGAGAAGCAAGGAGCACTGGTAGAACAATGACCCCTCCAGTCTCACCGCACCCCCAGATCCAGTGTGGACCCCCCGCACTCATATCATGTTCCTGAGACAGGGCCACACATGGAAGGTTTGAGGGTTCCAACCACGGCTTCAACACGTCTCACTTTTAGGGAGTACCTCTATCCTTTGGGGTTCTTCCACCCTGACTCTGGCCTACTTTTTGGAGGTTTCTCTCAGCCCCTGCTCTAGGTCACCTACCTTCTAGGTCTTTCATTCCTTCCCACTGAGAAGTTCGTAATTCCTGCTTCAATCTGAGCCTCTCTCAGGAGGGCAGAAACCACCTACAGCCCACATGAGCAGAACGGGTTCCCAGAAAACCAACCAATGCTCAGCTCTTGGAAGGGAGATGAAACCCAGGATGGTAGTTCCCTCCTTCTCTAGTGATGTCGGGCAAAGAGACTTCCAATAGAGTGGCAGGGGTAAGACCCAACATCAACCAGACGTGCTGGCACTCAGTGTCAGGAAATGCCAGGATGGGGCAGTCAAATCCCCTGAAAGTTGGGTGGGAACCCCAAGGGCATGAACAAGGTGCAGCCTGGCTCTGTGGACAGGGGTGGACAAGAAAGCCCCGGAGCCTTCCCCAACTGCCCCTGCCCTCCCCACCCCACGGCCCAAGCGACCATCTGCTCCTGCTCACTCCCCTGTCGGTGGCTTTGATGCAGAGCTTGGTTATTTGCCTGGGGATTTATAGTAGGAGCCAGGCCAGCAGCTAAATCCCCCAACCATAGAGGTAAATCAGCTGCTGCGATGGGCCGGAACGAGGGAGCTGTTGGGCTAGGAGGCTGCACAGCAGAGCTGGAGAGGAAAACACTTGTCCCTACTCCCTGGGGGCAGCCACCAATAAATCCCCTCAGGCACCAATTAGGGTCAGTGGCCTGACCAGATTTTGAGAGCTATCAGTGCTGGTGGAGACTTTACACCACAGCAGGCAGTGCCCAGAGAAATGGGCTTGAGGATGGACCACAACCACTGCTCAAGGCACCTGGGCTTTAGCAATGGGTGAGGGACCAAAACCTATTTTCGCAGGAACCTGTGTGAAGCGGTGTGGCTGTTAGGGCAGGTTCCCTGAAGCCAAAGCACCTGGGCTCAATCCTGTCTCTGCCACTTATTAACTGTGCCACCACAGACAAGTTACTTGACTTCCATGTGCCTCAGTTTCTTCATCTGTAAAATGGGGGTGAGAATAGTAGCTACTTCCCACAGTTACTGGGATGATTAAATAAAATAATATGCTTAAAGTGCTTAGACCAGTGCCAGGCAATGCATCGTTAGTAGCACTGTCATATAAAATAAGGTCTGGAGGCTAGGCTGAATCTGGATTTGTGCAGAGAAGAGAGAAGGGACCAAATGACTTTTGGAGGAAGCTGGGGGAGCCAAGATGGTATTTAAAGAAAGGAGGAGGTGGTACAGTGGCTCACACATGGAATCCCACCACTTTGGAAGACTGAGGTGGGTGGATCACCTGTGGTTGGGAGTTCAAGACCAACCTGACCAACATGGAGACACCTCGTCTCTACTAAAAGTACAAAATTAGCCAGGTGTGGTGGTGCATGCCTGTAATCCCAGCTACTCGCTACTCAGGATGCTGAGGCAAGAGAATTGCTTGCACCCAGGAGGCGGAGGTTGTTGTGAGCCGAGATCACACCATTGCACTTCAGCCTGGGCAACAAGAGCGACACTCTGTCCAAAAAAAAACAGAAAGGAAAGGAAGAGAGAGACAAACAAAGGGAGAGAAGGAGGGAGGGAGGGAGGGAGGGAAGGAGGGAGGGAGGGAGGGAGGCTATGTTAGTCTCACTGGGAAGGAAAGCGAGATCAGCTTCTTCCAGGGCTGGACTTGACCCCTGTGGTTGAGAGCACAGGCTCCTTAGGCAAGCAGGCCTGCAATCAAGTCCCAACTCGATTAACTGTGAGACCTTCGGCAAGTTATTTAATTTCTCAACCTGACTTTCCTCATCTGTAAAATGGGGTTAATATATCCATCTCATAGCATTATTGAGAGAATTACATGAGATCATACACCAATAAAGCGTTTACCGGTGCCTGGTCCATAGTAAGTGCTCACTAACTTTTAGTCTTGTTATGACGATCATTTCATAAAATAAATAAAGGGAGGGCTTCACAGCGGGCCCTGAATCTAGAGGCTAAATGCCCTGAATCCAAGCAGTACAACTGACAGGAAAGTGCTATTGCCAGAGAGGGATGGCAACAGAAGGGGAGGAAGGCGGAGGTGAAGCCTGGCCCAGGGAGGCAGAGGGGGTCAGTAAGAAGAAGGAGAGCCAGGAATGCAAGAGCAAGACAGAAGCAGCAAGGAAGAGAAAAGATGGGGAACTTACAACCGGAAAGAGAATAAAGGGGATGGCACAGAGAGGAGAAGAAGGGAGACATGGGGGTAGGGACAGAGGGGAACCCACTGGGGCAGAAATGGATGGCAGAGAAGGGGAACACACGAGGGAGCCGGGGATGGGGGAAACAGGGGTATTAACAAGCAGAGCCTCGTAGCACAAGTCAGGCAAGTGGAAGGGGAAGGCGGGAGTCCAGGTGGCTGCAGGCAGTACTGAGGGGCAAAGGGAACAGGGGCCCCCGGCCAGGAGAGAAAAAAGAAGGAAAGAGACCAGAGCACGGGCTGAGAGACAAAGGAGGGAGAGCCCTGTCTGGAAAAACGACAAGCCAGAGCCAGCACAGCTCGTTATGCAAACATGATTCCAGGCGTGCTCCGCTGCCCCCTCCCCAGCTTTCATTTTCAGCTTGGCTTCCCCCTGGCCTCCCTCCTGCGCCCCTCCTGCCAGCCTCTACTTTCTCTCCACCGAGCCTGAGGGCACACAAACCAGCGGGGAGGGTGAGGGCTTGGACTCTGTTCACCAGGGGGTGAGGAGAGGAGGAAGGAAACTGTCCCCAAAGCAGCACAGAACCCAGGGGTCCACACCTCCTTCTGGCAGCTCCCCCTTCATCCACATGGAGAAAGGACAGTGGCTGAAGGAAGTGCAAGAGTGGAATAATAATAGTAGCAGTGAAAACATTAGCATTTTGCAGCCTGCAAAGTGTTTTACAAGCCCCAGCCTCATCACAACCCTTGTAAGGAGGCGGTATTTACTCTATTTATTATCATCAAACAATTACATGATGCTTGCTACCTGCTAAGCATGTCACGTGTATTAACTGTCTTAGTCCTGACAACAACCCTACTATTCCCGTTTTACGGATGACAAGCTGAGGCCTAGAACGGTAGGTACCCTCCACCCCATGCCCCTCCCTCTTTGCGCCTCCAATGTCTCCTCCTGTCTTCCCTCGTCCAGCTTTCTATTGTCTCATCTTCTCATGTCCTCCCTTAATTCCCCTTCCAATCTTGCTGCCTCACTAAACTTCCGGCTGGCTTCCTGCTCAGTCTCAAGGCAGCCCCTCCAACCACCAACAGGACCTGGTGTGATTGCACAGGATCAGCAGCCCCTTCATTTTGGGGCCAGTTGTTAGCAACTCCCCAAAAAATCATACAGCATCTGAAGTGAAATATGACAATGTCTTCGGAGCTGCTGTTTTTACCCACGTTCTTTCCAAACCGGTCTGAAATGACCTACCATATAAGACACAGATCACCAGGTGCAGTGGCCCATGCCTGTAATTCCAACATTTTGGGAGGCCAAGGCAAGAGGATAGCTTCAGTTCAGGAGTTCCAGACCAGCCTGGGGAGTTAGTGAGACACCATCTTTACAAAAAATTTAAAAATTAGCCAGGCATGCTGGCACAGGCCTGTAGTCACAGCTACTGGGCAGGCTAAGGTGGGAAGACCCCTTGAGCCCAGGAGTTTGAGGCTGCGGTGAGCTATGATCATGCCACTATAGTCTAGCCTGTGCAACAGAGTGAGACACTGTCTCTAAATAAATAAATAAAATTAAAAAGACACAGATATAACAGAACCATCAAAATACCCATGAAAGAACAAGAACGGATAAAGAAGTGAGGATTTTTAAATGTCCTGGGAAAAGAAACCTAAGATTGGACAGCTACTGCAGAGGAACCCAAAACTTAGCCCTCAGCTTCCTAGATGAAACCAGGTAGTAGCTAAAAAGCCTCCTCACCTACCAACAGAAATAAACAGAGCACCTACTATGTGTCATGCATCAAAGACATGATCAACAACACTGAGGACCTGGAATTTTCTTTTTCTTTTTTTTTTTGTGGGGGGGAAGAAGTCTCGCTTTGTTGCCCAAGCTAAAGTGCAGTGGCGTGATCTTGGCTCACTGCAAACTCCAGCTCCTGAGTTCAAGTGATTCTCCTCCCTCAGCCTCCCATGTAGCTGGGACGACAGGCGCACCCCACTACACCCGGCTAATTTTCATATCTTTAGTAGATACGGGGTTTCACCATATTGGTCAGGCTGGTCTCGAACACCTTACCTTAGGTGATCCACTCGCCTCAGCCTCCCAAAGTGCTGGGATTACAGGTGTGAGCTACCATGTCCGGCCCGGACCTGGAATTTTCTTTCTTTTTTTTTTTTTTTTTTTTTTGAGATGGAGTTTTTCACTCTTGTTACACAGGCTGGAGTGCAATGGCGCAATCTCAGCTCACCACAACCTCCGCCTCCTGAGTTCAGGCAATTCTCCTGCCTCAGCCTCCTGAGTAGCTGGGATTACAGGCACGCGCCACCATGCCCAGCTAATGTTTTGTATTTTTAGTAGAGACGGGGTTTCACCATGTTGACCAGCATGGTCACGATCTCTTGACCTTGTGATCCACCAGTCTCAGCCTCCCAAAGTGCTGGGATTACAGGCGTGAGCCACCGCGCCTGGCAGTGGAATTTTCTATTCACTCTACAAGTTTGAGATTTTGACCAAAATGTACTGGTACATGTGCCACAGAAAATGTGAAAGGACTCTGGGCTAAAAGAGCTTAAGAGTAGTGAGGAATATAAAAATTGGGGCCCAGCCCAGCACGGTGGCTCACGCCTATAATAATCTCAGCTCTTTGGGAGGCCAAGGTGGGCGGATCACGAGGTCAGGAGTTCAAGACCAGCCTGATGAACATGGTAAAACCCCATCTCTACTAAAAATACAAAAATTAGCCGGACATGGTGGCACATACCTGTAATCCCAGCTACTCAGCAGGCTGAGGCAGGAGAATCGCTTGAACCTGGGAGGCGAAGGTTGCGGTGAGCCTGGATCACGCCATTGCACTTCAGCCTGGGTGACAGAGCAAGACTCCCTCAAAAATAAATAAATAAATAAATGTCAGAGAGCATGGGACCTAGAGAGAAGAAGGGCCCACGCAAAGTTGTCGCAATGCTAGTCCCCCTCCCAGAACTGAGAAACTGAGTCTGAGGTGTTAGTGATAGCCCTGCCCCCAAGCCCTTTCAGCCCCTTCCCATTCCTAAATCGCTATTTGGGATCCAGTCCCTGCCAGCCAGTTGGTGGCATGTGATGCTGTGAGGGCTGCTCCTGGCTTCTCCTGCTTGTTAGCACATCAGCATGGGGATCATCAGGGACTGTAATAAATCAAATGAAAATAATCTCTCACACTCTTGCACAGAAACAAAATCCACCCTCTCTGTTGGCACAATTTCTGGCCTGCAGGAGGAGTGAGTACAAGAGAGTGACCTCAGGCACAGGGGACAGGAGACACACAGGGAGGAAAGAGATAGATCCTGGCCAGGGAAAACCCCAAACTTGCAAGCCAGGCTCCTCCTACAAATAATCACAAAATGCTGCCCCTTCCCAGCAGCCAAGAAAAAATAGTCCCCACCCTTACATGCCTGTGTGTGAAATGCATAGGCATTAAACTTAAGTTAGTTCTTAGGAAGGCTGACACCCAGTCTGGCAAATGCTGGAGGTCTCTAAACAGGAAAAGTCTCCAGGCATCTGGCATTGGCAATAGGCCCTGGGGCCCCCACTCAAGGTCAGGAGACACTGGCATTGGCCGGAGGGTGGGGGGGGTTGAGTGGTTGGTAGAAATCAGACCGAAACACATTCATGGGCAGGTAGGTCCCAGTGTTTACCAGCATAGACAAGTGATGATGTTACCTGCTCACCTACCATGAAAAATGACCTCCTGTCAGGTCACGCCTGTAATATCAGCACTTTGGGAGGCTGAGGCCGGCGGACCACAAGATCAGGAGTTTGAGACCAGCCTGGCCAATACGGCGAAACTCTGTCTCTATTAAAAATACAAAAATTATCCGAATGTGGTGGTGTGCACCTGTAGTCTCAGCTACTTGGGAGGCTGAGGCAGAAGAATCACTTGAACCCGGGAGGTGGAGGTTGCAGTGAGCCGAGATTGAACCACTGCACTCCAGCCTAGGTGTGACAACAGCAAGACTCCTTCTCAAAAAAAAAAAAAAAAAAAAAAAAAAAAAGAAAGAAAAGAAAAGAAAAAGAAAAAAGAAAAATGACCTCCTTGTTTTTCCCTTCTTCTCCCTTGCCTGAGGCATAGTTTGTTATCAGGGGCTTCTAGGCGAAAACAAAACAAAACAAAAACCCCGGAGTTAGGGCAGAAGCTCATAAAATTTTCCACAGAATAAAATTACTCTAGCTCTTTCCCAGAGGGGAAACAAAAAACAAACAAACAGAAAAACCTCACTGTAGCTCCCTGGCAACCCAGGGACCATTCTTTCACTTTCCAAGCCTGACCAAGCCTCCAGTGAATACAGACAGACCACAAGAAGGGTCCCACCCCATAAGCAGGTAAACTGGAAGATGGCAAACCCTTCCCCAGAAGCACCTCTCCCAGATACATGTATCTCCTCATGGAACGCCTATTCTCGGTGCCCAAATGCATTCAGAACAAACGGCATTCACACCGAAGTACCGATTCCTCAAGCTGGCGTGCAAAGCCCTCCTTCATGCAGAACCACGCTGAGCTCCCACAGCTTTTCCCTCTCCGTCCCTCCCCCTCTCACCAGCTACTGGTACCTTTATAGTTCAAGGAATATGCCCTGAACCATCCTGCTTCTGGCTCACTTTGCCTGGAATGACCTCTCCACCATTTTCCAAGGCCCCCATGTGCTCATCAAAGCTCTCTCCATCCTCCTCCAAACCAGATTTAATCCCAACTTCTTTTACTCACACAAGCTGTCTGCCTCCACTAGACAGGCCTCCTGTTCACCTGTGTGCTGGGAGGTGGTCTGGATCGTGTTCATGGAATTGCATGAAAACCCCAAATCTGTTCTCTGTCACGAGATATCGGGTATCTCCAGAGCCCCGCTTCCCCAAGTCAGGGGTGGGACCCTGAGGGAGATGCTGTTGTGGGCGATGCTGCAGGTGCTTCTAGGCTTCCTGAGACCACTGAGCTGGGTACCACTAAGGGGCTTTGAGGGCATTTAAACTACTGACCTTGGACCTCCTCTCTTTCTTTGGTTCCTCTCTCCCTATCTCTCAGTCTCCTTCAATCTTCATCACTCTCTTTTTCAGATTTAGGCTGAGGACACCATCTGCCTGACAGACCCCTCCTCTTGGAGTCTTGTTTCTCAAAATGTGACCTAAGAACCAGCAGCATCAGCATCCCTGGAAGCTTGCTAGCAATGCACTCTCCAGCCTCAACTCAGACCTATTCAATCCAACTCTCTGGTTTAACAAGGTCCCCAGGTGATTTTTATACACAATAAAGTTTGAAAGCAATAAAGAACCAAAAATGCCAGACCAGGGGAAACTGAATGCCTAAGACATTCATTCATTCATTTACCCATTCAATAAATACTTAATAAGCACCTACTGGGTGCAAAGAGTTGTGCTAGGCATTGGGGATATAATAGTGAATGACTCAGATTAGGTGCTCAGGCTGCAGAGGATGAGATGAATGTTCCCCACCTGGCCTGTTTCAGCCCAGCTCCCAGAGTGGGAGGGAGGCTTGAGGCCCTCCCCAATCCTAAACAGAGAATCAGTCAGTGAGAGACAGAAGGGAAGGAACAGTGAGAACAAGGAAGAATGCTGAACAGAAAGAACAGGGAAGATGAAAATGAGAAAAAGTGAGTCTAAGACAGTCCCTGCAAATACCCACCCACGATTTCAGAAGCAAACTCAACCATGCTCAGCTCACCAACTTCCTCTAGGCTAGCACACGGCCTCCACCCCAACTCCCGGTGCTTCCCATGACACAGAAGCACCCTCCACCCCAGGGTCTGAGAGGGGAGCAGACAGGTCACACCTGGGGGAGATGACCAAAAGGCAGGGAGACTGGTTTAAAGGACATGGGAATAGCAAGAAACACACAGAGCCAGGAGACGGTGCTGAGAGCTTTGGGGGAACATGACTGTTATGTGGAGAATGGACTGTTGGGGACACACAGAGCAGTTAGGGGGCTGTCGTGGTCAGCAGCAGTGGCAAGATAAACAGTGCATGGCTAGGACTGTACAAGTGGAGAGTGTGAGATGCCGTGTGGTCTGAGTTAGGATATATTTGGATGATAAGGCCAAGAGAACTTGCATATGAATCAGGGATGCGGGAGAGAGGAAAAGAGGATACAGACTTAGGTTTGGGGCCTGAGCTACTTGGTGAATTAGGGCAATAAAAGGTGATCTGTCTATCAGCCTTGGGTCAGGCTTAAAAAAAAAAAAAAAGTGATCTGGGGAGGGGTTCTGGAAGAATGAGTCAGGGTAAGGAAAAACCTAGGGCATAGAATGGGAAAGAGAGTCCATGTTGGGAAGTCATAAGAAAGGAAAGCAGCAATAGAGGGAAATGATGAGAAAATCATTCAAGGATTCTTAGTTCAAGTGTTTTGAGGGCAAAAGTTGTATCTTGTTTCCACTGGGCACCTTAGAGTCCTCCACTGCTATTCTGCATGCACTGAGTATAATCAGGTACTCAGGAAAATCAGGTACTGGAACATCCATGGCTTGTTGAGAAGTGATTGAAACGGCAAGGCGGGCTGGTATAAACAGCACTCAGCTGTGTTTAGGAGCCCTGGCCACCTAATGGCAGAGGGACTTAGAGAAGCTCACTGTTGGGCCAGGCATAGTGGCTCACGCCTGTAATCCCAGCACTTTGAGAGGTTGAGGCAGGAGAATCGCTTGAACCCTGGGGCTGAAGTTACGGTGAGCCAAGATTGCACCATTGGACTTCAGCCTGGGCAAGGACAGCAAAACTCCGTCTCAAAAAAAAAAAAGAGAGAGAGAGAGAGAAGCTCACTGTTTCTCAGTTTCCCTAGTGGCAAAGCAGTAAAGGTGAACTAAGGGTTTCAGGTCCCATCTAGCCTCAGTTCTCTTTCCCTGGCTCCAGGACCATAATGCTGAGCTTCCAGAGACCCTGCAGGTTCTTAAGCAAGTGTGGCATGAGGTGGTCAGTCCGGCTGCTGTGTGGCGTTTGGAGGGGAATGAAGCAGAGGCCCAGACAGTGGACTGGGACCATCTAGATATGGGCCAATGAGGACCTGCCCATTCTCAGGGCAGCTGAGAATGAAAAGAATGATCAAGCCAAGAGCCCCCACACCTCTTCCCTAAGTCCTCCTCCCTGAGATGTCAGCATTTTTTTTTTTTTGGTACCTCCACAACTTGTTTTTGTTTTTTTTACTTGTTTTTTTTTTTTTTTTTTTGAAAAGGTCTCACTCTGTCACTTAGGCTGGCATGCGGTGGCACAATCATGGCTCACTGCAGCCTCAACCTCCTGGGCACAAGCAGTCCTCCCATCTCGGCCTCCTGAGTAGCTGGGACGACAGGTGCAGGCCACCACACCCAGCTAACTTTTGATTTTTTGTAATGACAGGGGTCTCACTATGTTGCCCAGGGTGGTCTTGAGGTCCTGGGCTCAAGTGATCCTCCCACTTCAGCCTCCTAAAGTGCTGGGATTATAGGCGAGAGCCACTGCACCTGGCCCCTTTTGTGTCTTAATCCTATGACAGATGAATGTACCTCTACAACTTCTAAATATTGCAGTGCCTGGACTCTGTCACTGGATGCCCTTTACTTTTTTGCTTTTTGAGACAGAGTGTCACTCTGTCACCCATGCTGGGGTGCAGTGTTGTGATCACTGCTGCAACCTCTGCCTCCCGGGTTCAAACATCTCTCCCTGCCTCAGCCTCCCAATTAGCAGGGATCACATGCCCCCGTCACCAGGTCTGGCTAATTTTTGTATTTTTTTAGTAGAGATGGGGTTTTACCAGGTTGGCCAGGATGGTCTTAAACTCCTGACCTCAGGTGATCCACCCACCTTGGCCTCCCAAAGTGCTGGGATTACAGGCATGAGCCACCATGCCCAGCCACCTTCACTTTCTATCTGCGTTCACTCCTTAGGGGATCTCAGTGTCACTGATTACTCCCAAATTTCTATCTCCGCCTGGACGTCACCTTTAAACTATAGACTTGTGCTGGGCGTAGTGGCTCATGCCTGTAATCCCAGCACTTGGGAGGCTGAGGCAGGCGGATCACAAGGTCAGGAAATGGAGACCATCCTGGGGCCAACATGGTGAAACGCCGTCTCTACTAAAAGTACAAAAATTAGCCGGGTATGGTGGCGCATGCCTGTAATCCAAGCTACTCGGGAGGTTGAGGCAGGAGAATCACTTGAACCCAAGAGGCAAAGGGTCCAGTGAGCCAAGATTGCACCACTGTACTCCAGCCTGGCAACAGGGCGAGACTCCATCTCAAAAAAAATCCCTATAGATTTGTGTATCTATTTACCGACTAGCTCCCTCTACTTGGATGCTTAACAGACATCTAACATTTCCACAGTTGATAATACTGCCAAAGCCAGCTCCTCCTGTGGTTTTCCCCCATATCAGTTAATGGAAAATCCATTGCTCTGGCCACTGGGCCAAAAAGTCCTGGTCTTCTCTACTCCTCTTTCTTTCGTGCCTTCTCTATAACCCATCAGCAAATCCCTTGGCTCTCCCTGCAAAATCTATCCAAAATTTGGCCACTCCTCACCACCTCCGCTGCCATCTCCCTGACCCAGGCCCTCAACCCCCTCTTACCTGACACTGCAATCAGCTCCTGACTGGTCTCCCTGCTTCTGCCCTTGTTTTCTCAATCTGTTCTCAATACAGCAGCAAGAATTTTCTGTAAAAACACAAGAGAGATCATGTCACTCCCTTGCTTGAAACCCTGCAGTGACTTCCCATGTTACTCGGAGTGTGAGCTTTACTGTAACTTATTAGTCTCTAGTGATGTGGCTCCCCATCACCTCTTAGATCTCATCACTTGTTCTCTTCCCTGATTTCCTCGGCACCAGCCATATCCGCCTCATTGCTGTTCTTCCAACACACCAGACATGCTCACATAAGGGCCTTTGCCCTTGCTGTTCTCTTAGCTGGGAAACTCTTCCCCAGGAATCTGCATGGCATTTAGCATCTGCTACACGGCAGCTCCATATGTTGGGGCGCCTGAGCACAGATAAGAAAGGGAGTGAACTGAAGAGGAAACAATGCAGTCAGGTCCTGCACAAGAAACAAACTGCCCGCCTTGTTTCCTCTGTCTTCCTCAGGCACCTGGCTTCAGATGCTCAGGAGGGTCTCCTGCCCGGGGGACTTGTCCCACTCCAATTCTTCAGAAAATACCCATATCCATCCTAACCTCAAAAAAGTCTGAAGCCCTGAAGGAACCACATATCTCTGGTGCTCCTGCAAACCTCCCAAAAAGGAACCACCGCACTCCCCACCCTGAATGTGGCGGTCCTCTCTGCTCTGCCCATAAAGGGTGTAGGGAAGAATGGGTCTCTTCCAGTCATCCACTCACCATATGTATATATTTATTTCTCCTGTCTTCCGCTGGGCCTGGGCCCAGCCAGGGTAAGCCCACCATCCTCTCCCCACATTCCTCCTTTTTTTTTTTTTTGAGATGGAGTTTCACTCTTGTTGCCCAGGCTGGAGTGCAGCAGCCCAGCTCACTGCAACCTCCGCCTCCTGGGTTCAAGCAATTCTGCCTCAGCCTCCTGAGTAGCTGGGATTACAGGCTTGTGCCACTACCCCTGGCTAATTTTTGTATTTTTAGTAGAGATGGGGTTTCACCATGTTGGCCAGACTGGTCTCGAACTCCTGACCTCAGGTGATCGGTCCGCCTCGGCCTCCCAAAGTGCTGGGATTACAGGCCTGAGCCACGGCGCTGGGCCTTCCCACTCTTCCTAACCTACGTTTCCCTTCGTTTCCTCCCCGGCCCTTTCTCACTGTTCCCAGTCTGCAGGCCTTCCCCTCAGGCACACAGGTGGAGGGAAGCTGAGGACTGAGCAGGGAGCCCGGTGGGGTGAGGTCTCTGGGTAACGGGGAGAGGGCAAGGCGGCTTGAAGGGAAGGGTTTTGGGGTAAAACGATGCAGAAGGCCAGAGACAAGGAGACTGGAGCAGACAGCCAGAAGCTGTGATGATACCGTGATCCAGAGAGAAGTGGAGGCCGCATCCGCCAGAACAGGGGGTCAAAGTCAGAGACGGAAACAGCAGCGAGAAAAGCAAAAGCTGACAGATGGCAGGAGCCGCAGACAGGCAGCGCAAGGGAGAGGCGGACACCCAGAGAGAAACGCGGGAGCAGCCGGAGAAGGAGGGAGGCCGAGGTGCAGGCACCCCAAGAGATGGAGAGACAGAGACCAGAGCGAGAGACACGCACGCGGACAGACCAGAAGGCTGCAGAGAGGGCGAGGGAGAAAAAAGTGTCGAGGCGGGGAGTGGCGGGAAGCGGCCGGGAGCGGGGCGGGCGCAGCGGAGCGGGCGCGGCGCCGGGAGCGGGCTCGTAAAAGCCGCGTCGAGCGGGGAAATTGCCGCCAGAATCGCTGAGCTCCACAAAACGCCGCCCGCGCGGCCCGCCGCCGAGCCCGCTCCAATCTCCAGCCTCATCGCCGCGCGTGCTGGTTATGCATTTAAATGTTATTTAATTGGATTGCGGAGGAGCTGGGGGCCAGAGCGGCCCCCGCCCCCGCCCCGCACGCTCCGCACGTCCGGGCTGCTCGCCTCCTCTGCAAATCTGTTTTCCAAGTCACAGATTGCAGCACGCCCCCTCCCAACACGCTCCCCCCACCCAGACGGCTCCCCTTCCAGTCTGGGCTCCTTCTTCTGTTCCCCCGCCCAAACAGAGCCAGAGGACACTCAGAAAGACACCACAAGCCCCCACGAAGATGCCCCAGACACAGAGGTTCCACAAAAATACCAGACACACAAAGACACAACAGCAGCAAAAATGGGTCACACTCAATTACACGAGTGTCCATCTGGAAGACTGAAAACTGCAGAGACAAAATAGATCCCATGGATCACAGGAGGACACAAATGCATGTAATACGCTGGACTCCCACTCCAAGGAAACACACTACCCTACTTCTTAAAACGGTACTTGCAAAGCGACACTATCAAACACAGGAACAAACTGGTGCTAACTCAGTGATTCTCAGGGGGCATACAGATCTTCCTTAAAGCCAGGTAAGGAACAAAACACACAACCACACTCACATTCAGAGCAAAGCCATCACACCCCAACCACTCAACCGCATGGCCTTCCAGGGTTCCAGGTAAGGAGCAAAACACACATCCACACTCACGTTCAGAACAAAGCCATCACACCCCAACCACTCAACCGCATGGCCTTCCAGGGTTGAAGGCAAACCCCTTCCTTCAAAGACATTTTGTCCTTCTCTCAGGCCACAGAAGAAAGTATAATCACATGAGGTTCTGAGAGGCAACTATCAGTCAGCAGGTTTCTAAAAACTGAACGAAGGCAAGGCATGTAATCCTTGCCTGTAATCCCAGCCCTTTGGGAGGCCGAGGCAGGTGGATCACAAAGTCAGAAGTTCAAGATCAACCTGGCCAAGATGGCGAAACCCCATCTCTACTAAAAATACAGAAAATTAGCCGGGCTTGGTGGCACCCGCCTGTAATCCCAGCTACTTGGGAGGCTGAGGCAGAGAATTGCTTGAACCCAGGAGGCAGAGGTTGCAGTGAGCCCAGATTACGCCACTGCACTCCAGCCTGAGTGACAGAGCGAGACTCCGTCTCAAAAAAAAAAAAAAAAAAAAAAACAGCCAAAATGTCAGCGGGTAGACTGGAGGGTAAACACCAGAAAGGCCTTCTGAAGAAGACAAGGTGTGAGATCCCCAGAGGAGAGGCTGGGCATTTGTGTGGGGTTGGGATTCTCTCAATCAACTGTAACAGGAGACCCTTTTTTGCTGCCTGAATGAGGTGTTAGGACCATCCGGGTAGATGGAAGGACAGAATGGCCAGCAAGGACATGTCCTCCACACACTCCTAATCAGCAGACAGGAAATTGCTGGCCTAAAGTGATCCGGGTCAAGCTGCTTCAATTAATGAAAATGGAAATGGCAACCTGGCTTGGCACAGGCCACCACGGAGGACTGTTCTGGGCTCTCAGCCATCCCTGCTGCAAGCCAGGACTAGAGACAGACATCAGGCTGAGGGTCCTTGAATGAGATGTAGGGGCAGGAGAATGGACAAGAAGATACACAGGAAAATCCCTTTGTGGTTGTTTTGTTCATTCTGTTTTGTACTTGAGAGAGTGAGGGCCAAAACGAGGAGGGAGAGAAAAAGAGAAAGTTTCCCCAAATACATTATAATTCAACCTTGACTGGTAAGCGTGGGCTTAAGCCAGGCTGGCATTAAGGTCTCTGAAGAAGAAAGCAATTCATCTTCCCCCAAAGTAATTTATTTCTACATCACCTGATGGTCATAGCTGGGAAGTTTATCCATGTGTCTAACCTCAATGTCTTATGCTCTTGCTGAAGTTCTTTATTTCTTTAGGGCACTGGAGAAGAAGAGGAAACAGCTGCCCTATATCCTTCTAAATAAGAATATTCACAGTCAAGACTTAGTCTGATGGCTGGGTGTGGTGGCTCACACCTGTAATCCCAGCACTTTGGGAGGCCGAGGCAGGCAGATCACCTAAGGTTGGGAGTTCCAGGCCAGCCTGACCAACATGGAGAAACCCCCTCTCTACTAAAAATACAAAATTAGCCGGGTGTGGTGGCGCATGCCTGTAATTCCACCCACTCGGGAGGCTGAGGCAGGAGAATTGCTTGAACCTGGGGGGCGGAGGTTGCCGTGAGCCATTGCCCTCCAGCCTGGGCAACAAGAGTGAAACTCCATCTCAAAAAAAAAAGAAAAAAAAGAAAAAAGACTTAGTCTGGGATAGGCTGCAATCTCTATTCCCTTCTTCCATTCCATCACTAGCTTCTCTACCCCAGCTGTGGCCAGGCTGCATTTCCAGTCTTTTTTGACCTGCTACCTGGACATTTCCTGCCACCATCTGCTGCAGTTTTCCATCCCCAAAGTTAACAGATGTGTTCTGAAAGGAAGCTCCACTTCTCTAAGGGCCCTATGAAAGTGGCCCTTCCATAGGGCCACCCCCAACCCTTGGACCCTTGGCTCTTGCCTAATTCCTGGCCTCTGAGCCCCTCCCCTCATCCTGTTTCCTAGCCCCTTGCAGTTGAGGCTGAGAAATTCTTGGACGTATTTGACAATGAGTGGTCCCCTTTTTCAAATATCCACTCCATAGAGGTGGTAAGATTTAGCAAGCAATGAGATAAGAAATCTCTAAGCCGGGCGTGGTGGCTCACTCCTGTAATCCCAGCACTTTGGGAGGCCAAGGCGGGTGGATCACGAGGTCAACAGATCGAGACCATCCTGGTCAACCTGGTGAAACCCCGTCTCTACGAAAACTACAAAAAATGAGCTGGGCATGGTGGCGCGTGCCTGTAATCCCAGCTACTCAGGAGGCTGAGGCAGGAGAATTGCCTGAACCCAGGAGGCGGAGGTTGCGGTGAGCCGAGATCGCGCCATTGCACTCCAGCCTGGGTAACAAGAGTTTCACTCTTGT
>NW_022436942.1:22172181-22308716 GCF_009761245.1 Sapajus apella | reverse complement strand
TGAGCTGGGCATGGTGGCGCGTGCCTGTAATCCCAGCTACTCAGGAGGCTGAGGCAGGAGAATTGCCTGAACCCAGGAGGCGGAGGTTGCGGTGAGCCGAGATCGCGCCATTGCACTCCAGCCTGGGTAACAAGAGTGAAACTCTGTCTCAAAAAAAAAAAAAGAAAAAGAAATCTCTAATCACCGCCCTCTCTCGGAGGCACACACACCTCCTCCCGACTCTGAGGGCTAATCGCTTCCTCTTTCAGCGTGCCCAGAGTGCTGTGTTTATAACTTGTTCACAACATGCTTTCAGCTTGATTTATACTATAATTATATGCCTGTATCTCCCAGCACTAGACAGTGAACAACGTGAGGGCAAAGAATCATCTAATTCACCTCTGTCACTCCCTACAGTGCCTAGCACAAGGAATGACACACACACAGCAGACATCAATAAATGTTTATTGAATTGAAAAAGGAAAGTGAGACCATGCAGTGGCCAAATTCAAGACCTAATCTACCTTTAAGCCATCCTGTTTCAGTAAGGAAAGGGGAAAAAAGCAATAAAAGGCTGGGGCCGGGCACGGTGGCTCATGCCTGTAATCTCAGCACTTTGGGAGGCCAAGGTAGGCGGATCACCTGAGGTCGGGAGTTTAAGACCAGCTTGACCAACATGGAGAAACCCCAGCTCTACTCAAAATACAAAATTAACCGGGCATGGTGGCTCATGCCTGTAATCCCAGTACTTTAGGGAGGCTTAGGTGGGAGGATCGATTGAGTTCAGGAGATAGAGACCAGCCTGGGCAACATGGTGAAACCCTGTCTCTACAAAAAATGAGCCAGGTGTGATGGTGTGTGCCTGTAGTTCCAGCTACTCAGGAGGCTGAGGTGGGAGGATCACCTGAGCTTGGGGAAGTCAAGGCTTCAATGAGCCATGATCGTGCCACTGTACTCCAGCCTGGGAAACAGGAGACCCTATCTCAAAAAAAAAAAAAAAAAAAAAAAAAAAAAAGGAGGTAAGAAAATTCTCTTTCTTCACCAACACAACCCACCCCTCAGAATCTCAGAGGCATCCTCACCCCAAGCACAGCCTTGGTCTCCACCAAGTTGAGTTTGTGTGTTTTGGAGTGGGACCTCCATCATTACTCTGAATCAGAACTTGGAATCACCATCACGAGGCAAAAACAACAAACTCTAGAGAAACCAGTGTTTCTGGATGGCACGCGGGTAGCTCTCCCGGACCAGATTCATGCATTACTTCCATGTCTGCTCTGAACACCTATTTTGTGCCAGGTGTGGGATTACATACTGGGGAAAGAAAAAGGAGACCCTGGCCTTGCCTTCAAGACACTCAGGGCAATCCTGCCTTAACCTTGGCTGCAGGGCTGCATATTGGTAGCATGGAGAGATTCTGCTGAAGACATAGCAGGATGCCCCTCACACCTCACAAATCAAAATATCTTGAAGTGTAGCTGAGACACTTGTGCTTTTTTAAACCTCCACAGGTTAATTCTGATTCATAGGCAGGGTTGTAAGCCACTGATCTCTAGATCAGTGCTGTCCAACAGAACATTCTGAGATAATGGAAGTATTTAATTTCTGTGTCATCCAATCAGTAGTCACTAGCCACGTGTGGTTATTGAGCATTTGAAATGTGAACTGAGGAACTGAATTTTTTTCCTTAATTTCTTTGCACTAAAACAGCCACACATGGCTAATGGCTACCACATTGGCCTACAAAACTCTAGAGGACACCAAAGTATTTCAGTTTGGCTTTAGAATAATTCTCACGACGCTGTTTTGTAGCAGCTAAAGTCTCCATTCTCTTCCACTCAGAAAAAAATAATCAATGGCCAGGTGCAGCGGCTCACGCCTGTAATCCCAGCACTTTGGGAGGCCAAGGTGGGCAGATCACAAGCTCAGGAGATCGAGACCATCCTGGCCAACATGGTGAAACCCCGTCTCTAATAAAAATACAAAAATTAGCTGGGCGTGGTGGCAGGCACCTGTAATCCCAGCTACCTGGGAGGCTGAAGCAGGAGAATCACTTGAACCTGGGAGCTGGAGGTTGCAGTGAGCCAAGATCGCACCACTACACTACAGCCTGGCAACAGAGCAAGACTCTGTATTAAAAAAAAAAAAAAAAAAAAGAATTTCCTTTCCCTAAGAACACTCTCCTTTGCACTGAAGAAACTGCTCTAGAATGAACTGAGGGGTAAAGGCCAGTCTGGTGAAACTAAGTCTGATCAGCTACCTAAGCCTCCAGACCAGCTTCCAATCCTCCAGACTGGAAAAAAGGCACTCCTAAGTACCCTATTTTGATTGCAGTTGACATTGGTTGGGGACAAAAAAAGCAGTGACATGACTTTGTGTACCTGTTATAGACTGAATTATGCCTCCCCCCAAATTTGTATGTTGAAGTCCCAGTATGACTAGGGCCTTTAAAGAGGCACTTAAGGTTAAATCAGGTAATCAGAGGCTGCGTGCAGTGGCTCATGCCTGTAATCCCAGTACTTTGGGAGGCTGAGGCGGATGGATCATGAGGTACGGAGTTCAAGACCAGCCTGGCCAACATAGTAAAACCCTATCTCTACTAAAAATACAAATAAATTAGTTGGGTGTGGTGGCAGGTGCCTATAATCCCAGCTACTTGGGAGGCTGAGGCAAGGAGAATCCCTTGAGCCCGGAAGGCTGAGGTTGCAGTAAGCCGAGATTGTGCCACTCTACTCCAGCTCAGGCAACAGTGCAAGACTCCGTCTCAAAAAAAAAAAAAAAAAAAATCGGGTAATAAGGCAGGGGCCCTAATCCAGTATGACTGGTGTCCTTCTAAGAAGAGAGACACCAGGGTGGTGCATGCTCAGAAAAGGCTATGGCAGGACACAGCAAGAAGGCAGCTATCTGCAACCTAAGGAGAGGCCTCAGGAAAGATCAAACGGTCTTGATCCTGGACTTAAGGATTCCAGAACTGTGAAAAAAGAAATTTCTGTTGTATTAAGCCACCCAGTCTGTGGTAGTTTTGTTATGGCAGCCCTAGCAGCCTAATATAGCGCCCTCAGGAAGGCCCAGGAGCTTACTCAGCCTCTCCGACGAGATGCATCCCAGGAACTGAGAGCAAAAGCCCCACTAGGACCCAGACCTTCAGGTCATCCTGGTCACTACTGTTCAAGTGTCCCTGTGTACTACCCAATCCTATCCCACTAGCTCATCACCTAGAGACCACAACTCTAGGCTTTCACCGAGACCTGCCATGCCCCAGATATCCTCCCCTATAGACTCATCCTCTCCCTTCCCCTCCCTTTCCCCACTGCACCCACACTGCCTCCTGCATGGTTTGCCCCTTCATCTCCTTCTATGGGTTTTCACCTATTGTTGAGTATTTTCAGTGCGTGTGTTCTGTGCCTCTCACTTCCCCCACGACACTTTAAATTCTCAAAAATTATTCTAGCATTCAAGGCCCTTCACAGGCTAGGTTCAATCTACCTCTTCATCTTTTTCTCCCAGCTGGGCCGAGCTACTTGCGTGTTGGTTAATACTGAGTGTCAACCTGATTAAATCAAATGATGCAAAGTTATTATTTCTGGGTGTTTCCAGAAAAGATGAACATTTGAGTGAGTAGACTGGGAGAGAAAGACCCACCTGCAGGAAGACCCACCCACAATGTGGATGGGCACCATCCAATCGGCTGCTAGGGCGCCTAGAAAAGGCAGGCAGAAAAAGATGGAAGCAGCTGACTTGCTATGTCTTTCAGCCCTTACCTTTCTCCCGTGCTAGATGCTTCCTGACCACTACGCTTCAGCTTTTGGACTCTTGGACTTACACCAGTAGTTTGCCAGGGGCTCTCGGGCCTTAGGACACAGACAGAAGGCTGCACTGTCAGCTTCCCTACTTTTGAGGATTTGGGACTTGGACTAAGCCACTACTGGCTTCCTTGCTCCTCAACTTGCAGAGGGCCTATCATGGGACTTCACCTGTGATCACGTGAGTCAACTCCTTAATAAACCCCCTTTCATATATACATGTATCCTATCAGTTCTGTCTCTCTAGACTCTGATACAACTTGTCACTCCTCGAACATAACAATGCTGTTCTCTAAGCTACCCAAAACTTTCCCAGTCTTAAGGCCACCTGAAATGCCACCTCCTCCAGAGAGCTTTCCTTGACTACCTCAGCTAAATATATAATGAAATGATGGCTTATATCTCTGTGCCAGTATTCTGCAGTGCCTAATCCAGTGCTCTGCAACATAGGGCACTCACTATGCAGCACTAACAGCAAAAGGGGAAGACATCTATGTCTTGCGAAGGTTCAAAACAGTAATGCAATTCTGATGCTAACTACAGGGAGTTCGTGCATACCCCACGGGCTTAAGGCCATAGTCCCTAGCAATACTGCCCTCACTTCAGATGTCAGTTGCAAGCTCAAGGATCCCCAAACCACCTGCACTTCTGACCAAATAAATTCAAGAGTTCCCGCAATCCCCACCTCCCACCCCCAGGCCCCAAGGTTGCAGAATTTGCTAGAATGGCTCACAGAACTCAGGAAAGCTCTATACTATCATTAAAGTTCTATTACAAAAGATGCAAATCAGAACCAGCCAAAGGAAAACAAATATGTGGTGTGGTCCAGGAGTGTCCCACACACAGATGTGTGCCCTCTGCTCAGAGAAACAGGACACCCCTGCATATTCCTCAGCACATCCATGTGGTCACCAGCCAGGAAGCTGACCAATACCTCAGTGTCAGAAGTTTTTATTAGGGTTTTACTGCAGGCATAGTTGATTAAAATCATGGGCATGTGGCTGAACTCAATCTCTAGCCCCTCTCCCTTCCCTGGGGATCAAGCTGATATCATCCAGCTCAGAGTCCCAGCCTGTAACTATATGGTTGGTCATTCTGGCATGGTCAGCCTCCATCCTCAGTCAAATCTTACCATAAACTTGGGTGCAGTCTGAGATCAAATTTAAATATAAAATAAGATGTGGCCTAAGGTCAAATCTCAGGTGTAGTTTCAGGGACCCTCCACAAAAACCAAAGATACTTCTATCACTAGGGAAATTCCAAGGATTAAGAGTCTCCTTCGGAACTGAAGACAAAGGCCAAATTCTTTACTATACAAGGAAGTAAGAGAGGATTTATACTAAAGATCTTACTAATTTTGGAAGCTGGAAATAACCTTTGTTCCAGGAGACAGGAAGTAAACCATGTGCCCTCATGAAGGTGGTCTCAGGACCTGCTCTGCTCCCAACTTGGTTCACTTTCCCAACCCTTACCAAAGCAGCACGCAATCAACCATTCAGCACATAAAAAATGAATTGGATACCAGGTTCCCATCTGCCCCGTCGCCTGTTTGTCACAGCGCCCAGAGTATCATATAAGACCCCTAACAGTGACCCTGCAGGTTTGGCAAGGCAGTTAGAGATCTACTGTATCCGGCCAGGCACCAGCACTTTGGGAGTCAAGGCAGGTAGATCACTTGAAGTCAGGAGTTTGAGACCAGCCTGGTCAACATGGTGAAACCCCGTCCTTACTAAAAATACAAAAATTAGCCAGGCGTGGTGGCACATGCCTGTAACCTCAGCTACTCGGGAGGCTGAGGCAGGAGAATCGCTTGAACTCGGGAGGCAGATGTTGCAGTGAGCTGAGATCACACAACTGCACTGTAGCCTAGGCAACAGAATGAGACTCCGTCTCAGGAAAAGAGAAAAGAGAGAGATACAGATCTACTACATCCTTCCCCCAGCTGCCTAAGAGAACCCTTTGCCAACAATGAAGAGGTAAGAGGGAAGAAATCTAAACAACTACCTTCCACCTCTAGCATCCAAGGTGGGAAAAAAGTAACAAGACAAAAGGCTTTAGGAGCTTTTAATGCTTACAGTGAAAAAAAAACACAGGCTAGGTTTTTCAGTCATTGATCCATCTCTGACAAGGTGAGAATTTTCCCCTCACCCTGGCCACAGGTGGAAGCCCAGACTCTCCCCTAGCAAGGTATCCAGAATGGAGAGGGGCTACCATTGTAGTGCAGTGAATCCTCAACCCAGAGGCAAGAAAGAAGAGTATTGTAATGAGCACCCACGAGCCAGGCCCATGCAAGGCACTTTCAAGTGCTATCTCAATTAATCCTCACACCAACCCCAAAAAGTAGGCATCCCCATTTTACAGATGAGGAGCCTGAGGCATGGAGAGGTTTCTCAATTTGTCCGTCAAAAAGTTCACAAGTCTCAAAGCTGGGATGAAAATCCAGGTCTTCTGACTTTCACTCTGCCATACCAGATTTTTCCTCTGATCCAGCTGCAGCCTCCCATAAGAAGTTCATTCTTAATTTCATGTCCCATGCTTTGCCTTGGTCCCTGTGAGGAAAGGGGTCAGCCGAAGCCAGCTGTTCTATAAGGATGGGTAGGTATCCTGGCAAGATATTTCCTCTGAAATAGCAAATGTGACCTTAAAAATTACTGTCTAGGGCACTCTCAGTGAATAGTCTCCCAAGGAAGCAATGAGGTAGAGCAGTCTGCAAGTGCAAATACACACCTTCTGTAGATTCTCTACAAAGTGGGGTCCCATGAAAGGGACAATGTTCAAAGGTAAAGAAGGTAGGAATCAGCTGGGCGCAGTGGCTCACGCCTGTAATCCCAGCACTTTGGGAGGCCAAGGCAGGTGGATCACAAGGTTAGAGGTTCAAGACCAACCTAGTCCAGATGGTGAAACCCCATCTTTACTAAAAATACAAAAATTAGCAGGGCGAGGTGGTGGCCACCTGTAATCCCAACTACTCGAGAGGCTGAAGCAGAATTGCTTGAACCCGGGAGGTGGTGGTTGCAGTGAGCCGAGATCGAGCCACTGCACTCCAGCCTGGGTGACAGAGCAAAACTCTGTCTCAAAAAAAGAAAGCAGGAATCAGGAGGGCAAACCGGAGTAGTGTCAAAACTGCCACGGCTGGTTGGAAGACAGTTCAACATATCAAAGAATACGTTTCCCAGCGACCAGGGAGCACAGGAGGACCCTTCGCTCCAGTCCAAGAGATGTGTTGTCATCTGCTTGCCCAAGAATGACTTCGAGGTCTTGAATGTGTCCCATGCCAAGTCCCAGGGGCACTCATTTCGACAGCAGTGGCAGCAGCCCCAACTCATTCAGTCTTTCCTTGGCCACTGCCTCCCAGCCCTTGTTGGCCTGTGGGTTACGGGGAGAGGGATGCAGGAGCCCTTCCACCTGGACCTCTGGCATCAGGCCTGCCAGAGCCCGTCGTGCCCGCTGCTCTGCCAGTCGCCCAACTCCCACCACCAGCCGCACCCCCAGCAGCTGCACCTGCCTGCAGAGGGCTGCATCACAGATCCCAAGAAGCTGTTCTCGCTGCTTGGCAGGCAGCTCAGCAGGGGTGAGGTTGCGCCCACTGGGAGCCAGGAAAAGCAGAGGGCATAGATTGTGGACAAAGCAGTGATGGAAGAAGACGTCAGGCTGTCCACAGAGGTTCTGGAAAAAGCCCCAGAATCGGGCACCACTCACTTCTGACTGTGGGCACTCCAGTCCCAGCACTGGTCGCTTAGGGTGCTCTTGGGGAGGGGTCAGCACAGTCCCCCCAATGCCCAACCAGTTCCGGACCATGCTCACTTCCCCAAAGGGCACCTGTGAGGAAGGAAAGACACATGAAGGGCTTCAAACTGGAGACCTGATGCCTGGGCTCTGGACCAACTGACTTCTTTTTTTTTTTTTGGGCAGGTTTATTTTTTTTTTTTTTGAGACGGAGTTTCGCTCTTGTTACCCAGGCTGGAGTGCAATGGTGCGATCTCGGCTCACCGCAACCTCCGCCTCTCGAGTTCAGGCAATTCTCCTGCCCCAGCCTCCTGAGTCACTGGGATTACAGGCATGCGCCACCATGCCCAGCTAATGTTTTGTATTTTTAGTAGAGACGGGGTTTCACCATGTTGACCAGGATGGTCTTGATCTCTTGACCTCGTGATCCACCCGCCTCGGCCTCCCACAGTGCTGGGATTACAGGCTTGAGCCACCGCGCCCGGCCCCAACTGACTTCTTTATACCTTCCATGAGGATCCAGCCTGCACCTCCAACCCCAACCTTCACCCAAAGCCCTGAGACAAGGATTCTTGACCCTATGGATTGAGCCTGTCCATCTTTGTCCATCTTTTTCCAGTTTTTCATTGTGGACTATGGTCCAGAAGAATCTGTTTGCGTCTACTCCAACTAGCCTTTGGGACCAAGTACAGGGAGTACTTTCAGATAGCTAGCCCTAGGTTTGATGGTTAGTACTGGGGACAGACAGATGGTCTGAGACAAAAAGGCAGCCAGGGTTAAAGGAGGCACAAGGACGGGCTGACCACTGCTCTCTGGGTGCCCTCACAGCCCCAAGCCTCAGGCCGTCATTTCCATCGATCATCATTGATCACCTTTCATCACCCAGGTGGAGTCAATAAAAGCGATTGAGCCTCCTGCCCTGAAGCCTCTTCCCCTCCCCCACCTGCCAAGCACCCCCACTGAGGGGCAGTCACTCATCCTGAGCTCTGAAAGGAAAGCAGGCAGGCACTGGAGGCTGGCTCCGTTTTGAACCTCACCTTAGCTAAGAAACAGAACCCAGGTTCCCAGAATGCCCTGCATCTCTTACATACCCACCCCTGTCAACAAGTCTCTTCTGAGGACCCCCCAGTCCTAGTCCCTCTTCTGACCCCAACCACACTTCAGGGACAGGGGAGATCCAGTAAAGTAGGGATGGGCTGGCAGAAGGAAGGGCTCTCAGAGGCAATTAGTGGACAGCTTACAGGGAAAACAAAACTACCATTAATGTGCTTGGTTAATTACAGGCAGAGACACTGGGAGAGGGCCTGAGACCACAGGAGCCAGTATGTGTGTTGAGAAAGAATGGGGCGGGGGGACCAACACATATCTATACCCATGCACATGCTCCCTCTCCACAGCATACCCAGCCAAGCAGCCACCTAGAGCCTCCCACTCCACCCACTGGGGAAGTCAAACCCTTTACCCCAGTCTGGGCCATGCCAAAAGGTCCAGGGTTCATGCCCAGGAAGAGCACTTCCTTGGGGCCCCGGCAGTAGCGAGTCACGTAGTTGCGATGTGGCTCCCATGCATACTCCACAGGATTGTAGATGATGCCCACAGGCTCCGAAAACTGCAGTTGACTCAGCTCAGCATTGAGCCGAAGCTCCTCCTCCAGGAAGCTCTCAGCCAAGCTTCCAAGGCTGGGCTGGGGCTCCATCAGGGCACCTATAGGCTCATGGGTGGACCCCAGCAGGAAAGCGTGGGGCATATGGCCATGCCACTGTCACCTGGGAAAAGAGATGGACAGAGCCCTCGTCATTCCTCAGCCACAGAGTGGGAGGAGGGATACATGCTGGCCAGGGCCCCCACTACCATTTCCTAGGCTCAGAAAGGACCCTAAGAGACCACGTCAGGCATCTACCAACCACCAAGCAGGACTAAGCACACCTCAATTCCTGGTAATGAAGGGCCCTTTCTCTCCCCAATTCCAATATCCTTCCTCTTCATATGGCACCTGGTGAGGATAAGTCACAGCCACCAAACATCTCCCACTCCAAACCAAATCTACTTTCCATCAGGCATAGGTCTGAGTCACTAGTTCCTGGGCTATGCCAAACACATAGTAGGTTTCCTTTATTTTTGAGATGGAGTTTCACTCTTGTTGCCCAGGCTGGAGTGTGATCATGCCATCTCAGCTCACCACAATCTCCGCTTCCCAGGTTCAAGTGATTCCTGCCTCAGCCTCCTGAGTAGCTGGGATTACAGGCATGTGCCACCACACTCGTTTTGTATTTTTTAATAGAGACAGGGTTTCTCCGTGTTGGTCAGGCTGGTCTCAAACTCCCAACCTCAAGTGATCCGCCCTCCTCGGCCTCCCAAAGTTCTGGGATTACAGGCATGAGCCACTGTGCCCAGCCACTGTAGGTTTTCAGTAAACACTTACCGGTGGCGTCCTTTCAGCACTTTTAATGTCTCCTAAAAAAGAAAAGCCCAGCCAGAATGGACTGTATCCTGGAAAGCACAGTGCTGAAAAATGAAATGTAAGTGCACAGTCACAGCCCAGAGACCTGGGAAGGCTAATTACAATAGCTTCCAGGTGGTGAGCGACTGCTCTGTGCCAGGTACACCTCATTGATCCTCACAACAACCCCATGAGGTGGGTATTACTGTTCCCATGTTATAAGTGAGGACACTGAGCCTTAGCAAGATTAAGCAACTTGCCCAAGGTCTTGCAGTTAGTAAATAATAAAGCTGGGATTTGATTGAACCATCTCTCTGGCTCAAGGCTATGCTTTAACCACCCACACCACCTTCCCTTAGATGGTTTGATCAGCCACCCTGCTAATTCCACCACCTCCTAATCCCAGCCTAGCTTCTTTCTCACACTCAGGAATAGTGAGGAGGATGATTACAGACTCTTAATAGAATCTTACAGGCTACACACATGGTCAGAGCCTCAGGTTTCCTCCTTCAAATACAAAAAATAATAATATCCACTTAATAATGTTGACATAAGGATGGAATGAGATGTGTAGGTGAAGGGAGAAAAGGAAGAAATGGGAGAGGAAGAAGAAAGTCAAGAGAGAAGGGAGGTGGGAGAAAGGAGAGGGGAGAGAATGGCGGGGGAGGGAGAGGAACATGACAGCAAGCTTTGTAAACTGCAAAGGCCATCCCTTCACTCCACTCCCATTCGAACCCAGTGTTCCAACCTGACCATTCTACTCACATTTTCAAAAAGCCTTTCCTACCTCAACTCCCAAAACTTTGCACATACCATTTCTACAATCCAACCAAATACACTCCTCAAGTCAACCGGGACATCATCCAATAGTCATCTAGTCAACCAGGACTGTGATTCCCCCACCTGTCCCCACATCCAAATCACTCCCATCCTTCAAAGTGCAGCGCAAACCATCCCTTTGATAAAGTCTTCCCTCCTCAGAACACTGCAGCATTTGCCATAGTGTCCCAAGCCCACCCCCAACACAAGTAGGTCTGGTGTGAGGCTTGGGAATCTGTATTTTAAACAAGCTTCCCAGGGTGATTCTGATAGTTGGTGAAGGCTGAGAACCACTGTGTGTCACCATAGTTAGCGTCACCTTGATGAATTCATTTTGCCTCCCCAGCTAAACTTGGGCAGATCAAGAGCCAGGCTCTGATCAATCTCCCTCCATAAGCCCAAGGTCTTGGCCCTTATTAGGTAGGTATACAACAAACACCTGCTCAGCAATGTCCATTTCTTTTTCACTTTTGTTTAAAAGTAGCCTCTGGGCCAGGCGCAGTGGCTCATGCCTGTAATCCCAGCACTTTGGGAGGCCGAGGCAGAAGAACTGCTTGAGGCCAGGAATTCAAGATCAGCCTGGCTGACATAGTGAGACCCCACCTCTAAAAAATAAAGATTAAAAAACCACGTTTTACCAAAAGGTGGTAAAAGAGCCACTCCTGATGGATCCCTCTCCACTTCTATTTCCTGAGTTCACTCAAAGCTCAGCTGCCCACTTTGCACTCTGCTTGTTTTCCAGGCTCTGGTGAGGCCATCACATCTGGGTCTCCCATGTGACTAGTACCACTGTCATTCCTTCCTCTCAACTTTCTGCCTGGGTCAGGAGTGACTGCTTCCTCCAGATGAGAACTCAAGGTTGACACAGCAGCTTGATCAACCTATTTTTCTCACCCTAGCCTCGGGGAAGAGGGAGAGAAAAAAAATCAGAGGCCAAACTTAGGAAGTCCTTCCCTAACTGATCTCAGTAGTCTTAACTGATCTGTCCAGGTGGCTACCCAGGACAAACTGGGCTCACACAAAAGCTGAGAAAGACGCTGTGGAGAACACCAGTGTTTCGGGGGACCTTGCTTTGCATCTCCCATGCAGCACCAACATTGGCAGATTGGCTGTTCCAACTCTAGAATCTCCAGAGAAGTCTTGAGCCTACCTTTGGCATTTACAGACCTGTGTTGGAGACAGCAAGGCCGGGGGTACACAAAAGAGTGATGAAGCCTTATCTTCCCATAATTTCAAAGCCTGATCTCATAGCAAAAGCCACAGGCTAGAAGTCAACTGACTTGAATTCCACTCTTGTTTCATCTCTAAGAAGATTCTCTTGGGAAACCCATTTAACTCTCTCCTCTATGAAAATCACATATTCCATCCAACCTACCACCAGCTGTTAACTCACTTATTTTTTTCAATACTTATGAGTCTCTTACATGACAGGCACTGCAGCAGTCTCTTGGTGAGGAAGAAATCCAAAATGAGTAAAATGCAGACCAGGCTTCTCGTAAGCTCCTAAACTGCTGTGAGAGGGCAGGTAAACTAACTATAATACAGTGTGATGTGAGCTTTAATACAACACTAGAAGAACCCAAAGGAGGAACATGTCAGTTCTACCAAAGTCGCCCCAAGAGCCAGAGGCTTAAGAAATGCAGATATTGCCGGGCGTGGTGGCTCACGCCTGTAATCCCAGCACTTTGGGAGGCTGAGACGAGCGGATCACGAGGTCAAGAGATCAAGACCATCCTGGCCAACATGGTGAAACACCGTCTCTACTAAAAATACAAAAAATTCACCGGGCCTGGTGGTGCGTGCCTGTAGTCCCAGGTATTCGGGAGGCTGAGGCAGAATTGCTCGAAACCGGAAAACGGAAGTTGCAGCGAGCCAGCATCGCACCACTGCACTCCAGCCTGGCGACAGAGCAAGAAAGACTCCATCTCAAAAAAATAAATAAATAAATAAAAAGATTATTTTACAAAATATGGTGTCATATGATATTAAGCGCAAAGGCAGTGTAGTTTGACTCATCGATAAGGCTGGCCACCAAGGCCAGACTTCAGGCTGATGTCAGACTTCTCTGACATCAAATCCAGGAAGTCAGGAATGATCTGAAGACACACGATGCACTCCCCTGTCCCTTGGAGGCACTTTGGGAGTCCAAGGGACAATAAGAAATATCCTCAAACTAAATAATAATTACAGTAATAATAATAAGGCATAGGCCGGGCGCCGTGGCTCACGCCGGTAATCCCAGCACTTTGGGAGGCCAAGGCGGGCGGATCACTTGAGGTCAGGAGCTCAAAACCAGCCTGACCAACTTGGTGAAACCCCGTCTCTGCTAAAAATACAAAAATTTTCCGGGCGTGGTGGCGCGTGCCTGTAATCCCAGCTACTCAGGAGGCTGAGGCAGGAGAATCGCTTGAACCCGGGAGGCGGGGAAACCCGGGAACCGAGACTGCACTATTGCACTCCAGCCTGGGTGACAGAGGGAGACTCCATCTCAAAAGTAAATAAATAAATAATAATAAAGCATAAACTCAAAAAGACCTTCATCTGGTTCCGAAGGGACCAACGACTACTAAGGCACCAAACAAAACCTCCGCCGGCGCCAGCTGTCTCCAGCCAACTGGAAAGCCTCGATCCTGCAGACCTCCCAGGCAGTTTCACAGGCTGGGCTCTCCCTGCACTGAGTCTAACCCCACACGGAAAGAGGGTCCCCAAAACCCAGACATTCTGACTACTCTCTCGGCTCAGTCTCGACGACCCTGGGAGCCCTGAACCTGCCCCCACAAACCCATGTTCCCAGCCTCCTATTTCCTCACCTGGTCCAGCTCCTCATTCTGTTTCCGGTTCCTTTCCCACTAACCCAACCCCGGCGCTAAGGACAGTGGGAGTCGTAGTCTACATTGTTTAGGGAAGGAGATTGGCGTACCCGTAGCCACTTCCGCCGGAAATGCTCAAATCCCGGAAGGAGCCCTAAGTTAGCCCTAAATATCCCTGGGAATTGTAGTTTGTTCTTTCCAACATAGTTAAATAAAGAAGTCTTGAGAAGTGAGAGGCCAGAGTCTATAAGGACCTGGAAAATCCTGGGCTCTATTCCTAAAGGGCATCGCCCTTCCAAAAGTTCATTCACATTTTTCCCAAAGAGATTGCAAATCAGGAAGTTTCAACCATCCCCAATCCCTCACCTACATGAGTGAATTAACAATAGCTAAAGACCATTTGGAGGCCCCCTACTGCCCTGGTTATAAGAGACCTCTCCTTTGCAGCCCGCCATTACTGTATATAGAACATCCACGAAGGCATTTCTGCTAGCTCCTAACAACTCTTTAGCAAGGAGCATCCCCCATTACTGTCCAAGCCCATCTCCAGCGCGTCACCATTTTGACTTCTTCCTCTGCCTTGCTATCTGCCCAGCCCTATAACCTCAGTATTGGAGTTTTCCAGAGAAACAGAACAGGATATTTATCTATCAACATGAGGAGATTTATTGCAAGAATTGGCCCACGGGATTGTGGAGGCCAAGAAGTCTCACACTTCTCCTGCTCTGCTGTCTATAAACTGGATAACCAGGAAGACAAGTGGTATAATTCAGGCAAGTCGAAAGCAGGGGAGGGGGCTCACAGCTAAGTCCCAGAGCCTGAAGGACTAAGAACCAGAAACTCCAATAATGTCCAAAGACAGGTATGTCTCAGCTCACGAAGAAAGAGAATTTGCCTTCCTCCACCCTTTTGTTCTATTGGGCCCACAAGGGGTTGGATGGTGCCCACCCACATTAATGAGGGCGATCCTCTTAACTCAGTCTACCAATTCAAATGTGAATCTCTTCCAGAAACACTCTCACAGACATATCCAGAAATAATGTTTTACCAGCTGTGTGTCCCTTAGCCCACTCAAGTAGACACATGAAGTTAGCCACCACTCATCATTCCAAATCTTGTTCCTCAAATAGTTTGTCCAGGAACCCTTCCCTGGTCAATCCTAATCCCATGGTTGCACCTAACAGTCCATTTCCCCCAACTCCCGGATCCCAGTATCTATGTCCAAAGCTGTCCTATTCCTAGTTTTGTTCTTGTCTATCTGGATCTGGTTCTGTGTTCTGACTCTAAAATTTTCATTAGACTGAGAACCCCCTAAGGCTAGTTATCTTCTATATTCCTCCCACCCCACCTGAGCACAGCCAAGGCTCTAATCACAGAAGCAGGGTCTCCCTGTGAGTGGTAGAGAAGGAGGCCTATAAACCCCAGAACAGGAAGAAGTGAGAGAACAAAGATGCGACCCCCTTCCCAGGACTTCTCTGATCTTCTATCAACAAAAACTTAATGGGTGCAGTAGAGCTTCAGGGAGCTGTGAGCAGTGACCTTCTGACATCCAGAGTGAGAAACTACCCTGACCCTTGCAAGACTTTGGAAACGGAATTAATCATCTACCTCATGAAGCCCATAATTTCCTGAGCTTTAATTTTTACCAGATCCTCTCCCTCTCTGTGTCTCTCTCTGCCTGTGTAATTTGCCCCTCTCTGCGTATGTAAATTTATCTCTATCTCTAGTCTCTTGTGTAGCTTTCCCTCTGTATCTGTGTGTCTCTGTCTCCCACTGTGTACATCTCCCTGTTTCTGCTTCTTGCCCTGGAATGACTGGAATAAGAGGACCTGAGCTTCTAGAACAAGTTCCCCCATCTCTGTGTATTATGTATTTCTGTGTTTCTGATCAAAAATAAGCTGGGGTGAACTCATTGTGGTGTCATCTCAGTGCTTAAAAATTCTAGGATCTCCACCATCCCTTGGACAACCCTCCTGCCCACCTCCGACCCCTCTGTCACTTGCCTGCCCAGCACTTCTAGTTCTAGTTTGCCATCTTGGCAGCCCCTCCACATTCAAAGTCGGCTTCTGGCAGAACAGTAATGAGTGAAATGAGTAACAGGCAAGCAGAGATTCCCCCAGGACCTCCACCTCCCCACCCCCAATTTCATCTTCCTAGAAGAATTAAATAACTGTTTCTGTGCCTATAAGCCCATCCATCCCAGGGAACACAGAGATAGGAAGTCCAGATATAAGGAGAAACGGAGGCTTAGGCAGCCACAGTGAGTCCCTAGAGCTGTTGTCAGAGGGGCCTAGGGCCTTCTCTGTCTGTAGTTCGTGCTATTCCTCCCCACCCAGAGAGTCAGTCCCAGGAAAGATGGAGGTGAGGAGCTCTCCAGAAGCAGCAGTGCTTAGAAACAGAGACCCTGAGGCTTTCAAGAGATGAAGCCCAAGAGATGGAACATGGGCTTAGGTGCAGCCCTCCCACCCAGTCTCATCCACTTCTTAGTCTTCTTGTCTTCTGGGAAGTTGTCAAGAGGCTGCTGACTGTGATTTATGGGTGGAGCCTTGTGGGGCAGGAACAGAAGTTGACCCAGGTTATGGCCTGGGTAAGAGCCTAGAGAGTTGAGTCACCTGGCCTGGGGCAGGGGCCCTGGCCTACCCACCAGCCAGCTCCTGTGCCCTGATCCCAGGTGGGAAGGGGTTAACCTGCTCACTTGTTTTCCTTTGGTTTCCTTGGGATGCTGGAGCTGTGTTGGGCCATGAGCGCCATCTATCGGCCTCTTCAGGTCCTAGCTCTGACTCTAAGCTCACTTGGGCTTCTAGGCGGATCTTTCAGCCTTCCCCTTGTCACAGGGAAGAGCTGTCTAGCTGCAGGGCCTCCCACTGCAGAAAACAAAGGTCAGGAATTGGAGAGAGTGAGGGCCATGTTTCCCCTTTCCTAGATACCAAATGTCACGCTGCTCAGCTTCCCACTCATTGCCTCTGGCCTGGGGAGCCCCAAAAGGGTTTCTGGTGTTTAACTTTCAATGTAGCCACCTTCCCCACATCCACTACACTGGGCCCTGTCTCGGTTAGCCCCACAAACATGAAAAGAGCACAGGAGAGTAAAGGCAACAGAGCAGAGGCCTCAGGACTGTGGGCTCTGGAATTAGACTGCTGGGTTTGAATCCAAGCTCAGCCACTTACTAGTGGTGACCTTAGGCATGCTATTTAATCTCTGTGCCTCAGTTATCTCAGCTGTAAAATGGGATCATCATTGTAATCTGTATCTTCTTTTTTTTTTTTTTTAATAGAGACAAGATTTTGCCATGTTGGCCAGGCTGATCTCGAACTCCTGACCTCAGACGATCCACCCACCTCGGCCTCCCAAAGTGCTATGATTACAGGTGTCAGCCACTGGGCCCGGCCTGTAATCTCTATTTTCTTTTGTGATAATTAAGTGACTTAATTACATAAGGTGCTTAATACAGACTTTGGGCTCCACAAAAGGCAGTTGTTGCTGTTGAGGTTTTGGCCATGGCCAGGGTCTCAGGCAGATGCTAGTCTGAGGACTCAAGATCCAGGCCATGAAGCCACATCAGACACACAGGCATGGGGGACAAGACTGGGGAGCTCACCCTATAGATTTCCACAAAGACAGTGACCTGCATGCAGGGTTAGGTTTGGGGATTGGAAGTTCAGGATTGCAAGGAAAGTAATTCTTCGGGTCTCCAAGGTCAGCAGGAGATGAGATAAGGAGGTCACTGAAAGAGCCTGAAGTAAAGATGTAGGAAGGAAATGCTTTAAGGAAGAGGCATTAACAGGTCCTTTGAAGTGCCCTGATTTGGGGAAGGGGAATGGGCTCCTTGATGTGTAAGTTTAGCAAGAGCCACTGCACCCCAAGGACAAGTCCTTGGCACAGGCACAAAAGTCTCTAGACAATCAGATTCCCCAAGCCTCCCCATCGCATCTGTGGGGACTTAACACTCCGTGTCTTTTCATCAGCCTGGCAAGGAGGGGGACTCACAAGTAGAGAAAGCTATTTGCGGTCTCACTCTGGAGTGCAGTGGCGTGATCATGGCTCACTGCGCTCTCAACCTCCCAGGCTCAAGCAATCCTCCCCACTCAGCCTCTCCAGTAACTGGGACTACAGGTGCGCACCACCACACCTAGCTAATTTTTAAATTTTTTTGTAGAGACAAGATCTCACTATGTTGTTCAGGCTGGTCTGGAACTGCTGGGCTCAAGTGATCCTCCCACCTTGGCCTCCCAAAATGTTGGGATGACAGGTGTGAGCCATCACATCTGCCTGATTGGTTTCTCAACAGGTTCAGCCATCTCCCTGTCTCTATCTTCTGTATCTCTGCCTTTATCTACCTTACAGGGAAATGGGATTATTCTCCAAGGGGTGAGAATAAGGCGACAAAGTGACACCCTCTCAGTTAAGACAGAAATGCAGAGCCAGTGGGGTCCCTGGCTCAGCCTTGCCACCCTGCCACCCACACCTTGGCCCCAAGGCAACACAACCTAGCCTTATGGATTATGCCCACTTAACTGGAAGCAGATGACAGCGTCTAGGTCTCCTCAACTCTGGTGTCCTCCATCTCCTGGGTCCTGGATGCCTGGGTCCCCAAGGGAGGAGCAGGAACAGGCTGGATGAGCTGATTTGCATCACTTACTTGGGAAGCAATTATCGGAGGAGCTGTCAGCTCAGTGCAGCTCTCTCCTCGCTAATCGGATTTCACCAGAGCCCGGGGCTGGGGGGCGCTGAGTAATTTGGCTTGATGCAGTGGTGGGAGATGTCGGGGCCAGGAGGCCGGACAATCTGTCTGAGTGGTGTTAGAGTTGTCCAGAGCAATTATCCTGAGGGACCACACAGACATCAGACAGACAGACAGCCAAGGGAATGGGTCAGATCCCCAAGTCCTTTAGCAGGAAGGATGGAAGTGAGACTTGGAGAAGGGGAGGAGCATCTCTCACAGGTTGAGCCAAATTAAGCAACTAGAAAGAGGAGTCTGGGAGTGGCCATGGAACCACGTGGGAGGAGGACCCAAGAATCCCAGCTTCCAGGCTACTCAACACCTGGCCCCAGCCCCGCCTTGCCCTGCATTCACAGGGAACCAGTCACAGAGGAGGAACTTCAACCCAGGGTGATTCTTCTGAGCCCTGCTCCTCCTACTGCAATGCTCCCAAAAGACACTTTCCTTGCCCCTGGCTCTGGCTCTGTCGTTTGCCTTCTCTTGCCCCTGCAGCCCTCTTGAACCTCTCCTTTCCTTCCCACCCATACTGCCCCCTCATCTCCCTGCTGACCCTCTCCCTGTCTCTGTCCTCCACTCTACACCTTTCAGAATAGTGATAAGGGTAATAGCAACAATAACTAACCGTCCACACCAGAAACCACCCTGAGTGCTTTATGTGGAGTATTTCCCTTCATCCTCACAGCAACACTTTGAGAGACATACATTTTTTTTTTTTCTTTTTTTGAGTTGGAGTTTTGCTCTGTCGCCCAGGCTGGGGTGCAGTGGTACAATCTCGGCTCACTGCAACCTCTGCCTCCTGGGTTCAAGCGGCTCTCTGGCCTCAGCCTCCTGAGTAGCTGGGATTACAGGAACCCACCACTGCACCCTGCTAATTGTTGTATTTTTAGAACAGATGGGTTTCACTATGTTGGCCAGGCTGATCTCGAAATCCTTACATCAGGTGATACACCTGCCTTGACCTCCCAAAGTGCTGGGCTTACAGGTGTGAGCTACCACGCCCAGCCGAACATACTCTTATATTCTCATTCTAGTGATGAGGACACTGCCACTGACAGCTTTCTGAAGAGACAGACCACACCTGATTTTGGCATCCCAAGCTACAAGAATAGCCCCGGCACTGGGTTGGTGTACAATAAACATTGATTGAATCAATGATTGACTGAATGGCGCTTTTTCCTGCTCCCAGCTGGCCTCCAGTCAACTTCCACATCCCTGCCTGGCCTTTCAGCCCTCTTACGTTCTGATTATCAGCTCACCATTGCAGCCTGACCTCCCTCACATGCCCCCACACGCCCCACGTTCCAGCACAGCAGAAAGCTTGGCTTAGCCTCTCCTGCCTTTGTACAATGGCCCCTGTTGTCCCTTGGCCTGGAACATTCTTCTCACTCTATCTCTGCCATTGACTATATTCTACCTACTTCCCAAGGCCCAAGTCAAATGCCACCTCCCTTAGAAGCATTTCCTCATTGTCCCTTTAATTGTACCTCCCTGACGACTCTGGTCACCAACTATTAAGTGGTTCATTTATTGCTAAAATACCCTCTGGCCCTACTAGCCTGTGTGTTCTGGGAGGTCCACACTCAGCCTTCTCTCTTGTGAGCACAGGTCTGCTGCCTATTAGGTGCTCAATAATTACCGTGGAAAATGCAAATATCTGCTCCCTAATTTTGTTTTATCTCATTGAAGGATGGTTTGTTGTTGTATTTTTTTTTGGACAGAGTTTCCCTTTTGTTCCCCAGGCTGGAGTGCAATGGTGTCATCTTGGCTCACTGCAGCCTCCACCTCCCAGGTTCAAGTGATTCTCCTGTGTCAGCCTCCCAAGTAACTGGGATTACAGGCTCCTGCCAGCACCCCCACCTAATTGTGTATTTTTAGTAGAGACAGGGTTTCACCATGTTGGTCAGGCTGGTCTCAAACTCCTTGACCTCAGGTGATCCGCCTGCCTAGACCTCCCAAAGTGCTGGGATTGCAGACGTGAGCCACCGTGCCTGGCCTTTTTTTGTGTTGTTTTTTTTTTTCGAGGCAGAGTTTTGCTCTTGTTGCCCAGGCTGAGTGCAATGGCACAATCTCGGCTCACCTCAATCTCCACCTCCCGGGTTCAAGCGATTCTCCCGCCTCAGCCTCTGGAGTAGCTGGGACTACAGGCACCTGCCACCACGCCTAGCAACTTTTATTTTTTTATTTTTTTTTTATTTTTATTTTTTTTTTTGAGACGGAGTTTCGCTCTTGTTACCCAGGCTGGAGTGCAATGGCACGATCTCGGCTCACCGCAACCTCCGCCTCCTGGGTTCAGGCAATTCTCCTGCCTCAACCTCCTGAGGAGCTGGGATTACAGGCACACGCCACCATGCCCAGCTAATTTTTCGTAGTTTTAGTAGAGACGGGGTTTCACCATGTTGACCAGGATGGTCTCGATCTCTTGACCTCGTGATCCACCCGCCTCGGCCTCCCAAAGTGCTGGGATTACAGGCTTGAGCCACCGCGCCCGGCTCAACTTTTATATTTTTAGTAGAGGGTAGGGGTTTCTGCATGTTGTTCAGGCTGGTCTCGAACTCGTGACCTCAGGTGATCCACCCGCCTCGGCCTCCCAAAGTGCTGGGATTACAGGCATGAACCACTGTGCCGTCTTTTTTTTTATTATTATAATTTGAGTACATGTGCAGAACGTGCAGGTTTGTTACATAAGTATACACGTGCCATGTTGGTTTGCTGTCCCCATCAACCGTCATCTACATTAGGTATTTCTCCTAATGCTATTCCTCCTCTAGCCCCCACCCCCTAACAGGCTTCAGTGTGTGATGTTCCCCTCCCTGTGTCCATGTGTTCTCATTGTTCAACTCCCACTTTTTTTTTTTTTTTTTGAGACAAAGCCTTACTCTGTTGCCCAGCCTGGAGGGCAGTGACACAGTCTTAGTTCACTGCAACCTTCACCTCCCAGACTCAAGCAATCCTCCCACCTCAGCCTCCCAAGTAGCTGGAACTACAGATGTGCACCACCACATTCAGCTAATTTTTACATTTTTTTGTAGAGACAGGTCTCACTCTATTGCCCAGACTGGTCTCGAACTCCTGAGTTCAAGTGATCCTCCCACCTCAGCTTCCCAAAGTACTGGGATTACAGGTGTGAGCCACCGCACCCCATTCCAGGATGCTCTTACAGTAGTTTGAAAAGAGCACTGACTTTCAAGGAAATTTGGAGCTGGGGGTCTGGTACGTGCCAGCGGTGTGACCTTAGGAAGCTGATGACCTCTGTGAACCTTGGGCTAATCATTTTCGTTCCTCACATGGAAAAGAGGATGACAATGCCTACTTCACAGAACACATGATGCATTCTTGTCTTATCTGCTCTATCAGATAAGCTATGGGGATGTCTGTTCTCTCCACCTCTCTACCTTAAGGTTAAGCCTCTGCCTCTTTGACCCGCATTAATTCAGGTATGTAGCCCAGGAGTCCTACCATTCAGCTTCCTCACTGTCACTCAAGTGTGTTGATTTTCCCTTTTCCAGGAAGTCCAGGGGACCAGCCCACCTTGGCCCCACCACTCCCTTAACAAGTGAGATTTGAGTTCTCCCTCTGAAAATATGAATAATAAAGAAACAAGGCACTGGGCCCAGAACTGAATGCAAATGGGCCCCAATGCTCAATCCAAGAAAGAGAATGCTTGAGCTGTGGACCCAGAGAAATCCTATGCTCGTTTGCATGTCATTTGCATTATATTTACATGTGATCAATTTCATGTTCAAATGCACAATCCTCCCTCCCCAGTTTTCCTCCCCTAGAGTCCTGTCTGCCTCTGCCCCCATCATTCCCCACAGCCCCGACCCTCCTCTCCAAGCCCCTGCCACAACCCTCCTCATCCTTCTTTCTTCCTGCCAGGGTCCCCAGGCCCCGGCTCCCCACCTCTACAGGCAAGAACCCACTTGCCCAACACCCAGAATGGTGTCCTGGGGTCTCACCCCTTGGTTCAGGAGGGACATCCCTGCCTGCCCCCTCCCACCCTGAGCCGAGCAGGCGCAGCAGACAGCAAGCGCGCCTCTCAGCAAATCCCAGCCCCATTCAGCGTGGTGATTAATGGCGCTGCCCTCCCCATGAACCTGCCTTTAATACTGAGGAAGTTATGAAACCGCTATACATCAGCAGCTCCGGCCCCACTGCCCCCGCCTGCCTCCTCCTCCCGTCTACCCCCCACCCTCCAGCTCCCTCTTCAAAATCTCATTTGGGCTCCTGCCTCCTGGGCCCACCCCTCCTCTGGCCTCTGCTGGGGGGAGGAGGGTGTCTGTCCCTGCTGCCGTCCCTGCTAAGGACCACATCTCATTTCCCTTCCTCTCTCCCCCCTGCTCCGCCCTCTCTCCCTCTCCCCCCCACGGCTGCATCTCTGGACCCATTTAGAATTGCTGACATTTTATCTGCATTACATACATCACTCCGTCCCCAGCAGCCATCTCTCACGGATTGTGGGGGGTGGGGGGCGAGGGCGGGGTGGTCCTCAGCTTGGGAAGGTGAAGGGAAACAGGGTGGAGGCGTGGAGACAGCACTTCCTCCACACCCTTTTTCCCTCGGGGCCCAATCCCCAGCCAGCTGAGCTGCTGTGCAGGTGGGAGCCTGGGGTGGGGGGTGGCACGGGTTGTGCCACCCTTGCAAGTCACTGCCACCTTGCGACATCAAAAGCATTTTTCTCAGACCACACAAACTAAGGAGGGTCATGTTGTGGATCTTCTGCCATGGGACTCCTCCTCAGGGGGTTATGAAAGGGGTTGTTTAACCTCTTAGTGGGCCTGCTCTAATATTTTCCACACCAGCATCCTAGGAAGTCCCTGTGAATATCTAACCACTGTGCTCCATGCTGCAGTCATGATTGTCTTCTTGCTTTGTCCTTAGAAGGTTGAAGAGCATTATTGTTTCTCAAATGCACTAAACCCTTTGTTAGGATGTTGAGCAGCCATAAATACAGTCACTCTTCTTATGAGCCTGAGGCTCATGAACACGATAGGAGGCAGAAGGTGGGGCCACCTTAGAGAGGAGGAAATTGAGACCCAAAATCAGGAGAAGGAAAAGAGGGAGCCCATCCAAGACCAGGAGGCAAGGACACAGGGGCCCCACAATCCCAGTGGCCAGTTTGCCCTCCAGAGAGAGAGTGGACAGGCAGAGGGCAGTGACAGCCAGAGAGGTCTGGACCAACAGACAGACAGCAGAGGGGAAAGAAAGGGGGAACCAGGAGGGAGACAGGCAAACAAAGAGACAAACAAACAAAGAGCTAGACAGACAAAGGGACCGTCAGCCAGGGACAGGCGGACAGGCGAGAGAACGCTGACAGAGTCCCGGGCTGCGCACATGGGAAGGGCTCTATCTGTCTGTCTCTGTCACTCAGGGTCTCTGCTGGAATGTGTCTCTTGGGGTCTCTGGGGTGCTTTTTGCTCGCTTGGTTTGCATCTCCCCACTTCCCTGGATATCTCTGTTTTTCTCGGACTTCTCAACACACTGTCCCTTACCCTCTGGTGTCCCCTGTCTCTGACCCCATCCCAGTGACTCCCTCTGTCTCAGGTCATCTTTCTGCTCTTCACTGTCCCTGTCAGAGAAATTCAGATGCTTCCTGCGGGCTTTGGGAAGCTTCCACATGAACCAAGCAAGTTCTCCAGGGAGGAACTGGAGGAGCAAGGGCTCTAGCAGGGGAGGCGTGGGGGAGGAATCGCTCTCAGGCCTGGAGAAGGGAAACAGCTGATAGTGCTGTGTCCCCAAAATCTTGTAGGCTTAGCCAGTAAGACAAGAGGAGCCCGGGCAGGGAAGGTGAAGGGTGCAGGACCCTCTGTCCTGTGGCTCAGACCCACACAAAACAGTCTTCAGACGGCAGCATGGAGGCTGTGATTCACCTGCTGTTTGGATCTCATTTGCATGTTTCTGATTCCCAGTCATCCCCACAGACCCTGTGTCTCCAATTCCAGGCTCCCAATTCAGTCTGGTCCCAAGAGGCTTAGAGGGTAGGAAGCAGATCCTGTGCTGGTACCCCTGCCTCTCACGCACCTCCTGACAGCACAAGGCATGTCCTCTCCTCTCCTACCTTAGAGCCAGCCTGGACCCCAAAAGCCAGCTGGGCACGAGTGCTCCATGCATGCCCTGTACTGTCCTGTCTCCAACCCTGTCCGCATGGCCCCCCACCAGTCTTCCCCACGCCTCTTAATTTCACTCAATATTAGCCATCCTTTAAAGCCGGATACCAAGTCCTCCACTTCCACGAAGCCTTCCCTGGTCACACAAACCCCAAGTGCTCATAAACCTACAGCTATCAAGGCTGAAAGGCACCTGAAGAAACCCGGTCTGTCTGACCCATCTTCAGGAAATAAGGCTTCACCATCCCCGTTTTATAGGTGAGGCAAGCCAGGATCAGTTAATGTAGGTTTTCCAGAGCAGAACAGCCAGCATGTAGGGAGGAGATGGGGGCCCAGGGCCCACTTCTCCACATCCCCAGCTCCCACCACTCCTCATCATTCATTTAGCAGGGAGCGCTACCCTGTTCTGGACCCGTCTCACATGGCTGGCGAGCTGACCATTGGGCATCATTGCTCCCGTTCTGGATTGGGATTTCAGCCTCCCGAGAGCTCCCTGGCAGTTCCCTAATTCTCCTCGCCCTTTCTTTGCAACATGTCTTTGTCTATGGGGGCCCTCTGACAGGACTGCCTTTCTCTCCACCCACTCCTGCAGCTGGCAAACTCCAGCTCATCCCTCAAAACCCTTCTCAACTATCACCTCCTCTGTGAAACCTTTCCTGATGTCCTTCCTCAGATCCCAGTACCATATTTATTTATTTTTATTTATTTATTCTGAGATGTAGTCTCGCTCTGTCTCCAGGCTGGAGTGCAGTGGCATGATCTTGGCTCACTGCAACCTCCGCCTCCCGGGTTCAGGTAATTCTTCTGCCTCAGCAGGTGAATCAGACTACAGGTGTATGCCACCATGCCAAGCTAATTTTTTTTGTATTTTTAGTAGAGACAGAGTTTTACCACATTGGCCAGGCTGGTCTCGAACTCCTGACCTCGTGATCTGCCCGCCTCAGCCTCACAAAGTGCTGGGATTACAGGCATGAGCCGCTGTGTCCAGCCCCCAGCACCATATTTAAATGTCTGAGGCAGCACTTGTCACGCTGCTGCTGACAGCCCAGCCTCCCTCCCTGGCCACAAGTCCTTCAAGGGCAGGGACCACCAAGTACCGTTCAGCTCTCTCCCCAGGATACATACAAATACAGGCACACATTTAATTGAACCGGATTTTATTACCACCTTCCTTCCCATCCCAGGCCCACAGAACAGAAGCATCAGCCTAGTGGGGAGGCCAGAAAGAAAGACTGAGAAGAAAACGCCTCCGGAGATGATGGGGGAACAGCAGGGGCGTTACTTAATGCTCCGGATCATCTCTTTCAACCACCTTAATGCTTAGTGAAGGAAGGAAGGGAGGGAGGGAAGTAAAGTAACAGAGGAAATAGAAAATAAAGCTGAAGGGGAAAGGGGAAGAAAGAAGGATGGGAGAACCAAAAAAAAAAAAAAAAAAAGGAAGAAAACAGGTGGGTGCAGAGTAGAAAGAAGAGCCAGAGAAGGACCTTGTGAGAAGAGGGAGGGGAGGAACCAGGAGGAGCCAGGGGGAGGTGGAGGCCAAACCTTTGACTCTGGAGCACGTGATCTGCCCGTGGCCTTAGTATTGTTCCTGCCTCCTCGTTCCAAGCTGGGAAATGGACACATCTCCCTTCTCCAGCAACAAAGGAGGCTGGGCAAGGAGCACCTGCTGTACCGCCCCTGCCAAGACCCTTTCACATTCGCCATCTCCTGAAGCTCACCACAGCCCTGGGAAGCAGGAGTTCTTATTCCACCCTGCCCTTCAGATGCAGGGACTGAGACAGAGCAGTCCACCATGCAGCTCCATGAGGTAGGGTCTGACTGCAAAGGCCGGCTCTTCCCTGACCCCAGGGTCCCCTCAGCTTTGAAGACAGCCGGGAAAGAGGCAAATGGCACTTCACATCCCATTTGGAAAGTCAAGGTGCAGAAAATGGAGGGGACCAGACACCCTCACACCCTGCATAGGGTCATCACCTGCGGCAGGAAGTGCCCCACCTGCATGACTCAGTCTTTGCCCAGGAGGTTGATGACAACCTGAGAATCTGAAGCCCTCACAGGGGCTCCGAAAGCCCACTGAGGCAGATGCAGAAAACTGTTCCACCATGTCATCCTTCCCTCTGCCGGGGGTCGCCAGCCAAGGGAGGGAGTGGTTCACGCACATCTCCTCCCCATTCCAGAAGCCCAAGGAGCCAGCAATATCCTTGGTTCCCTGAGGTTCCGAGACACAGTAGCAAACCTCTGTACCCCGGCCCCACTACCCCCCTCCAGGGATGTGTAACTGCAGGTGTGGAGCACAGAGGACTTTTCCAGAGCCTCACCCTAGATGAATGAACAGGTAACTTTCCTTTGTTCCGCCTCCCTCAGATACCCAAACGCAGCAGCCCATGGCCTTCTCTGTCAGGAAGTCCTTCCTGATATCTAACTTACATCTTTCCTGATGCTGCTGTGTATCCAGCCCTTAGCAGTAACAGGAGAGCAATGTGAGCGCTAATGCTCAGGGAATGGGGACAAGAACAAGTACTTCCTTCCAGCATGGGGTAGGGGAGTGGTAATGCAAAGAAAGAAGAGTGGCTCACTCAGCCCCATCTCTTCCTGCCAGTAGCAGTAGAAATGGAGGGTAGACCACTGGGAGGACTTCCTAGCCAAGAGAAGGGAGGTACTTCTGGAATAGGATTAGAAAGTGCAAAGGCTGAGCCCTTTCTGGTAGCCTCCCAGTCTGGCAGAGACCCTTCAGTGGCAGCCTCAGGAGGATAACCGGCACTTCCAGAAAAGCTCAGGGTGCTGGGATTGCTGGGAACCCTTGCAGCTCCAGCAAAAAGAAAAACCTGGTCCCGGAGCCCCCTTGTGGCCACATGGAGGCAGGACAGGCAGTTCCGCCTCCCACCACCACACCCGTGGTCAGAGCTGGAGCCCAGGGTTGCCGATGCAGAGGACAGGCGACCCAGGGCCCCACCTTGCGTGAGAGACCCAGTAGGCAGCTCCAGCCCCGGGGACACCTGGTCAGGAGGGAGCAGGGCCCAGAAGGAGCACTGGAGGAGAAGACAGGCTAACCCCATTCAGTTCCTAACCTGCCACTCTCCAGCTAGTGACCCTGGGCACACCTCCCGGCAGAGCCTTGGTGACCTCATTCACTAAAAGGAAGAAAAGACCAGGTGGGTGCGGTGGCTCATGTCTGTAATCCCAGCACTTTGGGAGGCTGAGGCAGGTGGATCACCAGGTCAGGAGATTGAGACTATCCTGGCTAACTTGGTGAAACTCGTCTCTACTAAAATATAAAAAAATTAGCTGGGCGTGGTGGCAGGCACCTGTAGTCCCCGCTACTCAGGAGGCTGAGGCAAGAGAATCGCTTGAACCTGGGAGGAGGAGGTTGCCATAAGCCGGGATTGCACCACTGCACTCCAGCCTGGGTGACAAAGCGAGATTCCACCTCAAAAAAAAAAAGGAAGAAAAACTTCCCCTGACCCACCATTACCTTAAAGGAGTGTGGAAAGAACCAAGTGCAATGATAATGTTCTGTACGTGAACTTGAACCATTTTTAAAACTTCTTCAGGCCAGGCGTGGTGGCTCACACTGTAATTCCAGCACTCTAGGGGGCTGAGGTGGGACGATCACTTGAGGTCAGGAGTTTTGAGACCAGGCTGGCCAACATGGTGAAACCTCGTCTCTACTAAAAAAACAAAAATTAGTCTGGCGTGGCGGCACATGCCTGTAATCTCAGCTACTTGGGAGGTTGAAGCAGGAGAGTTGCTTGAACCCAGGAGGCGGAGGTTGCAGTGAGCCGAGATTGTGCCACTGCACTCCAGCTTGGGCAATAGAGCAAGACTCCATCTCAAAAACAAACAAACTCTTCTTCAAATATGTGGGGAAAGTTGGGCACAGTGACTCTCACCTATAATCTCTGCACTTTGGGAGACTGAAGCTGGAGGATCACTGGAGGCCAGGAGTTTAAGACAAGCCTGGGCAACAGATCAAGACCTCCATCTCTCCAAAAAATCAAAAATTAGCCAGGCATGATGGCAAACACATATCTGTAGTTCCAGCTACTTGGGAGGTTGAGGCCTAAGGATCACTTGAACCCAGAAGTTCGAGGCTGCAATGAGCACTCCAGCCTGGGCAGCAGAGTGACACCTTGTCTTAAAAAAAAATAGGGCCGGGCGCGGTGGCTCAAGCCTGTCAAATCCCAGCACTTTGGGAGGCTGAGGCGGGTGGATCAGGAGGTCAAGAGATCGAGACCATCCTGGTCAACACGGTGAAACGCTGTCTCTACTAAAAATACAAAAAATTAGCTGGGCATGGTGGCGCGTGCCTGTAATCCCAGCGACTCAGGAGGCTGGGGCAGGAGAATTGCCTCAACCCAGGAGGCGGAGGTTGCGGTGAGCCGAGATCGCACCATTGCACTCCAGCCTGGGTAACAAGAGCGAAACTCCGTCCCAAAAAAAAAAAAATTAAATAAATAAATAAATAAAGGCTAGGCACAGTGGCTAACATCTGTAATCCCAACACTTTGGGAGGCCAGGGTGGGAAGATCGCTTGAGCCTCAGAGTTCAAGACCAGCTTGGGCAACAAGGTGAGACCTCCTCTCTACCAAAAAATAATAATAATGATGATAAGCTAGGCATGGTGGGTGCACCTGTGGTCCCAGCTACAAGGGAGGCCAAGGTAAGAGGATCGCTTGAGCAGGGTGAGGCTGCCATGAGTCGTAATCAAGCCACTGCACTCCAGTCTGATTGACAGAGCAAGACTCTGTCTCAAAAAATTAAATTAAAATAAAAAGAAAGATGTGGCAAGGGGTTGGTAACTGACACAGTACAGGGTAATTCTAGACCTGCCATGGAGGGTGTAGCTGGGGCAGATGGGTTCTGCCCATCTCTAAACCCACCGCTCCAGAGCTCCCGGTGGGAGGCAGACCAGGAGCCCTTAGAAAGAAGAGCCAAAATGTCCCCAACACAGCCCTTCCATCCTCCACCAGTGCCTACTTTCAGAAAGGTGGGCCTGGTTGGTAAGGGCCCATTTAGCCAAATGGTGGGCAGCAGAGCTGGCCTGGGGCCCTAAGGCACTCAGTGCAACCTCAGGGAAGCCTCAGGTGTCGGTGTCCCCACCTCATAGTGTCAGTGACTCTCTCGGGCTTGTGCACTCACAATTCATCACACCTAGCCACTGACCCCAGGGCCAGAGGCAGGACAGAGACCAGAGGGGACTTCTGGAGCTCTGGGGCAAGGGCCGAGGCAAAGGCACCCCGAGACCCCCAGGCATGCCTCCACCCCATGCACAGCCACAGGCACAGCTGGCTGCACAGATGTGCGCGGCTCACCCTCAGATCTCCCGCACACAGACCCAGCTCCTCTCAGACCCCCCAAGAGTCCCATCCTGAGAAGATGAGAGATAGCTAGAGTGGGTGAGGGCCCAGGACAGGGACAATGGGTAAGGCCAGGGTGGGAGGGTGCCCCAGTCCATCCTTCAGCATCCTTGGGACCCTGAGGAGCCCATGACCTCTGACCCCCTGGCAGCATTCATGAAGAGGTCGGGGATGGGCACCAAGTCACTCTAGCAGGGGTTTGGGGGCATATGAAAAGGGGGGACTAGGGATTAGAAGGTTGTAAACCTGGAGAGAGACCAGACTTTCCCCTTGGATCCACACGCTTTTTTTTTTGAGATGGAATTTCGATTTTGTTGCCCAGGCTGGAGTGCAATGGTGCAATCTCGGCTCACTGCAACCTCTGCCTCCCACGTTCAAGGGATTCTCCTGCCTCAGCCTCCCAAGTATCCAGGATTACAGGCATTTGCCACCATGCCTGGCTAATTTTATATTTTTAGTAGAGATGGGATTTCTCCATGTTGGTCAGGCTGGTCTTGAACTCCTTACCTCAGGTGATCCGCCTGCCTCAGCCTCCCAAAGTGCTGGGATTACAGGCATGAGTCACCGCACCTGGCTGGGTCCACATCCTTATTCAGAACTACTCTCTTTGGCTATTTGGAAGTTTTTTCAGACATCTAGCCTCAATCCTTCCTGCTGGGATTGGAGAGGATTTCTCTCTGGGAATTAATTACTCTGGCCTTTTACCTCTGTTGCAAACCAAACAAAGAATTCTGAATTCCTGAAGAGGAAGGAAGGGCAAAAACTGGTGATGGATGAGAAGGAGGGAACAGGAGGCCAAGGGAGCCAGGAACAACGATGACAGTCAGAGGTAATGTCTGTGGCCCTCTCTCCCCCCATCTATGAGGTGAGACCAGGGAATATGGACTCTCCTTGGAGAAAAAACTTGGCAGATGACAGGGAAGACTTCTCAGAAAAGAGTTGATGAGGCCAGGTGCGTTGGCTCACACCTGTAATCCCAGCACTTTGGGAGGCCGAAGCAGGTGGCTCATGAGGTCAGGAGATCAAAACCATCCTGGTTAATATGATGAAACCCGTCTCTATGAAAAATACAAAAAAATTAGCCAGACATGGTGGCATGTGCCTACAGTCCCAGCTACTTAGGAGACTGAGGCATGAGAATCGCTTAAATCCAGGAGGCAGAGGTTGCAGTGAGCCAAGACCCCGCCACTGCCCTCCAGCCTGGGCAACAGAGCAAGACTCTGTCTCAAAAAAAAAAAAACAGCTGATGAGCAGCTTTTCTGGAGATTAGAAGAAGAGATAGGTAAGAGGAAAGGAGATGGAAAAAGAAGAGAAACCAATGCAGAGAAAGTGGAGCAAAAAGCTATGGACCTGCAGTGGTAGGGAGCTAAGATTTAAAAAGCTTAGGATCAGCCAGGCGCAGTGGCTCATGACTGTAATCCCAGCACTTTTGGAGACTGAGGAGGGTGGATCACCTGAGGTCAGGAGTTCGAGACCAGCCTGGACAACATAAGGAAACCCTGTCTCTACCAAGAATACCAAAATTAGCCGGGCGTGGTGGTGCATGCCTGTAATCTCAGCTACTTGGGAGGCTGAGGCAGGAGAATCGCTTCAACCTGGGAGGCAGAGGTTGCAGTGGGCCAAGTTCGCGCCATTGCACTCCAGGCTAGGTGACAAGCATGAAACTCCGTCTCAAATAAATAAACAAACAAACAAATAAATATTTTAAAAATTAACTAAATAAAAAGCTCAGGGTTGTTCCACTTACCTTTCTGGGCTTCAGTTTCCTTCCCACGATTCAACATGGTGAAAACCCGCCTCTACTAAAAATACAAAAATTAGCCAGGCATGGTGCGGGATGCCTGTAATCCCAGCTACTCAGGAGGCTGAGGCAGAGGCTGCAGTTAGCTGAGATCGTGCCACTGCACTCCAGCCTGGGCGACAGAGCGAGATTCCATCTCAAAAAAATAAAAAGTAAAAAAAAATAATAAGCGCCTGTCTGGGTGTAAATGAATGCCACTCAGTGCCTGGTACCATAAAAACTAAGCACAGTGGCTTCCCCCAAACTGCAGCCTGGCAGAGCAGGAAGGGCCCTGAGTGCCCCCTTAGCCTTCAAGAGGGGTTGCAGGAGGTCCTCCAGCCTTCTGCCTCCACTACCCATCACCTGGCTGCCCAACAAAATCAGGCAGGGCTCAGGGGAACAAATGCTAGGTCCTCACCCCAGGTCCTCAGAGCACTTCAATCAGAATTGCAACTACAAATCAGGAATCAGAATTGTAATGCCCCTGGGTGCTTCTAAGTCATCTTCCCAGAACTCCTGGCTTAGCCTCATGCTGTCAAAATACAGAAATTAGGCCAGGAGAGGCAGAGAGAGCAACCTGCCCAGATCACCATCCAAGGACCAGATGCCCCATGTGCAGAAGGGGTTAGTTAGAGAAGGCAGGGAGGCGTTTCACTCCTCCTCCATGCTGCCTCAGCTCCTGACTCCAGAAAAGGTCTCTTTGCTGCTGGGACCTCCCTCACACTCTCTGGCCCATGTAGAGAGCTCTCCTCCTTCAGTTACCAAGACCTGAGTTGGGCTCAAGCTCTGATGGCTGATGGTCATCAGACTACCTCACACATGGGCAATGCTCAATAGGTATTTGTGGGATGAATAACTATCGGGCCTCCACCCAAGGGGCAGGAGAAGGCCAGGAAGAGAGCTGCTGGCTCCTGCTTTCTCCAGTCTGCATCCTGCAGGGAGCTGAGAGCTGGGATGCCTTCATTCCCAGTTTTCCTCAGCCACCTGAGTCCCCCCACCTGGAGCCAGGTGAGCCGCAGGACCCAGCTCTGCACGCTGGCTCTGTGGTGTAGTTACCCTGGAAAGCCATTTGATGTGCAGTGTCTCCACTGGCTCACGCCTGTAATCCCAGCACTTTGGGAGGCTGAGCCAGGTAAATGTGAGGCCAGCAGACCTCCCAGGAGGACAGGTAGTGCCAGTGGCATGAAAAGATCAAGGGTTGTGAACTCTCCACCGCACTCCCAGCTGAAGCAGAAGAGAGATGGATCTGAATGCAGGGGGAGGTTCTAGAGGCCCCGATCCAGTCTGGCTCTACAGGAGGTCCATCCCCACAGCCTGGATGAGACCCACTTTCCTGCTCTAGGGCCTCTCAGACAGGGAGGTCCCCTCTGTCAGTCTCTGGGTGTTCTCTCCTACTTACAGAAAGCCAGGCACAGGTCATAGGAAGGTCGGATTGAGCTGGAGAAAGGGAGAGTGGAGCTGGCCATGCAAATTGCTCAATGGTCATTCAAAGTCACACCTGTGATTCTGAGTCCTGAGAGGCTGGGAACAGAGTCAACCAGAGAACAGAGATGAGATGCAATGCAGGGCTGGGAGAGTGGAGACAGCAGGAAGCAGAGGAGGTGGGGAAGAGGGAGGGAGAACCCAGAAGAACAGGATGAGGCCAACGAAAGGAGTGCAGCCTGCCCTAGGTGTCTCAATTCCCCCTTTGAAGCTATTGCCCACGACAATGGTTTGTCATCCAGCCTCTCACTTCCCAGCATCTGCACCTCCCTGTGGATACCTGGAGCACCCAAGGCCCTTTCAGGAGGAATGCAGACCCTGACTGGGAGTCAGCAATCTGGGCTCCAATTCTATACCTACTAATGAGCTTTGTGACTTGAAAAACCACTCCCACCAGGGCCTTGGTTTTTCCATCTGTTAGAAATTGGGAGCACACTTCAAAGTCTTTAAAATCACGTCTGCCCCCTCTACTCTAAGAGAACGTAGTGCCAAGTGCTTGGAGATGGTCCAAAGTTGTTGGCAAGGGAACAGAGGGGATGGAACGAGGCTAAACTGAGAATCTGGGCTCCTGGGATCCTCTTGTTTTACAGATGGGGACACTGAAGTCCAGAGAAAGCTCATTGTATGAGGACCAGAAGAAGCTATCCATTCGTAGTGATCAAACCACGATCCGGGCACCAGCAGCATCAGCACCTCCTGGAGGAGCTTACAGAAATGCAGTGTCTCCAGTGGCTCACGCCTGTAATCCCAGCACGTTGGGAGGCTGAGGCAGGTGGATCACAAGGTCATGAGTTCAAGACCAGTCTGGCCAAGATGGTGAAACCCTACCTCTACTAAAACTACAAAAAGTAGCTGGTCGTGGTGGTGCATGCCTGTAATCCCAGCTCCTTGGGAGGCTGAGGCAGGAGAAGCACTTGATCACCCAGGAGGTGGGGGTTGCAGTGAGCTGAGATCACGCCACTGCACTACAGCCTGAGTGGCAAAAGTGAGACTCTATCTCAAAAAAAAAAAAAAAAGATAGAAAAAAAGAAATGCAGCGTCTCAGGCCCTGCCCCAGACCTACTGAGTCAGAATTTGCATTTTGACAAATCCCAAGGTGATGTAAAGTTTGAGAACACCAGACCAGTGGATGATTAAGTGCATAGGTTTAACATAGAGCCCCTGCCCAGAGCTCATATGGAAGCCTGGCCCTTCTGCTTACAAACTGAGCTTCTGTTCATTCATCTGCAAAGGGGAGATCAAACATATGCCACAGGGTTATTGTGAGCAGCCAAGATCAAATGAGAAGTGCTGGGCGCATGCTGAGCATTCCACAAGCAGCCAGAGGGGGTTCCTGGGGCTGTGGCTAGAACCATTGCTTGGGATCCATCCTGCTTAGTACTTGTCACCGGGTTGGGAGAGCCTGGTTGCCTGCTGGCTGTGCAGTATTGGGCAAGGCCCTCAACCTTTCTGTGCCTCATTTCCTCAAGTGTAGAAAGAGAATAGCCAGAGTGCCTCCCTGGAAAGACTGATGCGGGATTAAGCAATGAAATGATCCGTTGCGTGGCAATGGTCCTCCACAAAGGTTGGCCACGATAGTCATCACAGCAGCTTTCACTGTCCTTACAAGAGCCCCAACCTCCAGACACCTAGATTCTAGGGAGGGAGGTGAATATCCTTCATTCAGCTGGTCAGTTGGGCCATGAGGAAGAGGCTGGTGCAGAGAAACGGAAGCCAGAGAAGGGGTGGACAAGGCCTCTTCCGGGAGTTAGCCCTGGCGGTGGGGGTGGGGAAGCAGGCCTGGGTTTCTGTAAGGCTCAGCTGACACACCTACTTCTCACCGACCCCCAGATGCACACCAGTAAGCGTGGTGCAGGAAGCATCTGAAAGCTCGACCACAAGCTCACCACGCAAGCCTGAACAAGCACATTGCCCCCCCGGGCCTCGGCCTCCCCAGCGGAAGACAAGGGGATCAGCCCGTTAGACAAGCTCTGAGTCCTTTTGGGCGACGGGACGCTGATTTGGTGGTTCTGGTACATTCTAAAACACACAACTGACCCTGAACATGTCACAACATGGGTAACAAGGCAAGACGCCCCTTGCCACCTCATCCTCACATACTGAGGCACAGGGGCAGGAGCGAGACACCTGGAAATTAAGCTAGCCTGTCCACAGACACACAACCACTGTGCCCTCCCCGCCGCCCTCCTCAGCAGGGCCAGGTGAGCACACACCCCTGCCTGGAGGTCACAGTCCGGGCATCTGCTGCCCTCTGCTGGTCAGAGAAGGGATGGCAGCCTGGTCTGCAGAGCTAGACTTGGGGGCCTGGCCTGGTGGGAGGTGGGATGTCCAGCATTCATCTTGTCTTTAGAGTCGAGAGGCCACCCGCCGCCTTCTGGACCCAAGTGAAGGCTGTGACATGGAATAAGTAGTGAAAAGCCCACCGGCTGACCCAGATCCCTCTGCAGGGAAGAGAAACCAGAATAAACAGACACTGGTATTTATTACATTAACAGACAATTCGGCCGTATTTAATATGAGCCAGTCACTGTCTTAAGTGCTTTAGGGATCTTACCTCGTCTAGCCTCTGAGATAGGTGCCAGCATTATTCCCCATTTTACAGATGGGGGGAATGAGGCAGCGGAGTCCCAAAGTTACACAGCCAACAGATTCAAGTGGGCGCCGCACCACCTCCCAGAGAGGAAGGGGCCGAGAGAGACCAAGCAGAGATGGAGACACCTAGATACAGCTACGGAAACATGACAGAAGTCTCTAGAAGAGAGGAGGAGATGGGGGGAGAAGTGGGAGTGGGGGGGCAGCGTGGGAAGGAGAAAGGAGAGGGCAGCAGGATGGCTGGGAAGAGGGAGGGAAGGAAGGTGGGCTCCCTTTTGACCCCAGGCCCCAAAGATGCTATCAGGCCAGACCCACCGGAAAATCCTTCCTGGATCCCTCCACATTCCAGCTCTGCTGGGCTGGTTTTACAGCCTTATGGTGCGGCCGGACACTGTTTATGGCAGCCCCATTCTCTGGCCCTTGTCTCCAGGCCCCAAAGGCATCTGGCCAGGCTGGGGGAGGCTTGTGGAGTCAGGGCTCCCCCCCGCCCAGCTTCCCAGCCCCTCCTTTGAACCCTGCTGGGTTTCGGAAGGAGGGGGCTTCGTGGGCGCCACCAGCGCCCCTTTCAGGCTCCTCACATAGAGCCTGGGAGGGAGGCAGCTGACTCCCCCAGGGATGGGCCACCTCGCAGGGACCACTGAATCCCACCTCTGCCAGTTCCTGGCTGTGTGATCTTAAGCACATGATTTAGCATAATTTGACCTTCCTCAGCCTCGGTTTACCCTTCTGTAAAATGGACATAATAGTTCCTCATGGTTATTTTGAGAATTTGACTTTTGTTTCGTTTTGTTTTTAACTTTATTTATAAAGATGGGGTTTCACCATGATGGCCAGGCTGGTTTTCAACTCCTGACCTCAGGTGATCCACCCACCTTGGCCTCCCAAAGTGCTAGGATTACAGGCGTGAGCCACCACGCCCGGCCTGTTTTGTTTTAAGACAGAGTCTTGCTCTGTCTCCCAGGCTGGAGTGCAGTGGCTCGATCTCAGCTCACTGCAACCTCTGCCACCTGGGTTCAAGGGATTCTCCTGTGTCAGCCTCCTGAGTAGCTGGGATTATGGCGCACACCACCACGCCAGCTAATTTTTGTATTTTTAGTAGAGACGGGGTTTCACCCTGTTGGCCAGGCTGGTCTCTAACGCCTGACCTCGTGATCCACTCGCCTCAGCCTTCCAAAGTGCTGGGATTATAGGCCACCTCGCCCAGCCGAGAATTTGACATATTATATATAAAGTGTCTGCCTCAAAATTGTAGCTGATATTATTAGCTGTTACAGAGTTTGTAAATAAGGCAAAGAACTAGAGATTCCCACCCCACTTAATGTTCCTAGAAATTTTTCGCTAATCCTGCTCCCAAGGCAGTCCCTAGGCTGCAAGTGTCCTCTGTCCCACCCCACCCCAGACCCCTCGACCTCCCACCCTTCTGCCTGAGTTTGTATGTGTGTTGCCCTCTGCTGGCAATGGGAAGAACTGCATGCACTTCTGCCCCCAGTAGCCTGGAAAGCTAAGGCTTTGGGAGCAGTGGAGAAGAGGGACCACCGTGAAATCCATAAAAGAACCATAGACCATGGGCCCCAGAAAGGTTTTGGAGTAAGAGTCAGGAACTAGAGTGCCTTTGTTTTGTTGCTGTTGCTGCTGTTTTGGAGGCGTAGTCTCACTCTGTCGCCAGGCTGGAGTGCAGTGGCAGGATCTCGGCCCACTACAACCTCTGCCTCCCGGGTTCAAGCAATTCTCCTGCCTCAGCCTCCGAGTAGCTGGGATTACAGGAGCGTGCTGCCATGCCAGGCTTATTTTTGTATTTTTAGTAGAGACGGGGTTTCGCCATGTTGGCCAGCCTAGTCTCGAATCCTGACCTCGGCCTCCCGAAGTGCTGGGATTGCAGGTGTGAGCCGCCGCGCGCACCCATAGAGTGCCTGTGCTCTACGGAAAGGGTGAATGGAAGAGGAGAGATGAAGGCTCCGGGAAGGGCTTGGCAGGGATCAGGGCAGGGTTAGCTCAGGGGAAAGGAGCAAGAGAAAATAGAAGACGCCTCCCCTCCAGAGGTGTCCTAGACTGAGAGGTGGTGGGCAGGGGGAGGACGTGGAGATGAAGGAATATCTGTGAGGCTCCGAGAGACCTACGGGAAGGAGGCCCACCAGGGGTGGGAGGAAGATGCCCCTCACAGGAGCTGAGGGCGAGGGGAGGTTAATTGAGTGTCTGCAGGCAAGATACGGCCGGGGCAGAGCTGGAGGTAGCTCCCTGGAGTGTGTTCTAGATAACGCTCAGAACCTGGCTGAAGATGAACAACTCCCAGGGAGACTTTGGAGGGAAGAACAAGAAATCTGGGCCTCCTCCCCTCCCGCTCCACCCTCCCTACTCCCTGATCCCTTACAGAGGGAGGCGGAGGTCTGAGGAGGGCAAGAGCTTGTGAGTGTGGCTGCCCCCGCTAAGGTGCTGAGAATCCACAGCCCTTTCCATCCTCTGCCCCTCCCTCCCCAATGCCCATCAGGTGCTCACTCAGAGGTGCTGCCGGGCAATTTTGTAAGAAGGTAAGTCCCTCTCGAGGGACTTTGGATGCTAGCCCTTTCCTCAGAGCCATTGGCAACAAGTCCCTGAGCGACGCCAAGGGCTGCAGGGCTCTGGTCTCCTCTTTCAGCACCCACCGACCCTCCATGAGGTCTGCTTTCCCCCGCCCACTCACTGCCCACCAACCGCTCCCTCCCCACTCCACCACCCTCCCCAACCACCAAGAATTCCAAACAAGACGCTGGGTTCCAGGCCCCATGTTTATCTCACTGCAGGCTGTGTCATGTCAGGACCTGGCCCTGAGTCTGACCCCCTGCCCTGCCCCCAGAGCTCTGCTGAGAGGACACACTGAACAGGGATGCCCAGTGGACAGGCCTTCCAAGGACTGGGGCCTGAGGAGCATGGAGGTTCCATATCCTCACAGCAGCCTGGGCCCCAGACAGGTGGGACCGGGCACGAGAAGGCCTCTTCCCTGGCCAATTTCTGAAACTGCTTCTCAGGATCCAGGGACCACCTCCAGTTCCTTCCTCTTCCTAGTATCTTTCTGTTTCTCCACAGCCTCAACTTGACTGGTCATTTGCTATAAGACTCAGGAGATGGAGCCGCCCGGCCAGCCGCCAGCCCCTCCTTAGCCCACCTGTCTCCTGAGCTGCAGGACCCAGGTTCTCAGATCCAGCCCTTCCCCTTCCCCTCCAGTGGGGTCTTGGGGAGGAGCCTGCAAAGGGGCACCAAGGGGAGGCATAAACAAACGGTGCATGGAGAGGAACTGGAGACCCAAAAATAAAACTGACCTCGAGCAGGTTATAAACAAAGCAGGACCCGCTGTAAATAAAGGGCGAAATATGCCATAAACAGAAAGTAAAAAGGGCTCTGAGCAGAGGGCCTGGGGGTGAAAGCATGATCAGGGGCACGTCCCCAAGTGAGCAGTGGAAGGAAGGGGATCTGGGAGCACCTGGCCCAGGGAAAAGGAGGCCTGGGGAAAGGGGCACCATGAGAGACAGGAGCTTACTGATATCCAAAAGGATACCACATAGGGAATGAGCTGATGGGATCTCTAAACAGCAGGGGGCATGGCGGTGAGACCTGCAGAATGATTTCCGGGTGTCAAGGGCAAGTGTAACCTGCCATCACTTCACCATCTCTTTTCATCCTCACATCTCCCCTCCTTCCAACCCTACAGGGCAGCAGACAGAGTCCTGGGGAATAGTCCAAGGAGAAAGATTCTGAAGCTGGAGCCCACCCCAGATCTCAGGAGAGAGAAGGTCCTGAGTGGGATGGGGAGTTTGGAAAAGAAGGCCCAGAAGGAAATCACCCATCCCAGGAAGACAAAAACATGAAGTTTTAGAACTGGCAGGCTCCAAATTCAAAGGTAAAGAGCCCATTCTACCTTTCTTCTTCTTCCTTCTCTCCTTCCTCCTTCTCCTCTCCTGTCTCACCTTGCACTTCCTCCTGTCCCTGTTCTCAGCCTCCTCTCTTTTTCCTTGCTTCTGGTGGCATCTATACCTCCCAGAACATCAGATTCAAAGACAAAATTGTTAGTGACTCCCAGCATGCTCTCATATCAAATGACCAGGCAAATTGTGGCTGTTGAGACATCCGGCACATTTAGGAATCGCGTGTGTCTCAGTCTCACTCTGGTACACACACTCACACCCACACTCACACTCAGACACTAACTCACATACACTCACTCTCACACGCACACACTCACAGTCACACTCACACATTCACATACACTCACACACACTCATACTCACAAGCGCAAGTTCTCTTCACTCTCGTCTCCATGTACATGTCCCTGCCTCCATGTCCTCCATCCTTCTGAACTCTGGAAGTCAAGAGGGGAGGGATGACATTGGTGTCTGCCTTTGCAAAAGGATCCAGGTAGCTCCCATTCTGTTCCGACTCTCTAAGCATGGGTGTGACGGTGAAGGGAGAGACGGAGCCCACAATTCCTCTCAAAACTTCCTGGGACCAAGAGAAGGTCCACACATTGCCAGACCTTAAAACCATAACTTGCTCCACCACTGTTCGTCCCCCCCCTTCCCGCCACCACATAATTACTATTCATAGTGCACAACTGGGTGATTAATGACCTGATTAATAATTACTTAGGCTAATAAAATAATTAATTAATTTGGCAAGTCATTATTTATCTGTTCATCTTCAGCCTGAAACTACAACTAGGAGTTTGGGAATCTCCCCTCCAGGCTCTTTCAGAAATATGATCATTAACATGGGCTGGGAATAGGTGGGGGCTGAGCTTCTCCATCCTGAGACCCTTCCAGAAACCTTAAGGGCTTTCTGAGAATACAGATTGGAAAAAATGAGACAAAATCACCAGGCAACCTCAAGCCCAGGAAAAGAGCTGACCAGGGAAGCCAGGGACATTGGGGAGCATAGCAGGGAGCTTGAGGGGGTGCATCTGGGCTCCCAGGTTTGGAGAATTCTGGGATGTATTCTCTCCAGCAAATGATTGATGACACCATTTTCAACAAATGATCTTTATCTCGCCTCTCGTCTCCCAAATTTATGATTTTGCCCCCAAGCCCCAGGCTAGACAAGCATAGACTAGGTAAATTCTGGGGTGGGGAGGCTGACTTGGGGGTGGGGTTCAAGAATCCGTGAGGAATCTTCAGGGCTCTGCAGAGGGGAGAAGCCTCCCCTAGCACTGGTTTCTGAGCTCTTAAGAAATAAACCTCTGGATCGGATGTAAATATTGGTCCCCAGAACCCAGAGGGGCTGGAGGACCTGCCCCCTAGCAGGGTAGGGAGCAAATAGCAAGGAGAAAGAGGGGATGGCTGATTTCCTGGGAAGTGAGAAGAGGAGCAGAGGCTCACCCCAGGAGTGAGGGAATGAGATAACTGGCTTGCCCAGTCAGTTTTTGAACAGGCAGAGGCATCTCTGCCATGTTCCAGGCCCAGGGGCAGACATGAGACACCACTTCTCCCAGTCTGGGGCTGAGGTGCCAGTGGGTCCTTGGCTGAGCAGCCCTAGATTGGATTCTGAGCATGTACCAGGATGGATAAGAATCAGACTCGGACCTAGAGGTGCTCAAGTTCTAGTGGGGGGAAACAGAAAAGCCCCAGGATAAATGCCATTAAAAAAAGAGGTGGGTACAACATCATGGGAGCACAGAAACATACTTCCTGGGGTGTTAGAGAAAAGAATTCCCAGCAAGGGGACATTTGAACTAGGCCTTGAGGAATGAGTAGAAATTTACCAAATGAAGACCAAAGATGTGATTAGATGGGCACAGTGGCACGCGTCTGTAGTCCCAGCTACTGGGAAGGCCATCTAATCACATCCTGGATGTTCGTCTTCACTTGGTAAATTTCTGAATTTAAAGGTATTTCTGGATATAAAGATATCCTAAGCGTGACGCTGCTGGGGATTCTTCTCCTCACCCTTCCCTGTCCAGCTTGAGTGTGGAGCTGGGCAGGAAACCTGGCACTTGGGTTCACCTTCTGAAGGATGGAGAGGAGCTCCCTTGTGCACAGGGAGTTGAAGGGGGGAGGAGGCAGAGCCAGGTCTGGCTGGGGGTTCGGTCGTCCAGGATGGGTGAGGCTTCAGCAGAACAGGCGTGGCCAAGAGACCCTGAATAAGCAGAAGCCCTCCCATTTGGTGGCCACGGAGGACAGGCAGAGCGGCAGTGTCCCTGTTGGCCAGTAGAGGGCGCAACAGGAGGCGGGCCGCACCCTAAAAGGGCTGTAGCGCTGTGCCCGCGCCAGCCTGGGCGCCCTCTGCCGGGCAGCCCGACTCAGGACTCCCACAGCGGGGTCTCAGGTCCCGTGTTTCTGCGCCAGGGTCCCAGGCCCACTGGGCTGCACCCAGAATCCTCCAGGGAACTGCGATCCCGCCCTGGAGAATGTAATGCTGCCTCTAGGATAGCCAGTTCTGGAGACCACCCCTCGCAGTCTTGGGTTTCCTCTCTGGCATCTGACAGCTAGCTCTCCAGCTTTTGCTTGATTGCCTCCGGAGACGCGGACCTCTCGCCTCCAAGAGACTCAACCTGTGTGAATGTGGGTGTACTCACCCCTGTGCACATGGGTGTCTGCCTGGCTTGGACTCCCACAGCGTATATTTGCATAAAACAAAATGCTTTCCCTTTCGTTACTTCAGGCACACAGTCCTTTCAGTAGCCTAAGAAGGTCAGGTGCGGTGGCTCACGCCTGTAATCCCAGCACTTTGGGAGCTGGAGGCGAGCAGAGTGTCAGGAGGGGTCATCACCAGAGATCAGGAGTTCGAGACCAGCCTGGCCAATATGGTGAAACCCCGTCTCTACTAAAAATAAAAAAAATTAGCCAGGCGTGGTAGCAGATGCCTGTAATCCCAGCTACTTGAGAGGCTGAGGCAGGGGGATCGCTTAAACCCGGGAGGCAGAGGTTGCAGTGAGCTGAGATCGCACCACTGCACTCCAGTCTGGGTGACAGAGTGACAGTCTCAAGAAAAAAAAAAAAAAAAAGCTTTGGGTGGAGGACTGGATTTAAATCTTGCAGTATCCCAGCCATGTGACCTTGGTTTGAAACCCCATGTCCTGATCTGTAAAACTGGTATCACTTCTTAGACTTTTTTTTTTTTTTTTGACGGAGTTTTGGTCAGGCTGGTCTCGAACTCCTGACCTTGTGATCCGCCCGCCTCAGCCTCCTAAAGTGCTGGGATTGCAGGTGTGAGCCACCGCGCCGGGCCCAAAGCTTAATTTGGTGTCCTTACTATGTGCTATTCAAGGTGTGGTTCCTGCTCACCCAGGTCACCCAGAGAAAGTAGAGGAGCCATAGCATTTCCGGCCGGGCTGGCAAGAGCAGGGCAAGCTTCCCAGAGGAGCCTTTTCTAGGGTTGCAGGGAGGACATTTCTGGAGCAGCCCTGAATGCGCCAAAGCTAGGGGATGGGACTGGCGAGTTGCCACAGGAGCCCGTGTGAGGGTTTTCGAGGAGGTCTGCACCACCCGGGTGCGGCTCGAGGCTACTGTTCATCCAAACACACTTCGCCCCATCCGGCTGGGAAAGGACTTCCTGCAAGCCATGGGTGGGGGCAGGTGGCGGGGCCCCCCAGGTGTCCGTGTAAGTGGGCATTGAGAGTGAGAGCACCTGGTCAGGAACCTCCCACCTCTCCGGCCCTGCAGCCGCTTCCGTAGGGGAAGGGCAGCCAACTTCACCTAAGCTTCCACCCACTGCGTCTAACCCGTAACTGTATGTCGCTCCCCCACCCCCCCTGATGGGTTCCCATTATAACCGGGTTTCAGGTAACTCACCTTCCGCCGCCCCGGCAACGACGTCATCACCCGTTCACCCTCTATCCCCAAGTCTAACGCCAACGGGGAAGTCCTTCCTGGTGTCTGACCGCCATTCCTCCTGCTGCAGCTTCAGCTAAACCTAACAAATTATGTCCCACAGGAGAAAGGGGTTGCCTTAACTTCCCTTCCTGAGCTAAACTATCCAACTCTCCAGCCCCTTTTCCACGCTCACATCCCATTTCCCCATCCTAACAAGGCTTCCCCTTAGGGGTCTGGATCTTCCATTTATCCCGCCTTCCGACATCAGAGCAATCCAAGACTGCTTCCTGATTGGCAAACCTCTCCCTTCTAATTGCCCCTGTCACTTCAGGACTTCCCCCCCTGCGTCAGTTTCCCTGGTAGGGAGTTGAGCTGCCTCTTTCTTTGGGAGGAGGGGTGTCCTGCTCACCTCACCCAAGTCATCTCGTCCCTCCCCATGTCTGATCAGGACACAGCCACATTGTCATTCAGCAGAAAAGCATTTATTGGGCGCCTACTATATGTAGGGCCCGAATTCTCTCTCGGCTCACAGCCCTTCGGTTGCTCCATAGGCATGGCGGAAGGAGCAGGAGATCTCGAAATGCCAATCTCCAGTCTGGAGAGTGGGGTAGGAGAGCTGAAGTCGTCTGCAACTGAGTAAGCCACCAAGGAAGGGCGGGGAGGTGGGACACCTGCAGGTCTGGGCGCTCGGGGACTGCAGAGAGGAAGGCTCGCTAGGCGCCCCAGCCTCCCAGCGCTCAAACCTAACGCCGGATTTCCCATTCTTAGCGCAAGGAAGACCCCTCGTGGCCATTGGAGGGAGAGTCCAATGGAAAGGGAAAAAAAAAAAAAAGCCAGAGCCAGGAGATGACAACCGCACCCCCCGCCCCGCCCCCAACTCCCTTCCAGTTCTTGTCTAGGGTGGGGACTTAGTCCTTGGTCCTGGGGAGGAAGGGAATGGGAGCTGATGCCCAGACCCCACTCCTACACCCTCAGAACCCAACATTTGGGACTTTGGGAATAGAGTCTGCTCACTAAACCACCCGGAAAAATCAAACAGAAACAACAGCAAGTGTGACTGTAGTTAGACTTCTGCAGGGACTTCTCAAGAAGCGAATGGGAGGCAGGAGGACGGGTCACAAGGCAGGGATGAAAGAAGTCAGGTCTTCCGATCCACCCCTTCCCTGGCTCTGGGGAGGAAGAATTCTGAGACCGGGACGGGCGTGGGATCATCTACCCCACCATGCGGCTCTTTTCCGCTCGCAGTGAAGGAAGGACGCTCAGATCACAGGGGCTTAGGTATTCTGGAAGCCAGGGCCCTTCCCCCTGCAAGCATCTTACGTAGGGTAGGGCTGAGGGTGTGGGGGCACAAGGTCATTGGGGACATGAAGGGAACCCACGTTTGTCCCAATGGTCACGGTCCTGAGGCGGGAAGGTCAGGACGGGGAAGATGTACTTCCTCCCCCAGCATCCTCTCCCGCACAGCGTCTGAACTCCTCTGGGAGCGGAAGGGCAGTAACAAAGCTGCGCCCCTTCCCCCACCCTTTGACTCCGCTCGCAACCTAGCCCAGGCCGGGCGGCGCGGATTTCCATATATTTGCATACCCAGCTGCGCACAGCTGCATTCGGTTTTGGGCCATAAATTCGTGGCGTGCGGCTCCAGGCGAGCAGGCCCCACGCGGGGCGGGGGTTCTCCCTGCGCGCCTCCGCCGCGGCTGTTCACGCCCCGGGTGCTAGCGCGTTCTCACGCCGCCCTGCCTAACCGCGGGAGCAGTCCTGCCCCGACCCGCCTCCCCGGCTCCCGCCACCTTCTGGGCATGTCTGTCTCGCACTGGCGCAGGCCAACCCTGCAACCCCAGATTCTGGTTCCACCATTCTCTTGGACTCGACTTGGTCAGTGTCTCCTGAATGTGCTCATCGTTTCCTGACGCCTTGGCCCAGGGGCTTCGGGTGGGATTTTCCTCCCGGGACTGATGCATGGCCTCCTAGGTGGTAGTCCTGCCTCCGGGGTTACCTTGCTAAAAAAAAAAAAAGAAACTGGTCTAATGGGGGTCAACAGCTGAAAACTCTGGACTCCCAGGCTTGCAGAATGAAACTTATATTGTTCACCCTTGCCAAAGAAACCCCTCACATTCTGTCAGCATCCCCCTTCTCTTGCCTTATCTTGTGCATCATGGCCAGACTCAGGCACACAACAGCCGGCGCTTCAGTTTCACAAAACTTCGAGGGTCCCCAAGCTCTTCATGAGCTCTCTCACTCTGCCTGGACTTACCTGCACCTTGCTTTCACCTGGACTTCTCTTCTGCCTTTTTTTTTTTTTTTTTTTTTTTTTTTTTTTTTTTTTTGAGACAGAGTTTCGCTCTTGTTACCCAGGCTGGAGTGCAATGGCACGATCTCGGCTCACCACAACCTCCGCCTCCTGGGTTCAGGCAATTCTCCTGCCTCAGCCTCCTGGGTAGCTGGGATTACAGGCACGCGCCACCATGCCCAGCTAATGTTTTGTAGTTTTAGTAGAGACGGGGTTTCACCATGTTGACCAGGATGGTCTCGATCTCTTGACCTCGTGATCCACCCGCCTCGGCCTCCCAAAGTGCTGGGATTACAGGCGTGAGCCACCGCGCCCGGCTCTTCTGCCCTCTTATCTGCTTGACAGACACGTTCTTTGAAAATCAGTGCTCAGATGTTCTGTCCTTTGGAAAGACCTCCCTCGATTCCCCTCACCTGTGGCAATTGATAAAGACATCTACTAGCACTTACTGAAAAACATTTGGGCAGTTGCACTACCAAATTGTGAGCTCCCTCACTTAAGACAGAGAACAGGTCTGTTCTTTGCTGTATCCTACTTCTGGGCACAAAGTCTGAAGCCCAGGAGATATTCAAATACTGAATAAATGAGCGAGGCCTTGATTATTTCAGGCACACATAGATACCCAGGGCTCTGCTGGTCCCTAGCAGCCTTTACCTGGATGGCATCTGTGAGCCCATGGTGGGGGGGCCCTCCTCTTGATACTTTTTGGGTCCTTACGTCTTGGCCCAAGATTGAGAGGGGTGAGAAACTAGGGGGATTATGAGTGGAGAGCCAATGCCGTGGAAAAGCACTGGACTCCAAGCCAGAGGCACGGCATGGCCTTGGAGAAGTAGCTGCCCCCCTCGAAGGCTGTTTCCTCACTGTAAAATGGCAATAGCAGTGAGTACTGAAATAGTACATAAAATGCTTACTACATGTTTTGAGATTCCAGACAGATGACATGAGTTTCTATCTCACTTCCTCACTCCACAGGAAGGAGGGCACCTACATTAACAATCCAGGCCAAGAGGCTTAAGGAATTTCACCAGTATACACTCTGCAAGAAGGTATGAGGCAGCAAGAATTCATCCTGTAGGATGGGGTTCATACCGGTTCATCAGCTCAGCATGGTCCTCAGTGCTATTCCCACAGTGGCTACCAGGGGGCAGCACAAACCCCCCAAATCACCTCAGGCTGCCTAAAGGGGCTAGAAGCAAGGACGTTTCTGGACTTTCCTGAGTATTGAGCCCTAGTCTGAACATCCCTCCCTGTCCCCAGCATCTTCTCCCAGACAGATCTTGGTTTGCAAACCACCCCTCCCCCAGTGCTTCCTGTCTTCTGTAGTTTTGTATTCCCTTGGCCAATTCATAACAAACGTCCAGCAGGGCACGGTGGCTCACGCCTGTAATTCCAGCACTTTGGGAGGCCAAGGCAGGTGGATTGCTTGAGGTCAGGCGTTTGAGATCAGCCTGGCCAACATGGTGAAACCCTGTCTCTACTAAAAATACAAACATTAATTGGGCATAGTTGCACACATCCGTAATCCCAGCTACTGGGGAGGCTGAGGCAGGAGAATCACTTGAACACAGGAGGCAGAGGTTGTAGTGAGGCAAGATTGTGCCACTGCATTCCAGCCTGGGCAGCAGAGCGAGACTCGATCTCAGCACAAACACACACACACACACACACACACACACACACACACACACACACGTCCAGGCCTCCGTTTAACTGTCCAGCCTGCTCTTAATTGTGGTCAATTATGCCCTAAGTGGGCATCCCAGGATTGGGAGGGGCACAGCCAAAGCTGCTGAGAACAGAACACAGTTGGGGGTCTCAGGAAGACAGACCTGGGTTCTAGGCCTAGGGACAACTGTGACATCTTGGGCTGGTCAGAGCCTTCTCCTGGGCTCCATCGCCTCCCAGAGTTGTGAGATATACACGCATTCATTGCATGGAAAGCTGCACTTTGCTCTCTGCTTGTTTGATCCAATGTTGTTCCCTCTCACTCCGCCCAGGCTTCACCCTATCCCTGCTCAGGCCAGAGACTCCCTCATGCAAGCCCTATGTCCAGTCTCTTCTTAAATCCTTGAACTATGACAAAGATCGATCACCCTTAACCCTAACTCCCCTTGCCTACATGCACCAAGTCCTCCCACACCAAGAGATACAGTCTGGATCCAGCTTCAAATCACTCATGGTTGTGCCCAACACTGAGGGAACTGATATTAATATAAGGCTCCCACTCCCACCATGCATCTTTTCTGAGTGAAACAACTGAAAACTCAATTACCTTATGGGAGGCTACTGTGTGTGTTACAACCGAGACACTGGGCACCTTTGGAATCCCCAGCCTTCTCACTTCCCATCCCACAGACAGGAGGGCTTGGTGAATTTCCCTGCTGAGACTCTTATCTCACCTTTCATTCACACTGTGGTGCCCAGGAGATGCCTGGACACACGCAGGTGGCTCCTCCTCACATAGCGCCTTTTCTGTCACTGCTTCCCATACCTGCCTTTGTACTGCCTTTTCTCTTCCTCTCCTTTTATGCACCCACCCTTTCTACTTACATTTTCTTTTTATTTATTTTTTTTAAATTTTATTATTTTTTTTTTAAAGACAGGGTTTCACCATGTTGGTCAGGCTGGTCTTGAACTCCCGACCTCAGGTGATCCACCCGCCTTGGCCTCCAAAGTGCTTGGATTACAGGCGTGAGCCACCACGCCCGGCTCTACTTACATTTTCTCTCCCCATTTTCCTCTGGGGCTTGGCTTCTTCCCATCCTTCTCACCCTCTAGAAATCCTGTCCTCTTATCCGCAAAGTGGGATGAGAACAAGAGCTGAGTTATAGAGGTGTAACTACCGCCACGAGCAACAGCTCTCCATCACCTCTTTCCAATTCCTCCCTCTGTCATCTGTGCTTCCCCTCCCAGGCCTGAGGCACCACGAGGGCATAAGTGATTTATGAACCACCTTTTGGAGATTCCACACTCAGAAACCAAAAACTTCTGGTGCTTCAAGGGGCATACTGTGCAATCTTACTGCTGCAATCAGACTCACTGATAAGGATATCTAGACTAAGACAGTCCCATGGGAAAGCAGGAAGGCAGAAGGGAAGACTGTGGAGCTGGGACTGGGGCTGGGGCTGGGACTGGCCAGAAAGTCTGGGCAGTAAGGTCTTACTCACCATTATTAGTGTTTTTGGTGAGTTTCACACTGTTGGTAATGATGGAGACAGGTCCAAGTGGGAACTGAGAGGGCTGTGGATTCCATGGTGTCTCTCTTTTTTTTTTTTTTTTTTTTTTTTTTTTGAGACAGAGTTTCACTCTCGTTACCCAGGCTGGAGTGCAATGGCGCGATCTCGGCTCACCACAACCTCCGCCTCCTGGGTTCAGGCAATTCTCCTGCCTCAACCTCCTGAGCAGCTGGATTACAGGCATGCGCCACCATGCCCAGCTAATATTTTGTATTTTTAGTAGAGACGGGGTTTCACCATGTTGACCAGGATGGTCTCGATCTCTTGACCTCGTGATCCACCCGCCTCGGCCTCCCAAAGTGCTGGGATTACAGGTTTGAGCCACCGCGCCTGGCTCCATGGTATCTCTCTAAATGTCACATCATGTCTGTCTTTTTTGGTGGAGCAGGGGGGCAGACGGACACCCAGTCTGGAGTGCAGTGGTGTGATCTGGGCTCACTACAGCCTCGACCTTTTGAGCTCAAGTGATCCTCTCGCCTCATTCTCCCAAGTAGCTAGGACTATAGGTGTGCACCACCACGACCGACTAATTTTTTAATTTTTTGTAAAGATGTCTTGCTATGTTGCCGAGGCTGATCTCAAACTCCTGACCTCAAGCAATCTTCCCACCCAGCCTCCCAAATTGCTGAGATGATAGGTAGGAGCCACCATACCTGGCTTCATGTCATTTTTTTACATAATTTTTACTTTCTTGTTCACTGTTCATCCTTCCGAAAGTCTATAATGACTATTTCCCAGCACAAGCTGTGTCTTAGACTATGAGCTCTGGAAGGCAGGATGACATGTGACTGCGTCAGCAACCCTTGGCACACTATCCTCTGGGAACAGATGTTTAATAAAGGTTTTGTTTTTGGTTGCCGTAAATGATGAGATGGTGTGGTCAATGGAGTGTATAATAGTGGCCATGAAGGGAATGTGACCATGACCAAGTTAGTGGTGATAACAGGAAGGGTACTGATCAGTGGTGACAAAGACAGCATTGGTGAAAATGAAGCAAGTGGGAACCATGACTTGACCATTGAGTCATCCTACGAATGTTTCATAAGCATCTTCTATGTGCTACACGCTGAGCCAGGAATTGGAGATCCAGAGATGAAGGAGAAATGGACTCTGTCCACAGGAATTCAGTTCATTTTATAATACAGATGAGGCATAAGAGGTTGTGAAGGCACCAAAGAGGGTATGAATAATTTTGCTTAGAGGAACCCATGAAGGCATCAGGGAGGAAGAAGCCAAAATATGCAGAGTGGACTGTGGGGGCCAGAGCCATTGAAATCCAAGAGACCAGCTTGCTGGGCTTGGAGCATAGTTCTGTGAAATGCTGGGAGGGATAAAAATAGAAGTGGAGGAAAATGCAGTAAAGGCAGGCCTGGGGCAGACTTTGAAGGGTTTGCATTTGAGGAGTTTCCAGGATTCTCAGGAGGTGGATAGAGAGAGAACAACGATACAGTCGAGGCCCAGAGATGCCGGTTTGGGGTGTCGTAAGTCCATAAGTAATGGTTGAAATAATTGAAGTAGGGCCGGGCACGGTGGCTCAAGTCTGTAATCCCAGCACTTTGGGAGGCTGAGGCAGGTGGATCACAAGGTCAAGAGATCGAGACCATCCTGGTCAACATGGTGAAACCCCGTTTCTACTAAAAATACAAAACATTAGCTGGGCATGGTGGCACGTGCCTGTAATCCCAGCGACTCAGGAGGTTGAGGCAGGAGAATTGCCTGAACCCAGGAGGCGGAGGTTGTGGTGAGCCGAGATTGCGCCATTGCACTCCAGCCTGGGTAACAAGAGTGAAACTCCGTCTCAAAAAAAAAAAAAATACAAAAATTAGCCAGCAATGGTGGAGCACACCTGTAATCCCAGCTACCTGAGAGGCTGAGGCAGGAGAATCACCTGAACAGGGGAGGAGGAGGTTGCAGTGAGTTGAGATCACACCACTGCACTCTACCCTGGGCAACAGAGTGAGACTCCGGACTTAAAAAAAAAAAGCCGGGCGCGGTGGCTCAAGTCTGTAATCCCAGCACTTTGGGAGGCCGAGGCAGGTGGATCACGAGGTCAAGAGATCGAGACCATCCTGGTCAACATGGTGAAACCCTGTCTCTACTAAAAATACAAAAAAATTAGCTGGGCATGGTGGCACGTGCCTGTAATCCCAGCTACTCAGGAGGCTGAGGCAGGAGAATTGCCTGAACCCAGGAGGCGGAGGTTGCGGTGAGCCGAGATCGCGCCATTGCACTCCAGCCTGGGTAACAAGAGCGAAACTCCGTCTCAAAAAAAAAAAAAAAAAAAAAAAAAAAAAGCAGGGCATGGCGGCACGTGGTCTGTAGTCCCAGCTACTTGGGAGGAAGAGGGAGGCTTAGCCCAGGGTGTGGAAAGATCGCTTGAGTCTGGGAGGTTGAGGCTGCAGTGAGCTGTGATCATGCCACTGCACTCCAGCCTGAGAGACAGAGACCCTCTCTCAGAAAATAATAATACAAAATGGTACACACACTATGTAAAAACGGGATTTTGTTTCATATGGACAAAAATCTGGTCAAGCACACAAATGTAAAAGCATGTTATATTAACATGATAGGATTATAGTTTTCCAGTGTTAGTTTTATCAGTGTTTTTGCTGTGATTACAATAAAAAGATAAAATACTTTGTGAAAAATAAAATCATTATCCCATATTTGAACTGAGTCCCTTTAGGAAACTGATACCCAGAGAGGGGAATTAACGTAGCTAATATTACTCAGCCTGTGAATAACAAAGCCAGACTTAAATTCTTACCTGCGGATTTTGCCTGGTGCCTGGGCCATTCCAAGCTGGTACATTGGTTGCTTCAGGAGTGATGCAGTTGTGAGCTTGTTTCCCGGTTTCTCTCAATCCATACATAACTGCTGCTCTCTTTGTGCTCTCAGACTTCCAAGCTGCTTGTTGCTCTTCCAATAGCATGGGGTCTGTACAGCTATTCTGGGACAGGTCTAAGAGTAGCTTTTCATTTGCCTCCATTAATTTCTTCCTTTTGGCCCAGAGAAGTCCACAAAGCACCTTCCAAAGCCCCTTCCAAGCACCTTTCAATCATATTCATAAATGATTTGGGGATTATCTACTGCCTTGAATTATTTAGGCCATTACTTCCCCTCCATCAAAGTGACTCAACTTGGACTCAGTGAAATTTAGTATATTCAAATGATGACAAAAATGTATTCAGAGAGTTATATTTGAACGAATATAGCCTTCCAACTCATATACACACAGACCTGCCATTTCTTTGTGGAGTAAAGGGAGCTGTTTGTCCCATCTCTTCTTTGAAGACGGCAACACTTATTCAATTGAGATCTCTAATGAGGATTGGGGTATCCTTACCTGCAGCTACCTGCACTGTCAACCCCTCAACTTCCCTCTTTATACACACCCCCTTCTCATTCCCTTCCTGGAAACTCCCCATACTAGGTAAAAATGAAGTCATTCAGGATGCAGAAAGAATCCAAATATTTTTCAGATTTTCAGGAAGTTGATACAGTCCAGAGCAAAAATTGTTCTAACTCAGAACACATGAAAGTGGATGCTAAGTTGATTTATCGCCCAGAGCTCTTCAGAAGTGAAGCTCCAGCCATCCGTTTGTCTGAGTGAAGAAGAAGCTGCCTGGGGGCAGAGGACACACAGCCTCTGAGGGCCTCACTTGCCCCTTTCATGAGCTTCTACATTTGTAGCATCTGTGTTTTGGTGCATACATGTCCCCTGCACAACATCTATTTTTGCCAACTCCCTCATCTCCACTCTTTTTTTTTTGGAGACGGGGTCTTGCTTTTGTCTCCCAGGCCGAGGGCAGTGGTGCCATCATAGCTCAGTGTACTCTCCACCTCCTGGACACAAGCGATCCTCTTGCCTCTGCTTCCCAAAGTTCTGGGATTAGAGGCTTGAGCCACCACCCCTGGCTATTCTTCTTTATTTTACTCCGCAGGCTTCTAGTTTTTCACAGGCATGACCTTGTACCTCTCTCTCTTCCACCTCCTCTATCCAAGCTTATAGGTTGGGTCTCCAACCACCCCTCTTCTCTGTTTTGAGTGAAAGAAATATGGGGAAATGCAAAGGTGGGGATGAGAGATCCAATCTCTGAGCCCAGGCACTGTTCTTCACCTCCCTCTACAGGCAGGCTGGGCCTGTCTTCTGCAGGGTTGGGCAGAGGGTGGTGCGGCTGGTGGGGAGAGGAATCAGGGAAATGGTTTCTACCTGCCCCATGCTCCTTTAGGCTGATGAATGAGACAATAGGAGATCCCCAAAGAAAGTTCTCATTCCCATGCTAAATAAGGCAGCAAAAATTTCAGACAGAAATAAGGACCCAACTGGTTTAGTGAGACACTAGAGATCAGTAATTTCCAGTCTTGTTGCAACATCCAGATGCTCCAATCATGTCAAGGAGGGTTATAAAATTCTCAAAAGTGATTATCTTTAAATTTTTAACAGAAATATACCACACAGATAACTGTGTTCTCTCTCACAAATATGTAATCACAGGAAAAAAAAAAAAAAAAGAATTGAAACTATTTTTCAAGGTAATGAATCCCTGGTTTTAGACATCATTGCTGAGACAATCAGGAGTGCTGGGGATGGAGAGATGCTCCAGTCGTCAGGAGGAGAAAGATGGTAGTTCCCCCGCTTCCCCGCATATCCAAAGGAAATGAGGAAAACCATCTACACCTTTCTTTCTCAAACCTTTCTCTCAATGCCCCTTATTAGCTCTCTACTCTCTGAAACACAAAAATAAAAAATGGGACCCAGGTGCAGTGGCTCACGCCTGTAATCCCAGCACTTTGGGAGGCTGAGGTGGGCAGATCACAAGGTCAGGAGTTTGAGACCAGCCTGGCCAGCACGGTGAGAGCCCGTCTCTACTAAAAATACAAAAATTAGCTGGGCCTGGTGGTACATGCCTGCAATCCCAGCTGCTTGGGAGGCTGAGGCAGGAGAATCGCTTGAACCTGGGAGGCGGAGGTTGCAGTGAACCCATATCGCGCCAGTGCACTCCAGTGGGGGTGACAACAGCGAGACTCCATCTCAAAAAAACAGGGAGAGGAAAATGGGGAAAGAAGAACTGAAAAGATGATAAAACAGAAAATACAGTAACTAGAAAGGACAAGGAACTATGAAAAGGTCAGGGAGAGGGAAATTAAAAGGACAGAAAAAACACGGAGGGAGGAAGCATCCTGTGACCTGCTCTAGAAGCAAAACATGTGGCTGCACCACACCCTTGAGCAGCAGGGAGCCCAGGCCTGCTTTCTCCTGGAAGTGCTGTGGCAGCCTCATCCTCTCTGTCTCCAGCTCCATGTGCAGCAGACAGGACTAGAAGGGTAAGGCAGGAACTAGAGCAAGGGGGGATGTGACAGACGACAGGCCCAGGTCTCTAGGAGCTGGGCTGTCCTGGCTTCTGCCAGGAATCGCTGAAACATACAGAAGCAGAGGATTTGAGTGTAGAGTGGAGTGGGGAGAAGCAAAGGGGAAACAGGCTGCAAAAGTACGTGCTGCATGGTGTGGGAAACGGGCTGAAGGAATGGCCCATCCCATTCATTCCTACACAGCAAAGCAAGAGCCCTAGTTTACCTGCCCTCCTGCCCCATCCCCATCTCTACCCCCTATTCCTACCCCTACCCTTGCTGCAGATGTAGAAGCAGAATTTCTTTCTTTTTTTTTTTTTTTTTGAGGTGGAGTTTCACTCTTGTTGCCCAGGCTGGAGGGCAATAGCATGATCTCGGCTCACTGCAACCTCTGCCTCCCGGGTTCAAGCGATTCTCCTGCCTCAGCCTCCCGAGTAGCTAGGATTACAGGCATGCACCACCTCGTCCAGCTAATTTTGTAAGAAGCAGAATTTCATAAGCTGCAGCAGCTGTGGTCAGTACCTCAGCTCCCCACCAGCTCCCTTCTCCAGAAGACAGCAGCAGCATAAAGAGGAATGAAAAGGAAAGGGTACCGTAATAACCCCAAACCTTTTCATCTCAGCAGCCCCCAAATATATCAGCAAGCTCAATTCTCAGCATCTCCTCCTCCCTCCTTGGCTCATAACCAAATGATCAAACAAGGCTTTGCTGAGAGGAGGCATAAGGCTACTGAGCCAGCATCACCTCTCCCCGTGTGGGAGGGGGTATCACATTATACACGTAAACGGAAGCACCTGTTTCCAGAGGCAGCATGGGGCAGAAAGAGCTCATAGAGTCCCAGGTTGTTATAAGAAAAATAATAATTTGATGGGGTTAAAATTCAATGTCCAAATTGAGGTTGCTTATGGAATTTAAAGGGGATGTTGAGAACACGAGGTGGTGAGACTAGGAAGGGAAGAAAAGAAGACAAAGAGAAAAATACACACAATATAGTAGACAAAGGGGAGAAACCATAAAAAATACAGCCTCACAAATAAAGGCAGAAGCTAAGAGAGAGGAGGAAGCCAGCACCTGGAAAGCAAGATGTTACAGCTGGGGAGGGGGAGGGGAAAGCAGGAGAGCAGCAGGAAGAGGAAAAAAAGGCCAAGGAGCCAAAGAGCCAAGAATCAGAACCTTCCCTTCATCTGTCTTCACCTTGTCTGTGACTTCAAGCAGGTGAGTTGCTGGGGTATTCTCACAGTGGCTACTGCCTCATCTTGGCCTGAACAACGGAACCCCACAATGCCTGTGTGGCATGCCCACACACACCATTTGGCCCCCAGCTTTCACCTTGTCTTCCTGTTCCCCAACACACATGCACAGGTCACTCTCAAGGCTTGGGGAGCACCTTGGTGTGTCCACAGGATAGAATGGGCTCTCACCCCCAGATCACACTTAATTCCAAAGAGCAGAGGCTGAGGGCCACTGACTCTAACAGAGCAATTTAGAACTGTGTGCTCAGACCAGGTGCTGTCGCTAACGCCTGTAATCCCAGCACTTTGGGAGGCCAAGGCGGGCCAATCACTTGAGGTCAGGAGTTCCAGACCAGCCCGGACAACATAGTGAAACCTCATCTCTACTAAAAATTTAAAGATTAGGCCCGGCGCAGTGGCTCATGCCTGTAATCCCAGCACTTTGGGAGGCCGAGGCAGGCATAAAAATATAAAAATTAGCTAGGTGTGGTGACAGGAGCCTGTATTCCTAGCTACTCGGGAGGCTGAGGCAGGAGAATCGACTGAACCTGGGAGGAGGAGGTTGCAGAGAGCAGGGATCGTGACATTGCACTCCAGCCTGGGAGACAAGAGCAAGACTCCGTCTCAAAACAAAAAAATTAGCCAGGTGTGGTGGTGGGCGCCTATAGTCCCAGCTACTCGGGAGGCTGAGGCAAGGAGAAACTCTTGAACCTGGGAGGCGGAGTTTGCAGTGAGTCCAGATCACACCACAGTGCTCCAGCCTGGGCCACAGAGCTAGACCCTGTCTTGAAAAAAACCAAAAACACACACAAAAAAACAGAACTGTGTGCTCAGTGATCCAGTGAAGGGGATTCCCACACAGTGTCCTCCATTTTCCCCAGGCTGCCAGTGCTGCATTGATTTCACAAGCTCTGATGCCCTTTAATGAAGACAAAAGGAGAGGCAAAATTGCCCAGTTCCTGACTTCTCCAGCACAACAAGGCAAGATTCCTGGGAGGAAAGTTATGAGCGATGATGAGCTCATCTGAATGAGTGCCATGCAGACACAGCCTGTCACTGAAGGGAAACAAAACCAAGACATAGTTGCTTAGGAAAAGGAGCATGGGTGTCAAAACCCGGGAGTTGTGCTTTCCAGTGGGCCTGAGACAGACAAAGTGACATGATGTTTAGAGAGCAAGAATGAGATGGAAAAGGAAGAGGGCAAGCAGTCTCAGGCTTCCATGGTAGGAAATAAATAATGTCCAGAAGGGTTGGCTCTGAAGTGGACCAAATGGCTCTCCTGTCCCATGTTTATGAGGTCATGGACCATTAAGCCAGCCAACCTACAGATGTCTTCATAAGACTTTACGAGATTAGACTGGGAAGACCCTATAACTCAACAAGAAAGGAAAACAAGAGGAGAGAATTGCAGATAAGAGACGGTAGAAACAAGTACTCAGCTCCAGAGGCGTCACATCTCAGAGGGAGGATGTCTGGTCTGGGGACCCTTTCATCTTCCTCACTTCTCTCTTCTGTGAGTTTCTGCCTATCTCCATTAGATTCAGGACTACATCAGGCTTATATTACTCAATAAATTATTGATTATCCACATACTTTTTTCCCCCAATCCAACTTCCAACTGACCTCACACCACGTTCCTGACCCGCAACCATTTGGTCCTCAGAGAATTTTCTTTGGTATTTGCCAAGTAAATCAGAAAGATAAAATACATTACATTTACAAATGCACATATTTTCAAACCTGATTTAGATTGTATTTACTTGATGTGATGTTCCATCAATTCTAATAGCCATGAGATGACTCTTCCAGGGATCCCTGGGTTGCTGAAGGCTAATATTTATTCTCTGAACCATTAGGAGCAGAGAGGAGCATGAAAACTGGGAAAGGTACACCTTAACCAGTTAAGGAAGAGTAGGAAATAGAATACACATTTTGCATTATCTTATTTCCTCAGGCTTGCGCCACCCTGTGGTTATTTGTAGAAAGTCAGAGACCAGTAATCCTCAGAAAAGAAGCCCATGTTCTCCAAGTCTCGATGCTCTTTCAGAAATTGAGCTGACACTCCAGGGCCCAAATTAAGAAAGGGGTGTAAGACCCAGATCTTTGGGTTTTTTTGTTTGTTTTCGAGATGGAGTTTTGCTCTTGTTGCCCAGTCTGGACTGCAATGGGGCGATCGCTCACTGCAACCTCCGCCTCCCGGATTCAAGCGATTCTCCTGCCTCAGCCTTCCCGAGTAGCTGGGATTACAGACATGCACCACCTCGCCCAGCTAATTTTGTATTTTTAGTAGAGATGGGGTTTCTCTGTGTTGGTCAGGCTGGTCTCCAACTCCTAACCTCTGGTGATCCGCCCACCTCAGCCTCCCAAAGTGCTGGAATTACAGGCGTGAGCCACCGCACCCAGCTAGACCCAGATCTTTATTTAAACCACCACTCAGAATCCATATTTGAAAAGCAACCATTTATTAGAACCAATACAAGAGTATGAAAAGAGGGAAAAGAGGAGGGTAGAAGAGGGGGAGAGAATGAGGTCTGCATCAGATGTCAGTTATAGAAACACATAAATGCCTACTTTTAAACATTTACATTTAAAAGGTGAACATATATATAGACCACTTATACTTTAAAAAAAAAATCAAAAGCAGACATGTTTGGCTGAAATAAAACCAAGAAACACAACCAAAACTCCCCCATAAACCTAAAAGTCCATAGAGAATTCAATTTCTCATTTTCATTCGGGAATCTGGTTACAAAGTGATGTTTGCTACTCAGGACAGTACAGAGTGCTGAAAGAAACCCAGTTCTTGAGTCTCTTAGATTCCATCCTGTAGGAAGTGGTGGGAAAGCCAGTGGGCCATGGGCAAGTCAACTCCTGGCTGCTTGGCAGGGTGTCAGACTGTGCTCTCTCCATTTTCCACATAACTGTTTGGTACTGCCAGTGCTGGGTGAACAGTGAGAGCAGAGTCCACAAAACACAGAGAACCAGAATGTGACTTCAAGGAGCCAGGACCTTGTGCTTTTTCATGGATTACAAATCTAGGGCCAAGGAGAGGGAAAGGAGAAAGAGCCCTATTGGGAAGAGGAGCTGGCTGCACCCCTAAACTGAGATGGAAAGAGTAAGGCTCTTGAGCCCACACCTGGGCAAGTAGAAATAGTGTCCAAAGTTTTCTCAAACCAAAGGGAAAAAAAGGTCAAGGTTAAGTTCAGACTGCAGACACTGAGAAAGAGATGACAGATGCTGAATACAGTGAATTGGATGAAGCTTTAAGGATCAATGCCCAATTCTGAGTGTTATACATATTTCTAGGAAAAATAATTCCAATGTAGCTTTTTTGCAGGGTAGAAACAAGGTGGTCACATTATTGAATCAGCTGATCCCTATGAGAAAGGAGAGGCTCAGGTACAGATACCACAAAGGGGTGCAGTGACCCAGCTATCTTGGGATCAGTTTGGGGAGTGGTAAGCAATGATATAATCAAAACCACTGAGGGTTGCCTTGATCCTGAGACAGTCTGAGTCTGCTTCAAATCCATGGGGAATGGAACTTTAATCCCCAACCTGCAGAGAGAAATAAGCAGTAGCATCCCTGCCTCACAATTCCCTAATCCAATGCTCTTGAATCTGAAATGGCCTCCCTCTGTGAATGCAAGACATAGAAAACCTTAAGTGCCTTCCCCCACAACATCCTAAGCAAGTTTGGACTAGTAAGATTCCAACATTCATGAAAACACTGTCAACATCTGAACTAGCAGCTTTGATGAGGGGTGGGGGGCAGAGAATTTGCCGAGTCACTTAGTTCCAGCCTTGGAGACAGCTCAGTGAGGACTAAAGCGTGTGTGTCAGGCTTAAACTCCAGCTCAAGGTATCCTCCACAGAGGACCCTGAAGTATTCTATTAACTTTGATTTGCAATGCCTCACAACACCCCTGTGAGGTAGGTCAGTATTATTACCCCCATTTGACAGATGGGGAACTGAGGCATTGAAAGACGTGACTTGCCCAAGGTCAGCCATTATGAATCAGTTGAGGAGGTGGGCACACAGAGTCAGCATCCACTCAATTCTTGCTCCATTTCCCAGAGCATTTTACTTCTCAGATTGCACTTGGGAGCAGAGGGAAGCTGGCAGGTACACCTCACTCTGCAAACTAGATTAATCCAATCAACCCAAGAGTATTAACTGAGGGCCTATTATTTATCTAGTATAATGTGAGGAATCTTGGAAAAATGAACTGCTTTCTGAAAGTCATGTTACAGATGTTTTGAAAATAAAATTACATCTTTAACATAAGGACATGAATTCTTTTGTAAAGAAATATTCACTTTATCTTAGGAGGTAAAATAAAGTCACACTGATTTCTCAAAGTTTTATATTGAGTAACCTGAATTCCTAAAATCCGGAAAGCAAGATCACATTCCAACAGAAACAAAGAATAAGAACCAGTCCCCAGTGGTGGTTCTTGGTAGTGCTCTTACACAGCTGCAAGGTTGCTAGTGTGGGACTCCTAGCACCACAAAACACCCTCCTACCACATCAGTTCCCTCAATACGCAGAGGGCAGCATATTCCCAATCTTTCTGCCTCAGCTCAACTTCAAGAGTTGCAGCATCTTCAAAAACACCTCAAGGGTAAGGATACAAATGGTGACCCCTGCTTTTCTATTCAGGGAGAGGGGATGAAATATTCTCTGTAACTAATCATATAGACTCTTGTATTCTTTCCTCCTGCCAGAAACGTAACTCTTTAACAACAACAACAAAAAAGATAAAAGAAGAAACAGTTGATGTCTTTTGTCCTCCTTTGGATTCCCTTTGGATTCTGGTAGAAATCATTATGTCTCTTATCTTAAAACTGAGGAGGTGGGTGGTGAGGGGGACACAAAACACACCAAACCCACCACCAGCCCTGGTTTAGAATGTAATCCTAAAGCTACTGGAAACCAGAAAACACTGACTTGAGCTTTAAGAGTGTTGTAACATGATTAAACTGCTTTTTCAGGTGTTCTCAAAGAACTTCTAGGCAGAAGCCTCTCCTTTCTTCCATACCTCTTCACAGCAGCCATTGTAGCAGGTCCCCACTACAACAGAAACTCAGAAGATGACTCATCAACTCACACAGTAAAATGTTCACTAGGGGTGGGGTGCGGTGGCTCACGTCTGTAATCCCAGCACTTTGGGAGGCTGAGGTGGGTGATCGATCACTCGAGCCCAGGAGTTGGAGACCAGCCTGGGCAACACAAGGAGACTCTGTCTCTACAACACCCCTATCTCAAAAAAAAAAAAGAAAAAAGAAAAAAAAAGTTTCACTAAGGATACTCTAGGTACAGGAACCATTCCAAGACCTAAATAGATTTTTTTTTTTTCTTACTGATAGCCGATCACATTAAACAGGGACAGGTGCTAAGAAAGTTCAAGACTGATCTTTTGGCAATGACAGTTTAGGTTAAGTCTGTTTGGAATTCCTAATAAAAAGAAATCCCTTTTAAAAAAAGGTTGACAAACTGTCCACTTGGCCTTGAATTGACTGTTAGGGTCACACCTGCCAATGCCAGGGGACATCACAAAAAAAATAGAGAACGGCAAGATAAAAAGTTCATTGCATTCAATTTGGCCTAACTTCTTGATAATAGTTTCCTATTAGATTTTCCGATTAATACTGATGGCTCTTACCTAGGCTGTGATAATTAGGTTTTGATCGATTGTGACATTAATGATCACAATCAGTTGACTTTGAAATTGTCTTAATTAATGGCTCTTTCCTTGTCAGCTTTTGCCTCCAGTGCAGGATTCATCCCTTCCCCCACTGCCTTGTTTTAACTCCTTCTCTTACTGACCACAGAGACAAATAGCATTGGAGGATCACTTTCTTCCCATAACACAAGACTTTAAACTATTTTAAAACATTTCTCTGACAGAGGAGCGATATGAGATGATATAAGATGAAATGAGGATCAGAATAAAAAGGCAAGAGAACGAGCTGTCAATGAACAGGAAAAATTCCATCTTAGAAAACAACCAAAGTCAAGCACAATGTTAAAGTCACAGGTGAGGAATTCTAAAAAGACAGGATGAGGTAGCTTAAAATCCAAGAAATTCAGCACAAGCAAAAATAAACCAGAACTGTTTTCATGAAACTATCTAAAAAACCTCATGCTTTAGCTTTCCAGAACCGTTACTCTAATTCCTGGGAAATCTGACTTCCAAAGTTAGTCAACTTTCAATTATCCAGGCAGAACTCAGTATCTTTTTCTTGTGGTCACATGGGTCAGAATCAAGAACATACTTATGATCAGACCATTTCTTAACCTAGGTAAGCTTTAATAATTAAATCTGAGATTCAGATTTAATACACAAGGTACATGTATTTCTGGGAGAAGTTTCCACATAAGTGACACAATTCTCTGCTTAGAAATCATCCTCTCTTGCAGTATTGAGTAAAACTGCACTGCTCTGAGTAGATGCTCAGGTATTCACAGATGTGCTCCAAACCTTCTTTTTAGCAAATCTCTTGTCATTGGAAAGCATGTCCCTGGTTTTAGGCTTAAAGGCAGCCTCATGTTCATTCCTCCAAAATGAGAAATTGAAAAAGGTTAAGCAACTCTGATAAAACGTCCATGAGGAATATGTTGTTATAGAACCCACAATAATGTAACACAACTGAATCTGCGATATAGCTAATGCTTTCCACAAGCTAAGATTAACTCTACCACTACTTTGGCCAAGAGTCTAAACCAGGGATGAAAATCAGTTCTCAATCCCAACTCACCTGTTTTTTCTCTATCAGTAATAACACTATTTCCAACCCCCAGCTATATTTATTTCCTGGAGTAAAACAAGCCCTTGTGTTCTATGGCCAGCTGGCTCACTTCACCCAAGGTTATAGGTCTTTTCCACATAAAAACCAAAATTAATGTCAACTTCTTTCTCTAGGGCTACAAACTATACATCAGCCAGTCTGTCTCTGCCCTCAAGTCAGAAATGTGTATTGATTTGTAGCTTTTATTAAGCCAAGCTATTTTTTTAAACAGAAACACAGCTTGTAAGCACTTAACCATTAATGGTCAGTTCATCACACACCAGTACCAAAGTTGAGGGCAGGGATGGCCTCTTTTTGAACTTTGTATCCTCAGGCCAAAAAATGTCTGTTGAATAAAACCAACATTGATGTACAGCAATGTGGCTGAAATTTAGAAAGCTTAATAAAAATTGGGTGAGAGGGGCATCTAATTCAGAGCATGTTTTTGGGTGTAAGGCTAGTAACACCTATTTTTGAAAACATAATTTTTATTAGTAGGTAAAGGTAGCATGAAACTATGATATACTGGCTCCAGACCTGTTCTCACTCTGCCTTGCCACAGGCATGCTTGGTGGTCTGATTATAAAAGCATAGATCTCAACCAAAAGGATGGGTTAAAGGATTAGGTGCAAAGTGAGTTTTCCCTTTATGAGGAAATGAGGAAACTGTGAGACATTATTTCCTCATTTTAAATCTAATGGGGTTCTCATGACATTGCAGAGTAGCATTTTATGCCCTCAAAATTGAACCTTTAAGGTACAGACAATTGCTCCCCAAGCCTAACACAGATCCCTCTAACTCTTCACTACACCTTAGGAAAGCTAGGGTAAACTACAGATTCAATAAAATCTCAATATGAAAATCCCAGAAACCTTCCCCAATGCCCTGTGATTTGGCCTGAACATAGGGAAAATGGACTGCAGGGTGGCTACATAACAGGAACAAAGAGTTAAGAATAATAACTGCCTAAGTTACCAGGATAGGACCAACCCTTCATTAACGACACAAAGTAGAATTACAAAGCAGTATACAGTGTGGCTGGGGGACAGTCAAGGACCATCTAGACTTTTAAGTGTTAGGAGCACCACAGGTCCAAATGCTCCCCAGAGCAGACTAAAACTGGATTGTTGTCCATGGCAACACTGTTTTCCACTATTCTGTCTATAATGAGAATATATCAATAGCAGGAAAACTGCTTTCACACATGGCAAACCTCAAAGCAAAACAAGGATAACCTCAGACCACTGTTACTTGCTGTAAGTGGGGAAAACAAAACAGCAAATGGGTTTTTAGTAAAGAGAAAAGCAAATATAAATGCAGTTGATAAACTAGAAAGCAATCATCAACTAATTGCAGACTATAAAGAAGAAAAGATACCCCAAAATCCTTCTCCAAATAGCAACTCAGTGGATGGGAGTTAATCAAGCTTTCCAGCAACCAGTTATTGATGATTCATGGCCTACATCAAATGAAGACTTCGATTTTTATACCAATGATGTCCCCAAACCAAGCTTACCAGAGCTAATGACTGCTTCTCAGCAATTCAGGAAAAATTTAGAAGCAAATATGGCATTGTGAGAACAAAAAACAGAACCTTGTTTTGAGGACAGGAATTCTGATAGTGTGAAGATGTGGTTGAAAGCCTTCTCAAACATACAAGTCCAAGGCTTTTCTCATCCTGCCTTTCCATCACCTGACCCTCTTCTGAAACCATCCCTCACGTCTTTAGCAATGTCTGGTCTTACAAAGGAGGGGGCAACAAAGCTGGCAACTGGAATAAAAAAAATTTTATTACTGAAAGTGCTCCATGACAGCAAACAAATTATGACAATTTTATTTTTGTGCTCAAAAATCAAGAGGTGGCCGGGTGTGGTGGGTCACGCCTGTAATCCCATCACTTTGGGAGGCCGAGGCGGGTGGATCACGAAGTCAGGAGATCGAGACCATCCTGGTCAACATAGTGAAACCCCATCTCTACCAAAAATACAAAAATTAGCTGGGTGTGGTGGTATGCACCTATAGTCCCAGCTACTTGGGAGGCTAAGGCAGGAAAATCACTTCAACCTGGGAGGCAGAGGGTGCAGTGACCTGAGATTGCGCCACTGTACTCCAGCCTGGTGACAGAGCGAGATTGTGTCTCAAAAAAAAAAAAAAAAAATTAATAGAGGTGATATCTGCATTAGGATCAAGACTAGAGGAAGATAGAGAATAACATTGGGATTCTGAGAGTACCTCGAAGAATCAACCACAGAAAGATGTCAGCCATTTAACTGGGGCTACAGATCAAAAAGGAAAAAATACAGTAAATGGACACAGTAAATGGACATGTCCCCAAGAGTCTCCTGAGAAATATCCTTATTTGAAGAGGCAGCAGGAGTTGATAAAAAACATAACTAAAAAAGTAGAAGACAACACTGTTACATTTGAATCTGGATCCTATATAGCTTCTCCTGTAGGATCTACTGAGGAGTGAAATATAAATCAAGATTTAGCTTAGAAAGCATGAAGATATAAGGCTGGGCGCTGTGACTCACACCTGTAATCCCAGAACTTTGGGAGGCCAAGGCGGGCAGATCACAAAGTCAGGAGTTTGAGACCAGTCTGACCAACATGGTGAAACCCCCTTTCTACTAAAAATAGAAAAATTAGCCAGGTGTGGTGGCGTGCACCTGTTAATCCCAGCTATTCAGGAGGCTGAGGCAGGAGAATTGCTTGAACCCCTGGGAGGCAGAGATCACGCCACTGCACTCCAGCCTGGGCAAGAGTGAGACTCTGTCTCAAAGAAAAAAAAAAAAAAAGGGCATGAAGATAGTATGTTCCAATTTTAAATGAAAATTATATTGTCTGAAAGACAATTAAAATTTTAGTACTGGGTAGGAAACTGAATTGTTATCTAAAGAAGAAAACATTATGGTTCTCTCCAGGTTTAAAACGGGTGCTCCCATCTAGGCTGCTTTTCCCAGCATTTGATCTTAACTTGAAGGCCATCTGCCCGGCCCAGGGATCAAAGAGCTGCTAAGCTGTTCGTTGGTAGACTCTACTGGGCAAAGCTATGCTATAAACTCTGAAGAAAGGGAGATCTTTTAATGTTGATTACTGAAAGGATTAGAAAGACGTCTTGAAAGAGGACTAAACACAGGAAAAATATACCTTTAGCATGTGAGACCTAGGTGTTTCAGTGCTTAGCTCTTAACTCTTCTGAGGGGAGAAAGTTCCACAAAACAGGTTTCTGTTTGAGGCTGTAATTCTCCTAGGGCAAGAATATCTACTAAACACTAACAAATGCTGGAAGCAGGCATCTGACTTCCTTTGTGCTAAGGACTGAAATCAGTACTAGCCTCTGGCTCCCTACATTCCTACAAAACCAGCTGCAGGTAGGCAAGAAGAGGTTGTTTCGGCTGCACTCAGTACATAAACCAAAGACAAAAAGAGTGAAGTCTATTAAAGAGATAAGTAGCAGATGATACTGGGGACATTTTGGTAAAAGAGTATCAGGTTTGTATGAATGTCTTAAATATTACCTATAACCGCAGCAGCCATGTGCCCCACGTTTCTCAGAACCAATCTCAGCACCAAATATTGTCATGTTCTTTGTCCACATACTAGATTTTTGGTTTTAAAAACATAGTTGCTGCAGTTTACATGCCCACTACTCCTGCGAGGCATACACTGGGCCACTTGGATAGGCTGTCATTTTCTGCAAATCGAGAGACCCAAATCACCTCCTCAGAAGCTCTGGCCTATTTTTGTCCTATTCCTGTCTACCCTAATTGATATCCTTGGCTACATTTACGATAAATCTGTTTTCTGACCATCCTTTCCTTCTTTCAGATGCTGATGAAATTAAGTACAAACAATTGTCAATTATCCAGCACTTGATCTAGGCCTTTAATTCCTTCAGAGAGTGAAGGAATATAGAGATAAAACTCCCACCCACTTGAGGTATGGTTTATGAGCTCTTGCCCAATCACATTACCATTCAGAAGGATTTTCCTGGCTGACTTAAACCAAAAGCTTCATTGTTCCAGTCTGTCATGTCACTGCAGCAACAGCTGTCATCTCAATTGTGCAGTATAATTTTTGACATAATTTATATAAGCACATAGAATTCAATCAGCAGCTGAGCAGGGAAGCAATGTTAACAAATGCCATGAATGGGTATATGATTTGCATATTATTTGGTTCATCTGTGGACTGAAGCTATCCATCCATTCCCCTCATTACTCTGAATAATCCAGAAATGGTGGATGCTCCTGGCCAGACAGCTGTATGTTTTAAAAATCAAAAGCAACAAGAAAAGCAGCCTCATGGCTGGTGAACTCTAGAATTAAGGCTATTTCAAGCATTTATTCTTATTTCCTCAGCTTTGGGGCTGGGACAAGGATCCTCAAAACCCTGCTATTTCCCTACTTTTACTTGTGATTCTCTAGCCCTCCTCAACTATAAGAAGAAAAGGATAAAGTAGGGCACTTCTTGGGGGACAAAGGCAGAAGAATATGATCAGAAAAATTTCTCAATATAACAGCAACACAGGAAGAAACCAAAGGGGAATATTTCACTGAGTAAAGAGAGAAGATTGCGTCAACATGCTAATGCCACAGCCTGTCACTTTCCAAGGTGATAGTCTTTCATGAACATGCCATTATTTTTATTTATTTATATTTTTTAGAGACAGGGGTCTCACTACATTGCCCAAGCTGGTCTCAAACTCCTGCTTCAAGCAATTCTCCTGCCTCAGCCTGCCAAAGTGCTGGGATTACAGGTGGGAGCCACTGTGCCTGGCCATGAAAATGCATTTAAAAAAATAAGATACAACTGTAAGTTTGAGAAAAAGGGAAGAGCATTAACATTTTGTGGACTCTTGGTGGTAAATCCAGCAGCCAAGAAAGTAGGAGACTTATAACTGCTATGAATATTTAAAACTGATATTGCAGCCAACAGCTCACCTCCAAAACTTCCCCACTGAAAATAATGGCATAGAAGGGAAACTCAGGTCCACTGAGAAGTGAGGGTCAGGTTTGAAGCCTCTTTGGTAACGGGAATGCTTTGGGAGGCCACAAAAGTTGGCAGGGTTGGAGGGTGCCTAGCACCTTGGCACAAGCAAGCACCAGGCAATCACTCACACCCACATAAATATACAGTCTAAATATGAGGAATGGAACGAAATAATACATACATACCATGTGTGGTAATGAAGACAATTGTACCCTACCCCATCATCCTCATGTACTATAGCTAAAAATCTCCACAGTTAATAATCTTGTCATTTTTTCACAAATTGACATCACTTTACAGAAGCAGAAGCGGGGTGTGCTAAAAGCAAGACCGAAAGTCCTGGGGCTAAAAAGAGTGCCTTGACAAATCTCAGTGTAAAATTTCAAATCTTCCAAAGGATGGAGTAACTCTGGGAGCGTAAGTGAGGATGAACAACAGAGGGTGGCCCAGAAGACCACACCAGAAACCCTGTATTCTCCTGGGTAGAGCTGAACAAGGTTGGGAAAAGCCCCAACAGGTAGGCAGTTGCTATTGGCTTTTTAAAAGATGGGCAACATCCTTTCCATCTCAACATGTCAAAACAAAGGCCAGCTAGTCAGCAACATGTTCTAAGAACCAAAGCAAGAAAGAAACCAAAATTCAACATTATTGTAACAAAATCCCCCAACCTAAAAAGCAACCAACCCTGAAAAGATCAAGACTCTAAGGTGATAAAAAGTTAAACTCATCTTGAGGTCGCAGGGGAGCAGAAGGAAGAGATCAGGGCAAAGGAAAAAAAAATTGTGGGTATTACACACATTATGTAAATGCCTGGTCTTCACAGAGAGACACTTATCATTAATCAGACCATCAGTTATGTTACAAGAAACCAATACCAACATTTCTCCTGTGGAGCACAGTGATAAGCACATTTTTTATGGATGTGTTTAGGATAGAAAGGGGTGGGTAGAAGGGAGAGGAGGCAGGAAGGTGAATGTATTATGTACAAAGAGAAATGACAGAGACCACCCCCTCCTTTAGCTCTTTGCCGTTTCTTTCTCTTTGTTTTCTGCATCCTCAGGATATGCGTGCCATGTCAGTCTCTCTTCATAAAATGCTATCACAATTTGTGGACATTTCACATTAGCTTCTTTTGCAAGAACCAGGTCAGCTTCATCTGTGTCTTTCCTGGAAAGAAAGAATATGCTACTTAAAAGGAGAGGAAGTAAGAATGAAAGAATCTGTCCAGACATAAGTTTATGTCATTATACGGACTTAGGTGTCTTGATTTCCTCCTCACTTTGACTTCAAGGTGAAAAGGACCCTTTCAATATCTTCAAGAAGAAATTTATGTAAATGGATTAATATATTAATCCTATTATACAGAAACAGATGTCTGCAAGTAGAATTTAGATGTAAAACATGGTAGGCTCAGTTTAAAAAGCTGAATAAATGATATTAATCTGCTTCCATAATTTTTATTTGTGAATAGGAGCATGTGAGTGAACCCAATCAAACCTACATTCAACTGTATTGATTACACGTAAGTCAATTATGCACAGGTTGGTCAATCCAGTTTCCAGATCATCTAAGTGAAGAGGTCTTAACCCTCCTCACTTTGTGGCCTTTTAAATACTCATTACCCCTCTGGTCAGAACCATAGATTGGAACAAGCAAATAAAACTTTAGCTACAAATTTCAATTATCTCAGTTACAGCCTTTACTACCAAGTATAACAAAAAAAATCTAGCCACATGGTTCCTTAGGCATGATTACAAATCAAGAAAAAAATTAAATTATCCTGAGAAGGCCAGGTGCAGTAGTTCATGCCTGTAATCCCAACATATTGGGAGGCTGAGGCAAGTGGATCGCTTGAGCCCAGGAGTTCAAGACAAGCCCGGGCAACATGGCGAAACCCATCTCTACAAAACATACAAAAATCAGCTAGGCATGGTAGTGCATGCTTGTGGTCCCAGCTGCTTGGGAGGCTGAAGTGGGAGGATCACTTGGGCTTGGGAGGTGGAGGTTGCAGTGAGCTGAGATTGAACCACTAAACTCCAGCCTGGGCAACAGGGCAAGACCCAGTCTCAAAATAAATAAATAAATAATAATAAATAAAATTAAATTATCCTGATATGAGGACAAGGGAAATTACCACCTTGTTGGAGCAGATACTCAAATTTGGACTATGGTGGAAAAAGCCAATTAATGATATGTAAATCATAAGTAACACATATGGCTGAGTAAGAAAAAGCAGTCCAGTCTAGACACAGTGCCTCATACCTATAATCCCAGCACTCTGGGAGGCTGAGGTGGGAGAAACACTTGAGCCCAGGGCAACAAAGAAGGACCTAGTGTCTTCAAAAATTTTTTCAAAAAATTAGCAGGCCATGGTGGCATGCACCTGTAGTCCCAGCTACTCAGGAGACTGGTGTAGGAGGATAACTTGAATTCCGGAAGTCAAGGGTGCAGTGAGCTGTGATCACACCACTGTACTCCAGCCTGGGTGACAGAGTGAGACCCTGTCTAAAATAAAATTTTTAAAAAGCAGTCCAGGCCTGTAATCCCAGCACTTTGGGATGCCGAGGCAGGAGGACTGCTTGAGGTCAGGAGCTCGAGACCAGCCTGGCCAATATGGTAAAACCCCATCTCTACTAAAAATACAAAAATTAGCCAGATGTCGTGGCACATGTCTATAATCAGCTACTTGGGTGGCTGAGGGATGAGAACCACTTGAACACCTGGGAGAAGAAGGCTGTAGTGAGCCGAGATGGTGCCACTGCAATCCAGCCTAAGTCATAAAGCAAGACTGTCTCAAAAACAAAACAAAACAAGCAGTCCATACAGCTCCTTATTTCTGACAGAATATAGCAATTCTTCAAACATAGGCTTCTGGGTAACTTACCAGCAGCACTCTCATCAGATAAAATAATAAGCCTTTGATTATACAGCTTTGTTTTTTTTTTTTTAAGTGCAGTGGCGCCATCTCAGCTCACTGTAATCCTCGCCTCCTGGGTTCAAGCAATTCTCCTGTCTCCGCCTCCCGAGTAGCTGGAACTACAGGCACCCACCACCATGCCAAGCTAATTTTTGTATTTTTAGTAGAGACAGGGTTTCACAATATTGGTCAGCCTGGTCTAGAACTCCTGACCTCAGGTGATCTGCCTGCCTCGGCTTCCCAAAGTGCTGGGATTACAGGTGTGAGCCACTGCACCCGCCCAATTATACTTTTAAGGTAACTTTTAAGGTAACATATTTCTTTAGTGGCAATGCAGCACAAACCTTCTATGTATCACAAACCCAGAATACTTGGAAACAGTGAGGGCCATACCATAAATCACTCTGTTTCTAAGAAATCAAATTGAGCATCTTTAAGTAATCAAATTGAGGGCTCAGTGCAGTGGCTCACGTCTGTAATCCTAGCATTTTGGGAGGCCGGGGCGGGCAGACTGCTTAAGGTCAGGAGTTCGAGAGCAGCCTGACCAACATGGCAAAACCCCATCTCTACTAAAAATATAAAAAGTAGCCAGGCATAGTAGCAGGCACCTGTAATCCCAGATACTTGGGAGGTTGAGGCAGGACAATCACTTGAACCTGGAAGGAGGAGGTTGCAGTGAGCCAAGATCATGCCACTACACTCCAGACAACAGAGTGAGATTCCGCCTCAAAAAAAAAGAAAAAAAGAAATCACATTGAGAGGAACTACTTCCCTTTCATTTAAGAGCCATTCGGTCTCTACTGGATGAAATAACTTGTGCTTTGGCCAGTATTAGCTTTAATGCTTTTTGTTGAGATTATTTTTCTCTTTTAGACATTATTCAGTAGGTTTGGCCCTCAGTGATGGCAGAAAGTCTCATTTTGATTCCTAGTCCAGGGTCACAGGCCCATGGTCTTACAGTAAATAATTCAGAACTGTGTAAACAAATGGTTATGTCATGTTGATGTTTTCTTTCTTTGAGATGGAGTCTCACTCTGTGCCCATGTGGGAGTGTAGTGGCTCGATCTCAGCTCACTGCAACCTCTGCCTCCCAGGTTCAAGCAATTCTCCTTCCTCAGCCTCCCAAGTAGCGGGGACTACAGGCATGCGCCACCACACCCAGCTAATTTTTTGTATTTTTATTAGAAATGGGGGTTCACCATGTTGGCCAGGCTGGCCTTAAACTCCTGACCTCAAGTGATCTGCCTGCCTTGGCCCCCAAAGTGTTGGGATTACAGGCATAAGCCACTTTGCCCGGCCCTTATATATTTTCTACCTCAAATTTACCTTTTTTCTGATAGTAGGCTACTATAATTTGGCTTAATAACAAAGCTTGAGAATGTCTTAAATCCATTCTGAACCATAATTCCCATTTAATACCAATAATTGGTTAAGGATATCTGACATTCAAAATTCATGGTCTGGGAATACGCAGTCTTGCCACTTAATCTTCCACACAAATTCAAGTGACTGGCAAAGAAACACAATTGTAAAGTGAAGCCAAACCTTTCTCACCATTTCATTAGGAACATTAAATCACCACAGGAATCTGTCGCCCCAATGATCTTTTCTGGTTCCAGTCCTCTCTCAAAGCCCCGAGCAATATCATTGCTCTGCTATAAATAGAAGATGAAGAAAGGTTACAGCTTGTGGAAAGAGAAAAGAAACTCCCTATTTCTAGGCTCAACAAAACACAATATAGTTAATATCACCTGATACCATTTCTGTCGCCAATTCGGAAAAATTTTTAGAACTTAATAACAGTACTAAGTACTGACAGTGACAATGAAGTGACAGTGATGCCAAGAGATATTTTTGTAAGATGTTATCTTTCCTGGAATTCCTTCAGAAGATTGGAGGTGAACCCTAAAAGTCTCTAATGTTCCGTAAGATACTCTGAAGTCAACATCTAGGAACTCCTCTAATCCCACTCACTCAGAATATCCTTAATATTGTTAAATAAGCTCCTGAAATGATAAAGACTATGTTTACCCTAACTAAACCTTTTCATTTTACAAACTTCAAATATTCTACCTCTCTCAATCTTTATTTTTTTAGACTTTTAGTTTACCTTAACACTAACCAATAATTTTAATATATTTCACAGTCACCTATATTTATCAAAGAACAGAGGTACGAATTATGCAAAGCCAATACTACTAAATGGCAAATTTCAGAGATCACAAACACCAATGCCTATGTGCTTGATTAGAGAGAAGGCCCTGGTCAGTGCCTATCCCCTCTAGATGTAGATGACTGTTAGCATTAGAGGGCAGAACTGGACTGTAATCAAAAACAAAAACAAACAAAAAAAAACAAAAAGAAAAAACTGCCCTGGTACAGTGCCTCAGGCCTGTAATCCCAGCACTTTGGGAGGCTGAGGTAGGAGGACTGCTTGAGACTAGGAGTTGGAGACCAGCATGGACAACTGTCTCTACAAAAAAAAATTGTAAAAATTAGCTGGGCACAGTGGTGCACACCTGAAGTGTGCTACCTCTATTCAAGAGGCTGAAGTGGGAGGATCCCCTGAGTCCAGGAGTTCAAGGCTGCAGTGAGCTACATCATGTCACTATGCTTCATGGTGGGCAACATAGTGAGAGCCTGTCTCTTAAAGTAAGAAAGAAAAAAAATCTTTATTTATTATTATTTTTTTTTGAGACGGAGTCTCACTCTGTCGCCAAGGCTGGGGTATACAATGGCGCAATCTCAGCTCACAGCAACCTTTGCCTCCTGGGTTCAAGTGGTTCTCCTGCCTCAGCCTCCCAAGTAGCTGGGATTATAAGCGTGTGCCACCACACCCAGCTAATTTTTGTAGTTTTAGCAGAGACAGGGTTTCACCATGTTGGGCAGGATGGTCTTGATCTCTTGACCTCGTGATCTGCCTGTCTTGGCCTCCCAAAGTGCTGGGATTATAAGCATGAGCCACGGTGCCCAGCCAGAAAAAAAATCTGATAATTCATGAGATGAGTATTGAAACTTGTTCTAAATTCAGTAATACAGTCTAGACAAGGAGCACAGGTTCTAATCCAGATGTAGTAACACTGATGAGAGCTAAAAAGCAAAATTTTATGCAAGCCAGGTAATTTTTTTTTTTTGAGACAGACTCTCCCTCTGTTGTCCAGGCTGGAGTGCAATGGCACAATCACAGCTCACTGCAACCTCCACCTCCTAGATTAAAGTGATTCTCCTTCCTCAGCCTCCCAAGTAGCTGGAATTACAGGCACGCGCTACTGCACCTGGCTAGTTATTGCATCTTTAGTAAAGACAGGGTCTCACCATGTTGGCCAGCCTGGTCTCAAACTCCTGGCCTCAGGTGATCTGCCTGCCTTGGTCTCCTAAAGTGCTGAAATTACAGGTGTGAGCCACTGCACCTGGCCATGCCTGGATAATTTTTATATTTTTAGCAGAGACAGGGTTTCACCATGTTGACTAGGCTAGTCTCAAACTCCTGGCCTCAAATGATCCACCCGCCTTTGCCTCCCACAGTGCTGGGATTACAGGTGTGAGCCACCGTACCCAGCCCAAGCTAGGTAATTTTTAAAAACTTTATTATGGAAGATAATGTTAGCCTCTCCAATGGCAACACAAAAAAAGATTTAGAGATGCCCAAATGAGCTAAATCTCTAGTGATGATTCTTATAGTAAAATCTTTTTGATCTGATGATGTTCACCTTGCTTTCCTCTGAGACACAGAAAGCATTTGGGGTCTGGGTGGTCCCCAAAGATACCAAAATCCACAATAGGAAGGAAATTCCATGCATGAATCATTGAAATATACTGACTTTTAAAAACATAGCCTCTTTGGGGGGCGCTTAAGGGGAAGAAGTTCCCAGATGTGCACACAGCTGCTCACAGCTGGAATGCTGGCACATGGACTAAGTTGTAAATCATAGCTGACAGCTGAAAACAGTTTGCTATACAGGGAGGGAAACGGGGACAAATGGAAGAAAAATGTTCAAACTGCTGAAAAGGCGCCTCAGCGAAGAAAATGCTAAAATCATTATACAGGCAGTAATCTTAAATCAGGCATAATGCAGACTAAATTTCTTCTGCAGTGGTCTTAAGAAAGAAACGCAATCTCCTCCTGTACCTTTAAAACATACAATCACCTATCTTCCCAACTGTCTACCTGACAGCAACCAGTACTGCTAGAATGCTCTCAGGGGCCCCAGATGAACATTATGATCTAAGGGAAATGTGGGGGTTGTTTTCAAGGTCGGCAGCTTCAGAACCTGGCCTAGGAACAAAACTCTGCACTGGCCAGTGACTCTAAGCCAGATAATTCGAGCTGCTCATTTTTAAAAAGGACAGAGGTTGGTCACGATGGCTCACTCCTGTAATCCCAGCACTTTGGGAGGCCAAGGCAGGCAGATCACAAGGTCAGGAGATCAAGACCATCCTGGCTAACATGGGGAAAGCCCATCTCTACTAAAAATACAAAAAATTAGCCGGGCATGGTGGCTGGCACATGCTTGTAGTCCCCACTACTTGGGAGGCTGAGGCAGGAGAATCGCTTGAACCCAGGAGGTGGAGGCTGCAGTGAGCTGAGATCACACCACTGCACTCCAGCCTGGGCGACAAAGCAAGACTCTGTCTCAAAATAAATTAATTAATTAATTAATTTAATTTGATTGTAATTTTACTGGGTCTGGGGTACATCTTAGGCAGTGGATAATTTTTTTTTTTTTTTAAAGCACCGTCCAGGTGAGTATAATGTATAGCCAGGGTTGAGAACTAATACTCTAGAAAGTTAGATATGTAAGTAGAATGAAGATAAATAGGGATGCTTGTGGCAGAGATGCTGGAAGATTCAGAAGTAGACTTATGCTTTTATTAATCGTAAAGTTTATGATACAGGCTTCACCACAAAACGCTTCATAACCTTGAAATAAATAAAAGGAATAGAAGCTGGGTGGGGGGCAGGAGGAGGTGGTAAAGTGTGTATATTTATGCGCCCACACACAGTTGAAAAAAGAGACAGACAATTACAGTGCTAATAATGCCAGTTGCTTGAGAGCTAAAGAGCAGAAGGATTAAAGCAACTAAATCAAACCAAAATGTCATAAATATACTTCCCAAACTGAAGAAGATTCAAAAGACAAAAATTAATTTTAACTCCAAGTATGTAGAAATAATAGATGAAGAGAATATAAATGCTATTGAACTGTTCACTTTAAAATTATTAATTGAGCCAGGTGCATTGGCTCAAACCTGTTAATCCCAGCACTTTGGGAGGCTCAGGTGGGAGGATCACCTGAGGTTGGGAGTTTGAGATCACCCTGACCAACATGGAGAAACCCCATCTCTACTAAAAATACAAAATTAGCCAGGCATGATGGGACATGCCTATAATCCCAGCCTCTCAGGAAGACTGAGGCAGGAGAATTGCTTAAAGCCAGGAGGCAGAGGTTGTGGTGAGCTGAGATCGCGTCATTGCACCCCAGCCTGGGCAACGAGAGTGAAATTCCATCTCAAATAAAGAAAGAATAAAAATACAAATACAAAAATTAGCTGGGTGTGGTGGCACACGCCTGTAATCTCAACTACTCAGAAGGCTGAGACAAGAGAATCATTTGAACCCAGGAGGTGGAGGTTGCAGTAAGCCATGATTGCGCCATTGCACTCCAGCCTGAATGACAGACTCCATCTCAAAAAAATAAATAAATAAAATCAGCCAGGCGTGGTGACTCACGCCTATAATCCCAGCACTTTGGGAGGCCCAGGCAGGAGATCAAGACCATTCTGGCTGACATGATAATAGCCCGTCTCTACTAAAAATACAAACAAAGGCCGGGCGCGGTGGCTCAGGCCTGTAATTCCAGCACTTTGGGAGGCCGAGGCGGGTGGATCACGAGGTCAAGAGATCAAGACCATCCTGGTCAACGTGGTGAAACCGCGTCTCTACTAAAAATACAAAAAATCAGCTTGGCATGGTGGCGCGTGCCTGTAATCCCAGCTACTCAGGGGGCTGAGGCAGGTGAACTGCCTGAACCCAGGAGGCGGAGGTTGCAGTGAGCCGAGATCGCGCCATTGCACTCCAGCCTGGGTAACAAGAGCGAAACTCCTCTCAAAAAAACAAACAAACAAACAAACAAAGGGCAGGCACGGTGGCTCAAGCCTGTAATCCTAGCACTTTGGGAGGCCGAGGCAGGAGGATCACGAGGTCAAGAGATCGAGACCATCCTGGCCAACATGGTGAAGCCCTGTCTCTACTAAAAATACAAAAAAAAAAAAAAAAATTAGCTGGGCATGGTGGCATGCGCCTGTAGTCCCAGCTACCCGGGAGGCTGAGGCAGAAGAATTGCTTGAACCCGAGAGGTGGAGGTTGCAGTGAGCAGAGATCACACCATTACCCTCTAGCCTGGGTGACAGACTGAGACTCTGTCTCAAAATAAATAAATAGGCCGGGCGCGGTGGCTCAAGCCTGTAATCCCAGCACTGTGGGAGGCCGAGGCGGGTGGATCACGAGGTCAAGAGATCGAGACCATCCTGGTCAACATGGTGAAACCCCGTCTCTACTAAAACTACAAAAAATTAGCTGGGCATGGTGGCGCGTGCCTGTAATCCCAGCGACTCAGGAGGCTGGGGCAGGAGAATTGCCTGAACCCAGGAGGCGGAGGTTGCGGTGAGCCGAGATCGCGCCATTGCACTCCAGCCTGGGTAACAAGAGCGAAACTCCATCTCAAAAATAAAAAAATAAAAAATAAATAAATAAATAAATAAATAAATAAATAAAATCATTAATAGTACATTATGATTTTCACTGCAAAAAAAGATTATCAAGGATTAAAAACAAGGACTATTGGAACATGAAAAAAGAAAGTGGCAAACACTTCAAAGCCCCTTTCTATTCTTAAAAAACTCACCAATGATACTTCTTCTTTAAGATGACCAAGTCTTCTATTTATGGAGAAGGCAGAAGAGTGATTTAATGTTTTACAAATATTTAATTTTGCCAACTTAATACAATTCAGTGGCCACAAACTACATTTCTCACTCAGCCAGGAGAGGGAGCTATAATCAACATACCTCCCTGAAGCTCTTTTGTTCAACAATTTACCTTATAGGTCCATCCTTACAACAGAAATAACCAAAATATGATATTTTTATTTATTATTATTTTGGTGACAAAAGGATAGTTTGTGGGGAAAACGGGAAAGGAAGCTTACCTCTCTCTTTTTTTTAGATTTGATATCATCAGCACTGTTTGAGAAATTGGATTTCCTTTTGTTACTTTCTGACTTCTCCCTGGGTTTGTTATTTTCACCCTCCTTCATCTTCTTATACTTTTTCATAAACTCAGAAATTAGCTCAGGGCAATCCAAGTTTTTCTCAGGTTCCCAAGTATTGTGCTCCCTGGGCAAGAAAAATGGGAAAATAAAAAAAGGGGTAAAGAATGAGGAAAAAAATCCAATGTCTTATTTCAAAGAGGACATTCAGACAAAAAGGAGAGAGAAACCTTATGCTTTAAAGAAGCTAACAAATTTGATCCTAGATTTCTAGAAAAATTTTTTTAAAAATGCCCACACAGACTTATACACAATCGTTTACAGCAGCTTTTTAATAGCCAAAAACAGAAAACAATCGTTTACAGCAGCTTTTTAATAGCCAAAAACAGAAAACAAATTCAAATATTCAGCAACAGATGGTGACATGGAAAAACAAAATGTGGTATATCCATACAAAGGAATATTATTGAACAAAAAAACAAAATACTTAAAACATGCTACAACTTGGAAGAACCCCAAAAACATTATACTAAGTGAAAGAAAAAAGACACAGACACCATATATCGTCTAATTCCATTTATATGAAATGTCTGGGAAAGAAATTTAGAGAGATAGAAAGCAGATTAGCCAAGCGTGGTGGCTCATGCCTATAATCTCAACACTCTGAGAGGCGGAGGCAGGCAGATCACTTGAGGTCAGGAGTTCGAGACCAGCCTGGCCAACACAAAGAAACCTCATCTGTACTAAAAATACAAAAATTAGCTGGGTGTGGTGGTGCATAGCTGTAGTCCCAGCTACTCAGGATCCTGAGGCAGGAGAATCGCTTGAGCTTGGGAAGGGAAGGTTGCAGAGAACCAAGACTGCACCACTGCACTCCAGCCTGGGTGAAAAAGCCAGGCTCTGCCTCAAAAAAAATAAAAAATAAAAAATAAATAGCAGATCATTGATTGCCTGGGGCTGAGGGTGGGAGTTGTAATTCCCAAAAAACAAGAATCAAGAGAATTTTGGGGAACATGAGAATGTTCTAAAACTCGATCACAGTGATGGCTGCACAGCTCTATAAATTTACTAAAAATTATTTAATTGGGGCCAGGCACAGTGGCTAATGCCTGTAATCCCAGCACTTTGGGAGGCGCTCTGGAGTTTGAGACCAGCGTGGTCTCCACTAAAAATACAAAAATTAGCTGGGCTTGGTGGCACACGCCTGTAGTCTGAGCTACTTGGGAGCTAGGGCATTCTGAAAACTGCTTGAACCTGCTGAGGTTGGTCGTAGTGAGCCAAGATTACGGCACTGCATTCCAGTCTGGGCAACAGAGACAGACTCCACCTCAAAAAAAAAAAAAAATCATTTAATTGAGCTGGGCACAGTGGCTCACGCCTGTAATCTCAGCACTTTGGGAGGCCAAGGTGAACAGATCATTTGAGTCTACAAATTCAAGACCAGCCTAAGCAACATACCAAGACTCCGTCTCCACAAAAAATTTTAAAATTACCCAGGTGTGGTGGCTTACACCTGTAGTCCCAGCTACTTGGGAGGCTAAAATGAGAAGATCTCTTGAGCCCAGGAGGTTGAGGCTGCAGTGAACTTTATCGTACCACTGTACTCCTGGTAACAGAGCGAGACACTGCCTCAAAAAAAAAAAAAAAAAAAGAAACTGAATTGTACAATTTTTTTGTTTTTGAGACAGTCTCACTCTGTCGCCAGGCTGGAGTGCAGTGGCATGATATTGGCTCACTACAACCTCCGTCTCCAGGGTTCAAGCGATTCTTCGGTCTCAGCCTCCCCAGTAATTGGGATTGCAGGCATGTGCCACCAATTTTTGTATTTTTAGTAGAGACGGGATTTTACCGTATTGACCGGGCTGGTCTCGAACTCCTGACCTCAAGTGATTTGCCTGCCTCAGCCACCCAACGTGCTGGGATTACAGGTGTGAGCCAATACACCCAGCTTGAACTGTACAATTTCAGTGGGTGAATTTTAAGGTGTTTAAATTAAACCTCAAATAAGCTGTTTAAAAACTCAAATTTCGGCTGGACACAGTGGCTCATGCCTGTAATCCCAGCACTTTGGAAGGCTGAAGCAGGTGAATCACCTGAGGTCATGAGTTCCGGACCAACCTGGCCAACCTGATGAACCCTGTCTCTACTAAAAATACCAAAATTATCTAGGTGTGGTGCTGCACGCCTGTAATCCCAGCTACCAGATAGGCTGAGGCAGGAGAATCGCTTGAACCTGGGAGGCAGAGGATGTAGTGAACTGAGATTGCACCACTGCACTCCAGTCCCGGTGACAGAGCAAGACTTCATCTCAAAACAAAACAAACCAAAACAAAACAAATTTGCTGGCTAGGCAAGGTGGCTCATGCCTATAATCCCAGCACTTTGGGAGACCAAGGTGGGCAGTTCACCTGAGGTCAGGAGTTTGAGACCAGCCTGGCTAACGTAATGAAACCCCATTTCTACTAAAAATACAAAAATTAGCCAGGACTAGTGGTGCGCACCTGTAGTCCCAGCTACTCAGGAGGCTGAGGCAGGAGGCTCACTTGAACCCAAGAGGCAGAGGTTGCAGTGAGCTGAGATCACACCAGCACTCCATCCTGGGCAACAAAGCAAGACTCCGTCTCAAAAAATATAAAAAGGGCAGGCATCGTGGCTCACACCTGTAATCCCAGCACTTTGGGAGGCCAAAATGGGCAGATCACAAGATCAGGAAATGGAGACCATCCTGGCTAACATGGTGAAACCCCATCTCTACTAAAAATATAAAAAATTAGCAGGGGGTGGTGGCATGTGCCCATAGTCCCAGCTACTTGGAAGGCGAGGCAGGAGAATCACTTGAACTTGGGAGGCAGAGGTTGCAGCGAACAGAGATTATACCACTGCACTCCAGCCTGGGCAACAGAGCAAGACTCCGTCTCAAAAAAATAAATAAGTAAAAAATAAAAAATACCAAAAAATATTTTTTTAAATAACCCAAATTTTGGCCAGGCGAGGTGGCTCACGCCTGTAATCCCAGGACTTTGGGAGCCCAAGGCAGGCGGATCACAAGGTCAGGAGTTTGAGACCAGCCTGGCCAATATGGTGAAATCCAATCCCTACTAAAAATACAAAAGTTAGTCAGACGTTGTGGTAGGCATCTGTAGTCCCAGTTACTCAGGAGGCTGAGGCAGGAGAACTGCTTGAACCCGGGAGGCGGAGGTTGCAGTGAGCCAAGATCTCGCCATTGCACTCCAACCCGGGCAACAGAGCAAGACTCCATCTCATTAAAAAAAAAAAAAAAAAAAAAAAATTGAATTCTGGTTTCGAAGTAGCAAAAACTGCATGATATCACACATAAAATCATTTGTGCAAATCCTGAAAAGAACAATTTAATAATAAATTATGGACCCCCAGTTTATATTATCTTAAATATGTCACTCTTTTTTTTGAAACAAGGTCTCACCTTGTCACCCAGTCTGGAATGCAGGGGCATGATCATGACTCACTGCAGCCTTGACCTCCCAGGCTCAAGTGATCCTCCTGCCTCAGCCTCCCAAGTAGCTGGGACGGCAGGAGTGCACCACCACACCTGGCAACTTTTTTTTTTGTAGAGATGGATCTCACTATCTTGTCTAGGCTGATCTCGAACTCCTGGGCTCAGGCGATCCTCCTGCCTTGGCCTCCCAAAGTGCTGGTGTTACAGGAATGAGCTACCACACCCATCCCGTCTTGGGAATTTTATTTGTTTTATTTATTTATTTATTTAGAGACAGAGCTCTGCTCTTGCTGCCCAGGCTTGAGTGCAATGGTGTGATTTTGGCTTACTGCAACCTCCACCTCCTGGGTTCAACTGATTCTCCTGCCTCAGCCTCCTGGGTAGCTGGGATTACAGGCACCTGCCACCACCGCCCAGCTGATTTTTGTACTTTTACTAGAGATGGGGTTTCACCATATTGGCCAGGCTGGTCTCGAACTCCTGACCTCAAGTGATCCGCCCACCTCAGCCTTCTGAATTGCTGGGATTACAGATGTGAGCCACCGCGCCCAGCCTTTGTTTATTTTAAATAAGGTTTCTTTAGATGGAAATGATCTGAACACATCCCATAATAACCTGACTCAAACAGGAAGCAGAATAATAGAAAAATCTGAGCTACTTACTCTTGACCTAAACAACTTTCTACAAAAGGAATATTGAGACAAAATTTATTTCTAAATCATTTGAGCTAATATGGGAAAGCTTCTCCTTTATATCCCTTCTCTCAGCAGAAAATATAATTCCTCATCTTACTCCTCTCATCCCAGCACTTGGGGAGGTAGAGGCAGCTGGATCACTTGAGGTCAGGAGTTCAAGACCAGCCTGGCCAAAGGGGTGAAACCCCACCTCTACTAAAAATACAAAAATTAGACAGGTGTGGTGGTGGGCACCTGTAATCCCATCTACTCCAGAGGCTGAGGTAGGAGAATCGTTTGAACCCGGGAGGGAGGAGGTTGCAGTGAGCCGAGATTTTGCCACTGCACACCAACCTGGCCAACAAGAGCAAAACCCTTGTCTCAAAAAAAGAAAACGAGGCACGGTGGCTCATGCCTGTAATCCCAGCACTTTGGGAGGCCAAGGCAGGTGGATCACGAGGTCAGGCATTCAAGACCAGCCTGACCAGTATGGTGAAATCCCGTCTCTAAAAAAAAAAAAAGAATAAAAAATAAAATAAAGGAAAAGAAACAGCTGGGCGCGGTAATCCCAGCACTTTGGGAAGCCAAGATGGGCAGATCATGAGATCGTGAGTTCAAGATCAGCCTGGCCAAGATGATGAAACTCTGTCTCTACTAAAAATCACAAAAAAATTAGTTGGGTGCAGTAGCAGACATCTATAATCCCCGCTACTTGGGAGGCTGAGGCAGGAGAATTGCTTGAACCCAAGAGGCAGAGGTTGCAGTGAGTCGAGATCACACTACTGCACTCTAGCCTGGGCAACAGAGCAAGACTCCGTCTCAAAAAAAAAAAAAAAAAAAAAAAAAAGAAAAAATTCTTCACACAGTAACCTTCCCCCAAAACCCACAGACCATACAGTTTACCATCCCAGAGGAAATTAACATAGCAGTATCAAAAGGTGTACCAAGACTATTACACAAGCCAAACAGACTTTGAGGTTGGGAAGAGTCTGTTTGTTACAGTATATATAGGAGACTGGAGAGACCAATGGGGTTAAACAGGAGGATTTTATTACAGTGGCTACTGGATTAGAGGATTAGTATTTTAAGTTTGAGCCCCAGAGAAAGAAAATGGGGTATTTTTATACATTTAGGATGACATAGCAGCTAACAGATTTACACATGTTAGAACAAAGAACAGTTAATTTGCAACATGTTTTGTGATGTACGTTACATTTGATAACAGCATTTTGGCCGGGGGCGGTGGCTCAAGCCTGTAATCCCAGCACTTTGGGAGGCCGAGGCGGGTGGATCACGAGGTCAAGAGATCGAGACCATCCTGGTCAACATGGTGAAACCCCGTCTCTACTAAAAATACAAAAAATCAGCTGGGCATGGTGGCGTGTGCCTGTAATCCCAGCTACTCAGGAGGCTGAGGCAGGAGAATTGCCTGAACCCAGGAGGCGGAGGTTGCGGTGAGCCGAGATCGCGCCATTGCCCTCCAGCCTGGGTAACAAGAGCGAAACTCCGTCTCAAAAAAAAAAAAAAAAAAAGAAAACAGCATTTTGAGAAACTCACTGTACATTTTTGGGGTTATCTTGCCCTGTGACCTTGCAGCTGGCCAGCAGGAGAAATAAGAGTTTTGGGATGCCTGAGAACTTTGCTGAGAATGTGGGGAGAATAGATAAGGTAGGTTTTATAGAGAATTAGTTAATTTTAGGCAGAACTGGGGTTAGGTTTTATATTAAACAGCACACAACACAGCAAAATTTATTATATGGCAACTACAAATTATAAGGTTTTGTTTTTACTATTGTTGCTATTATTTAATTTCCTATGTTGATAGCAAGGAAAGCCAGTTCTATAATGGGATTATCCCTTTTCCTAACACTTTGGTACTGCTGCTTCTACTTCAACCAGTTTCACCCAGAAGACAACATGGTATTTAAAAAGGGCCTGGGTTGGCCAGTCACGATGATTGATGCTTATAATCGCAGCACTTCGAGAGGCTGAGGCAGGCCTTGAGCCCAAGAGTCCGAGACCAGCCTGGGTAACACAGTGAGACCCCATCTCTATTTTAAAAATAAAAATGTAGGCCGGGTGTGGTGGCTCATGCCTGTAATCCCAGCACTTTGGGAGGCTGAGGTGGGTGGATCATCTGAGGTCAGGAGTTCAAGACCAGCCTGACTAATATGGTGAAACCCCGTCCTTAAAAAAAAGAAAAAGAAAAATGGGTGATAAATTTAAAAAATAATTACAGTTTTTGAAGAGGCAAAGTCTTGCTATGTTAACCAGGCTGGAGTGCAGTGGCTATTCACAGGCATGATCCCACTAATGGTTAGGAGTTTTGACCTGCTCTGGTTCACCCCTCCTTAGGCAACCTGGTGGTTCCTCACTCCTGGGAGGTCACTATATTGATGCCAAACTTAATGCAGACACCTGATCGATTTAGTGTACCACAGCCCAGAACTCCTGGACTCAAGCAATCCTCCCACCTCAACCTCCCTAGTAGCTGGGACTACAGGTATACACTACCATGCCTGACTCTGAATGCTTTTATGAGAATCAAAGAGAACACAAGAGGTAGAATCTGATCACTGTCTAGCACATTTAGTTATAGACAATGCCGATTTGTTCCAGTCTTTTATGAAATCAAGGGCATTTCTGAAAAAGTAAGGACCAATGTTAACTTGTCTACTCCAAACCTTGTCTTTCCTCCTTTTATCTATGGTAAGGTACCAGTAGCTCAATGGCAGAGAAAGAGTTTCAAGTATCTTTCAAACATCCAAGTATTTCCAGTGGTGATTCAATAGGCCCAATAAACATCTTCAAAATCTTCAGGTGTTACTTTAGTTCCTATCTGTTAGTGCTCTAGGGGTCTCTCAAACTCAACAGTTCTCATCTCTAGTGGAAGCTGTGATACCACTCCTCTCTAGAAACAAGAAGGGCATCTTCTGATTGTTGCGCTACCCATACTTGCATTCTGGGTGCTAGAGACGCTAAGGATCCTGCAATGCATGAACGATCCCACCTACAATACCATTAATTCTCCAGATAAGAAGCCTTTATTCATGTAATAAAATAACCTCCAGTATGTTTCAAAGGTTCCTGACAAATAACCTTTATCCAAAAGTATTGGTAAACCACTGTATCATTTAGTGTATTTAGTTCCTATATGGCAGAGCTGTGCCATCCAATATGGTAACCACTAGCCACATGTGCCTATTTGAAATGCAGCTAAGTTTGAATGGAGATGCACTGTAAAGTGTAAAATATATCCCAGATTTTCAAGTGTTAGCGCGCGCGTGTGCGCACGCGCACACACACACACATCTCATTAATAACTTTTGTATTAATGCTGAAATAGTATTTTCACGGCTGGGTGCGGTGGCTCACACCTGTAATCTCAGCACTTTGGGAGGCCGAGAGGCACGTGGCTCGCTTGAGCCTGGAAGTTCAAGACCAGCCTGGGCAACATGGTGACACCCTGCCTCTACTAAAAACAGTCACCCAGGCTGGAGTGCAGTGGTGCAATCTTGGCTCACTGGAACCTCCACCTCCTGGGTTCAAGCCATTCTCCTGCCTCAGCCTAGCTCATTTTTTGTATTTTTAGTTAGATGGGGTTTTGCTATGTTGACCAAGCTGTTCTCGAACTCCTAACCTCAGGTGATCCCCCCAGCTCAATCTCCCAAAGTGCTGGGATTAGAGCGTGAGCCACCGCATCTGGCCTTATACAGCTAGTGCTCAACTTACGACCACGATTGGTTCCGACAGACCGGTCGTAACACGATTTTGTCGTAAGTTGAGTAGGCTATGTGCACGCGGAGATGGTAGTGCTGCCAGAAGCTGGTCCGCACTGTTGTACGCCCAGCTGGGCAATGTTTGTGCTGCCACACACGGAGCAGTCGTGGCTAGTGATTGTGGTCGTAAAGTGGAATGGTCGTAAGTTGCATAGGTCGTAAGTCGATCAATACCTGTAAGCATTACTACTTGTCTTTAATTCACTGAGGAGATAAAATGATTAAGGAAATTAGCCAAGGCTATCCAGTTTGTATCATAAGTAGTGGAGTTAGAATCTAGACCCAGGCAATCTGGCTCCTGAATCTGTGCTTCTAACCAATTCATTATACTGACTTTCAAAAGCAGTATCATTAGAACAGAAGCTCCACAAGGGGGGAGATTTTGTTTTGTTTATTGCTGTGTCTTCTAACTCAGGAAGAGTGCAGGAGGGGGAAGAAAAAAACAAAGATAGTTGTGATTCCTAAGGAAGTAAACCAAAAGGTGTCTGTCTCTTTTTTTCCCAAAGCCTGGGAAAAAAAAGGAACTTACTCAGAAAAGCCTTTCCACTTCAGTAGATATTCCACTTGTCCCTTAACCACGCGTCTGTCTAGCACCTTCTCCACAACATACTCCTCCTCATCCTCTGAAGAAGAACTGTCAGCTGTCCGCTTGGTTTTCTTTCCCATGTCGCACACCGTTCCACCTGAAAGACTAAGGCCACCGGGCTCCTGCAAAGGCAAAGGACAAAATGGTTAGAATCCATGTGAGGAGTTAAAAACTTTCTGTCTCTTCCTGATGGGATGAAAAGGGGATAACACCAAGTTGCCATGTGCCCTGCTCTTGAGTCTCAAATCATTCTACAGATGAGTCCTAAGAATTTAATTTAGAAATCAATGAGTCTTCACTTCCTCAACGACTAAAGAGACCAAAATTATTAGAAGGCATAACTGTCTAACTCTTTTATTTCAGATTCCAAAAGACCAGTAGTGTGGTATGTTATTCCTGGCCAGGAACTTAAACAGAAATGTGGACAATCTTCACTTAAATGAAGCAAGATAGAACTAAACCTTCCCCTCCAAGATGAATAAGGGTCTTTATAAAAGTGAAAAAAACGAAAGCCACTAAAATATAAGTTTTCTGTGCTCTGAGCATCTTGCCCAGTCTCTTAGAAGCACAAAAAAAGGCTTGCTCAGACATCTTTCACCACATTTTCAGTGACTCGGTACATTTCCCTTAAACAAATTGAGCTTGTCCCTTCAGAGCATCCATCAGCTCATAAGAGCAAGGCTGACATCTCAAACACACTAAGCTTCCTTTTTAGCAAGCTAGTTTGGGGATGGGAGGGAGGCAGGGAGGAGAGAAAAATTTTTAGTCCTAAAATTCAAAATTACTCACTAGATTGTTCAGTAATTCCCAAGATGTAACTAACCCAAATAGTTAAGAAGGTACCTCTCCTCCTAACTGAAGTTGACTCAGGGCCAAAGAAGAGGAGGAGGAAAAAGAAGTCTGGCCCCAGACTCAGCATCAACATGGAGCCTCCTCAAAATACAGAGAAACCATTCATAGGCCCAAGGAAAGCTGAAGCAAGAAAACACAAATGGAAATTGAGTTAAGCTCAGAAATATGCACACCAGGGGGTACTCAACAGAGAATCTAGTTTTAAAAATTCTCATGTTGTTGTTCCATAATCATTTTTAAGAATTTTTCTTTAACCATGTTAAATGGTGCCTACAGTCCGGATTATAGAGTAGCAGAAACTGTTTCCTTAGCTGAACTCCATTATTTTGCTGTAATCTTTAAAGATGTTTTTCAGCACCCTCTAAATATTTCCACCCTGACCAGAAAACCACTTCTAGAGACGGCCCACTACTCATCTCAGAATTATGTTCAAGTCACATAAAAAGTGGCAATTATCAATTCACTTCAAATTATTAAAAAATTTTACAAGAATACATAGTTGGAAACCCTATTTCCAGAACTTATTAGCAATAGGTCTGCCCATCTAAAAACTGCCTATACCCATTACTGCCCTATCATTGAACTAAGTTTTTATTAAAATATTCTATTTGAAAGAGGAAGTAGTAAGAAAATGTAGGTGGGGGAGTAAAATAATTTTTCCATGAATTTGGAAGAATCCTAAGCTTCAAGAAAATATCTGATTTGGTTTATTTAAAATAAAACAGCCTCCGACCTCACCAGAGACAGGAAATGTCATATTCCAGGGAGAGTACCCCACCCCCACCCCCACTCACCTTGGAATTTCCGGGAGCTGAGCAGTTTAGGTCAGAGCGCTGGGGTTAAAACCAGCCCCATGTTAGATGCATGCAGTTAAGCATTGTGGCTATGGCCTCCCCTGCCTCACCAGGAAAAACAAGGATTTACATGTGTTCTTCATTTTGAGGGAGAGAAAAGGAAAATCTCCCTTTATACCTTCATGCAGAAGAGGAGCCCCAAAGGTAGAAGATGAATGGGGGTTCCCTCCTTTACCTACCGGATCGCCCCAGTTCTTTCTTCCCCTCTGGGCTAACAGGAGGGGCCTCCCCTCCCAGGTCTGGGTCTTGGCGGGCTGGCAGCTCCCCCGCCCCCACCCAGCTGCCTGGGCGCCACTGCGCAGCTGTCCCAGTCCGTTGCCATAGCAACTGGCAGCAGTACTACACTAAGGGGGAGAGGCAAATGGAAAAGTTAAAAAGGCTTAACTTTCCTTTTCAGTGAAGACTGGGTGGAGAAGTTGGAAGGTACCTCCCTTGGCCTCAAGGCTAAGGCATCCAGAACTCTAGGGAATTACTTCTTAGGTTTTAAACCCAGATTTTATGCTTACTTCTCTAAGAGCGCTGTAAATTAATCAATAGCATTTTAAAATCATCTAACAAGATTACAGCTCAACTGAAAGGGGGAGGGAGAAGGCTGGATCCTTCTACAACAGGATCAGTACAAACCACCCATCCCCTAATCCAGCCCACCAGAAGCACTTCGGGCAATACCATTTTACCATCTGTCACTGAACAGTTAATTAAAATTGCTTGAGGGGAAAAATAACAGGAAACGGGGGAGGGGAAGTATTTTAAAGACACTATAATAACTTTCCTTCTTTGGGAGGATTACTAGAGACACAATCCAAAGACTTGAAACACTAAAAATAAATAAATAAATAAACCCTTTTAATTAAAATTACAGGTGGAGGGCTGGGCACAGTGGCTCCTGCCTGTAAATCCCAGAACTTTGGGAGGCTGAGGCAGGCAGATCATTTGAGGCCAGGAGTCCGAAACCAGCCTGATAAATATGGTGAAATCCTGTCTCTACTAAAAATACAAAAAAATTAGCCAGGTGTGGTGGCAGGTGCAGACAGTCCCACCTACTCTGGAGGCAAACGCGGGAGAATCGTTTGAAACTGGGAGGCAGAAGTTGCAGTGAGCCGAGGTCGTGCCACTGCACTCCAGCCTGGATGACAGAATGAGACTGTCTCAAAAAAATAAAATAAATAACAGGTGAGAAAAAAATTCCTAAGAAGTTAAAAAAAAAGAGGAGAGCAGTTCTACCAACCTAATGGTTGTTAAAACCACTTCTAGGTTGTTCTATAATGTTATGAAACAGATTTGTTTATAACTATTCATCACCTGATACGTTATTAATGTACAACTCTGTACCAGTATGTCCCAATACTTGAGGAGTACTGGGATAAATAAAAAAGATATTTAGAGAATTGAAATTCCGTAAGTTTTCCATTCTTCTGGCTCTAAAGAACATTTTAGAGAGCTCCAAACTATACTCTGCTGTATATATATGGGAGCTTCAAAGTTGGAAGTGGCTGCCATAGGAGAGTAAGAAAAAGGGACAGTCAAAAGCAAAGAACTCACTTGAGAAGAAGCAGAGAATGGTGACTATTTTGGCTGTCAAACAAAAGAAACCATAGGGTGTAAGAGCAAAGTAGAAAATTTTTAATCACAAAAGATTTTCTCAAATTTGAAAGGCTCACCAGCAAACCTCCAATTAAAAACTGCGTTTTTCAATTCTTCTTACCTTTTTTTTAAGCATTTCATAATTAAGGGATATGAAAACAATGCCAAACATTTAAATAGGATTCTGACTCTGATTAACTTGCCATGTATTGATCTTTAGTAAATAAATTTCCCATCTAACCCCAACATCATTTAAACGAGTCAAATAAATCCCCACTACCCACCTCCTAGGGAAAAAGTGAGTTTATGTTGAAACCAAAGATTTATTAAATCCCCCAAAGAGAACCTTGTGTAAAAATATGTCAGGGCCGAATACAACAGCAGAAGAAAACATGTGACCTTCCAAATTCCTAAACTAGTAAACCCTATCACATGTAGTAACTCCTGCAGCTCAACACGTTAGTAGATAGCAAGAAAAAGAGAATACTGTGTTTGTCAACTAGGCACTAGACAACTAATAAACCTTCAGAGAACAGGGTAGGTATGTTCTCTCTCAAAGAGTAAAATACTTACTCCTTAAAACTCAGAAAAATGCCAGGTGCGGTGGCCCATGCCTGTAATCCAGCACTTTAGGAGGCCAAGGCAGGCAGATCACGAGGTCAAGAGATCCAGACCATCTTGGCCAACATGGTGAAACCCTGTCTCTACTAAAAATACAATAATTAGCTGGACGTGGTGGCCCATACCTGTAGTCCCAGCTACTCAGGAGGCTGAGGCAGGAGAATCGCTTGAACCTGGGAGGCGGGGGTTGCAGTGAGCCAAGATTATGCCACTGTACTGCAGCTTGGGTGACAGCGAGACTGTCTCAAAAAAAAAAAAAACAAAACTCTGAAAATGGCAGAATGAAAAGACTAATAGTAACTCTGTAAAGGAATAAGGAACAGGAAAGAATGACAGCAATACTAACATTTTGGTGAAACCTTTCAGAGACAGAAAAGTGAATTTAATGAAGAAAGAGACAAAAATATTCTGGTATCCACCCCTCCCCACAAAACATCAGGAAATAAAGATTGAGATCAATTCCCTCCTTTCCACCTTTAAGAAGTACTTAAAAGGCACATGGGCTGAGGTCCCTTTCTTTTAGGGAAATGGGTTTTTTAACCGCTGACAAATCGAATTGGGCCTGATGCCAGGAGTCAGAGTCCAACCATAATATTCTTTAAAGAATGGCATGCAATTGTCTTGTAAATCTCCTGGACAGTCACAGATCAGAAGCTGGCAAGGATGACGACATAGTTCTGATGGAATGTGTCTTATCTTAACCTTGAAGTTACAGATCTGCTCAGGAGCAGCAGTAAGAAATGAGAAATGCACTCAGACATCGGAGGGGACATAATTCTCTTTTAGACAGTGCGACCCAGAGTATTAGGGTCAAATGAAACACAAAGCCACTTGAACAATTTAAGAGCTAGAGCCTGGACCAGATAAAGCATCAAGACTGGTGGTTCACGGTGAGATTAGGAAGAGGGAGCGCCTTCCAGCATGAGAAATGAGACATGGCAGGCAGGTTGATGGAGTGATTAAGGCAGAATCCCAATACCATGACAGAGGAAAAGAGGATGAGCCTCTGAACACAACCTTATCCTTGTGAAAATCTCCAAGGGAAAGGGTGAGCAGCTTCTCAAATTTCCAGAGTCTTTCAGGCATAAAAGCTCTCAGCACTCTCTCTTAAATTTAGAGGAACTCTCTGGTAAAGCTACCAATAACTATAGATAGATTAAAGTAACTAAGGTGCACAAAGAGATGAGAAAAGAGCAGATTCTAACAACCCTCCATATCAACAACACAAGGCAAATTTATCATATAGGCCTCTGGTTGCTGGGGGAAGGCACCCAAACCAGGGATCTGGTGAGAAGTCACCCTTGGAAAACCATCAAAGAACTTTATAGTCGCTCTTGTTGCCCAGGCTAGAGTGCAATGATGGTACAATCTCGGCTCAACGCAACCTCCACCTTCTAGGTTCAAATGATTCTACTGCCTCAGCCTCCTGAGTAGCTGGGATTATAAGAATGCACCACCACGCCCAGCTAATTTTGTATTTTAGCCACTGTGCCTAGCCAGGAGACTCTTCTTTTTTGGAAGATCCATATCTTCCAAAAAGTGCATACAGGGGAAGAGATGAGGAGGTAAAGCAGAAAGAAGGGGATGGGATTAAAAAAAAATAGAAAGAGAAGAAAAAAATCCTTACATTAAAAGTTAAAGTATCAGTCCCTTGCAATTACAGAGAGACCATCACAAGCAAGCTAGGGCTGCCCAGAAAAACAAGGGGTAGGCCAGGCCTGGTGGCTCACGCCTGTAATTCCAGCACTTGGGAGGCTGAGGCAGGCAGATCATGAAGTCAGGAGTTTGAGATCAGCCTGGCCAACATAGTGAAACCCCATCTCTACTAAAAATACAAAAAAAAAAAAAAATAGTCTGGTGTGGTGACACACGCCTATAATCCCAGCTACACAGGAAACTGAGGCAGAAGAATCACTTGAATCCGGGAGGCAGAGACTTCAGTCAGCCCAGATGGCACCATTGCAGTCCAGTCTGGGTGACAGGGCGAGACTCCATCTCAAAAACAAAAACAAAATAAGAGGTAATGGTTAGCCCTTGGAATTGACCATTTAATCCTGGAACAACCCACATAGGGACCCTGTTATCTGTCTGCTTTGTCCAGTTCAAGCTCTACTCTCGTCCCTCCAGTCATTACTTTTCTTTTGAGACAGAGTCTTGTTCTCTTGCTCAGGCTGTGGTGCAGTGGCTCAATGACAGTTCACTGCAGCCTCAAACTCCTTGGCTCAAGCAATCCTCCCACCTCAGCTTCCTGAGTAGCTGGGACCACAGGGGCACGACACCATGCCTAGCTACATTTTTTTTATTTTTTGGTGAGATGCAGTCTCACTGTGTTGCCAAGCTGGTCTCAACCTCCTGGCCTGAAAGAATCCTCCTGCCTCAACCCCACAAAGCAGTCACTACTTCTCAATGCCAACCATTCTGGTGGCTTTTCTTAGATCTTGGTATAGCCATTTTATTTTCATCACCACTTATGAGCAAAAGTACACATAATTCTAGATCTTTGTCTAAGCTTTCTTACTACTAAGAATGAAAGCCAACTGGTAAGCTGCCTCACTGAACTACCTACTGAATTATTTAAAGGTGGTAATCAGACGAAATGTCAAGATGCATAATCAATAAGCTCTCTTATTTTAGAGTTTCAGAATAAACTCTATAAGCCCCCTAACTAGGCAAAATCCTTTAGGAAGTAAGCCAGGGTTAAGGAGCAGAGGAGACTGCATATGCAAAGCTCCCTATCACATGGATTAATTAAATATGCCATTGATGAGTGGTTGCAGTTGGCCCAGACTTGCAAAATTCCCATTTTTCCTTTAGGCCCTTAGGGAGAGATAGTGGCTTACATGAAGATTAAATTGTCAGCTACAGCACTGTCTTCAAGGCATCCTCTATATAGCCTTATGGCAGCAAATAAAACAGAGGAAAACAAACTGAACTTACAGAAACATTTTAATCTGTTCTATGTTCCTTGCTCTTTATGGAGTTCGAAGTACTGATGGTCTTAGATATGTAACACAAACAGCATAAAACTAAAATATCCTCTATAAAGATGTTTTCTTGCAGTGGATTTATGATTTCTAAAGGATTAGCCATGTGGCATTTTAACAAAAACACAGCATAGAGATGCACATTACAGCTGTCCTGGCTGTCTCAGGTTTTGTTTAATGGGCTGATAGCTATCACTCCACCTCCACCAAAAGCCCATGAGCAGGGAATTCAAGAGGAGTTAAAAGGTTTTTAAATGTCTGTTTAAGAGACTAGATTAGGAAAGAGTTGAAGAGGAAGATTAACTGTGGTCGTTAACACCCCTATCATTAACAAGCCACATATAGACAACACAAACTTTATTAATAGAAGAGAGTGTGGAAGAAAGAAATGTTCTCCCATTGGCTAGCACAGCTCTACTTCACGATCCTTTAAAAATCAGGCCAAGAGGCTGGGCATGACAGCTCACAGCTGTAATCCCAGCACTTTGGGAGGCTGAGGCAGGCAGATCACATGAGGCCAGGAGTTCGAGACCAACGTGGCCAACATTGTGAAACCCCATCTCTACTAAAAATACAAAAATTCCCCAGATATGACGATGCAAACTAGTAATCCCAGCTACTAGGGAGGCTTAGGCAGGAGAATCGCTTGAGCCTAGGAGGTGGAGGTTGCAGTGAGCCAAGATGATGCCACTGCATTCCAGCCTGGGCAACAGACAGACTCTGTCTTGAAACACACACACAGACACACACAGACACACACAGACACACACACACACACACACAGACACACACACACACACACACAATCAGGTCAAGCCTCCTGCTACAGTGAGCATGGGAGTAAATGGCCTTTTGTTCTTTCAGATAAACACGGCCGGCCCAGTGGCTCACACCTGTAATCCCAACACTTTGGGGAGGCAGAGGCAGGTGGATCACCTGAGGTCAGGAGTTCAAGACCAGCCTGGCCAACATGGCAAAACCACGTCTCTACTAAAAATACAAAAATTAGCCAGGCATGGTAGCGGGCACCTGTAATCCCAGCTTCTCAGGAAGCTGAGGCAAGAGAATGACTTCGACCTGGGAGGCAGAGGTTGCAGTGAGCCACTATCACACCACTGCACACCAGCCTGGGCAACAGAGCGAGACTCCATTTCAAAAATAAAAAAAGATAAAAACATACTTGGCTGGGTGCTATGGCTCATGCCTATACTCCCAACAATTTGGGCAGGAATATGGCTAAAGCCCACAGTTCGAGACCAGCACGAACAAACATAGTGAGACCTCATCTATATTTAAAATAATAATTACATTCCATTTGGTATATGTCCCCCAAGCTCTGACTACCATTATATTATAAATGAATGTGGGCTACCAGACTCAATTTTCTTGAAGGTATCAGACGGGTAAACTGGTGTATTTAGCAGTAACACAAAAATTCTTGCTTTATATCTCATTGTTTTATATTGAATTTTCTTTTTTTTCACCCTCATTAAAATCTACTGAATTTCTTCTCTCAACTATCAGTTTTCGGAAACACTCATTTTATGTTGCCCAATTAAAAAAAAAAAAAGTGTGTTTTCTTTAAATTTACTCAGCGTACACCTAAACCCACCACTGGGTAAGAGGTTAAATATCCGATCGTTTCAAGATTTATGAGAAAGCAGAACTTGGCACCACCATGGGAAAATGCCTTCCAGATGGTGTTTTCCAACAACTCTATCCTTGGAAATGTACTGAACTCATCTCAAGGCACTACACTCTCAGGTGGGTGTTAATCTCACATCCACTCCTCTCGAGTGTAATGAAACATGAATTTGTAGACCTTGTCACCTTTCACAAAGAACCTGGAAATTCCATCATGAATTAATCTTAAGAAATATGGATAACAGCAACATTTGAGTAGATTACCATGAATCTCTGATTTATACATATCCCTTTGGCAGATCATGTTCACAAAATATGGATGGATTAAAAGAGAACTGAAAATGCTCATTCCCCCCTCCTAAATAAAATTATGGTCATAAAGCATTTTCCAAACATCAGACATAGAATTAAGATTCAGTCCTTATCATGGCATCATCTAGCTTACAGGTTTTAGACACCAGTAGCTTAAGGGTTACAAAGGCTCCTTCAGGTCATTTCAACAAATCATCTATTTTAACAAAGATCCTGTGCTAATTTGGCCGGGCATGATGGCTCACGTCTGTAATCCCAGCACTTCGGGAGGCCAAAGTGGGCAGATCACCTGAGGTGTCAGGACTTCGGAGTACAGTAGTGTGATCTGGGTCCACTGCAACTTCTGCCTCCCAGGTTCAAGCAATTCTCCTGCCTCAGCCTCGCCAGTAGCTGGGATCACACGCATGTGCCACCACGCTTAGTAATTTTTGCATTTTTAGTAGAGATGGGGTTTCACCATGTTGGCAGGTTGATTTCAAACTCCTGACTTCAAGCGATCCGCCTGCCTCAGCCTCCCAAAGTACTGGGATCACACTCGTGAGCCATCGCCCTCAGCCAAAAATACAAATCAGTATACTAAAATCTGATTAATACATGCTGACAAAAAAGAAATTTTTATATAATTGTAATAAGAAATACCTTTGACTGAAAACTTCATGGAGCAAAAGAAATTCCTTCAACATACGGTATAATTTTGTGCTCTACTTGTGCCTGATACATACACAACATGAATTATATGGAAATCATAATCTATAGAATTTTTAAAAAATAAACTTTTATATAATTGTAATAAGAAATATCTTAGACTGAAAACTTCATGGAGCAAAAGAAGAAATTCCTTCAACATATGGTATAATTTTGTGCTCTGACTCTGCCTGATATATATGCAACATGAATTATATGTAAGTCACAGTCTATAATTTAGATAAATAAAATCAAGTCAGTATTGAATTTTTTCCATCCCATACAAGGGTACTGCTGGGTGCAGTGGCTCACACCTGTAATCCCAACACTTTGGGAGGGCAAGGTGGGCAGATGGCTTAAGGCCAGGAGTTTCGGACCAGCCTGGCCAACATGGCAAAACTCTGTCTCTACTAAAAATACAAAAATTAGCCAGTCATGGTGGTGGGAGCTTATAATTCCGGCTATTCAGCAGGCTGAGGCAGGAGAATGGCTTGAACCAGGGAGGCAGAGGTTGCAGAGAGCCAAGATGGTGCTATTGCACTCCAGCCTGGGCAACAGAGTGAGACTTTGTCTCAAAAAAACAATAAATAAATAAATAAAAATACAAGGGTATCCTTGGCAGCTCCTGGGCCACGTATTATGATCTTGACCAATTTCTCTCTGCGGCAATTTAAAAGCTGTAAAAAAAAAAAAAAAATACGTAATAGGTGATGACAGGAGAAACAAACCCACACCATAAGTTATTGAACCTTGCAAGTCTTTTCAAGTCTCTATTGACATTTAAGTTGAGTTACTATGGCACAGTATCATAAAAGTGTGCTCTACGCTTCAGCTATATTGATAGTTAAATGCAAAGAAAGGCATCAGATAAATGGCTAAAGGGATGAGCAATCTCAGACCACCCAGCTCTTCAAGTGAGTGTTTTGATGTGTTACGTACAATTTTTCTGACTTTTCCAGTTTTGTACATTCCCATTTCAAATCCTATGCCAAATACATGATTAATAATAGTAATTCTGATCCTTATTCTAAAATTGGTTGATTATGGGATATTTATTGAGGGCCTAAAAAGTGTCAAGCATTACTTGGGCACAGAGTCTATTCCAGTTTTCAATTTTAAGGCTGAGGATTTTTGAAGCTTCTCCTCGGTCAAGTTAGCACCTTCTCCAAAGGTTGTTATAAAAAAGCTAAAATTTGTCAATAGTGGAAAGATCAGGACAGAAATAAGTACATGTGGGTCTTAACCCAACTAGATCATTAAAAGGTCAAATTGGAAAAGTTCATTGACTCTCATGGGTGTTAGTTATTAGCCCTACTTAAACATCTCCTGTGGGAAAAACAAGAAAATACTCTGAAAAATATAAAGCAAACGGAAGTTAAATGTGACAGTAGACGAAGTTAAAATAAGTGTTTTGGTAAGTATTCCTGCTTGTTTTCTGGAAGTCTGTATAAAATTGGTATCTCTTCCTAAAAGGTTTGGTAAAATTCTTGAGTGAAGCCATCTGGGCTTGGAGTTTTTCTTTTGAGACAGTCTCTGTTGCCCAGGCTGGAGTGCAGTGGCGCAATCTCAGCTAACTGCACCCTCTGCCTCCCAGTTCAAGCGCTTGTCCTGCCTCAGCCTCCTGAGTAGCTAGGAGTACAGAAGCCCGCCACCACGAGGGCCAGGCTGGTCTCAAACTACTGACCTCGTGATCTGCCCGCCTCAGCCTCCCAAAGTGCTGAGATTACAGGCATGAGCCACTGCGCCATGCCTAGGCCTGGAGTTTTCTTTGTGGGATGATTTCTAACTACAAATTCTTTTGCCTTAATAGAGATAGCGCAAGTAAGGTTCTGAAGTTTTGATCTTGTTTTTGTCTGTAGAGAAGTCTCATGTTTCCTAGGCTAATCTGGAACTTGTGGCCTCCCAAAATGTTGACATTACAGGTGTAAGCCTCCATGCCCACCCAAGGTTCTGTATTTAAGCAAGTTTTGGTAGTCTTTTTTTTTTCCCACCTAGATTTCAGAGGTAGTCTCTTTCAAAGAAGTTACTAACTTCAACTAAGACATGGAATGTATTCATGTTTTCTGTAATATCCTCTTACTACTTTTCTTGTATATGTAGGATCAGTAGTGATATCCCTTATTTCCTAATACGGGTAATTGGTGTATTGTTTCCTGTTTTATCAATGTTATTGATTTTTCTCTATTGTTCTATATCCCATTAATTGCTGCTCTTATAATTACTATTTTCTTCTGTTTATTTTGGATTTAATTTGTTCTTTCTCTAGGTTCACAGGGGCAAACCTGTCACTGACCTGCTTTTAAGGATTTACTGCTATAAATTGCCCTTTAAGCATTGTCTTAACTGCATCCCACAAGTTTTTTTTTGTTTTGTTTTGTTGTCTGTCACTCAGGCTCAAGTGCAATGGCAGGATCACAGCGCACTGCAGCCTTGATCTCCCAGGCTCCAGTGAGCTTCCCACCTCAGCCTCCCAAGTAGCTGCGACTACTCTGGCGAGCCACCACTCCTGTATACTTTTTTTTTTTTCTAGATACTAGGTCTCACTATGTTGCCCAGGCTGGTCTTGAATTCCTGGGCTCAAGTGATCCTTTCACCTCAGTTTCCCAAAGTGTTGGGTTTACAGGAATCAGTCACAGCACCCAGCCTCATCTTAGAAGTTTTGATATATCATCTTTTCACTTTCATTCAGTTCCAAGTATTTTTTCATTTTCTTTGCAATTTCCTCTTTGTAGGTGGCTTACTTTGAAGTGTGTAGTTTAAAAATATTTAGGGGCCGGGCGCGGTGGCTCAAGCCTGTAATCCCAGCACTTCGGGAGGCCGACGCAGGTGGATCATGAGGTCAAGAGATCGAGACCATCCTGGTCAACATGGTGAAACCCCATCTCTACTGAAAATACAAAAAATTAGCTGGGCATGGTGGTGCGTGCCTGTAATCCCAGCTACTCAGGACGCTGAGGCAGGAGAATTGCCTGAACCCAGGAGGCGGAGGTTGCGGTGAGCCGAGATCGCGCCATTGCACTCCAGCCTGGGTAACATGAGTGAAACTCCCTCTCAAAAAAAAAAAAAAAAAAAAAAAAATATTTAGGGATTTTTCTTGATGTCTGTTACTGATTTTTTAACTGCACTATGGACAGGAAAGAAACATACCGTGGCCAAGCACAGTGTCTCATGTCTGTAATCCCAGTACTTTGGGAAGCTGAGATGAGAGGATCACTTGAGCCCAGGAGTTTGAGACCAACCTGGGCAACATAATGAGACCCCGTCCCTACAAAAAAAAAAAAAAAAAAAAAAAGGAAGGGGGTCTGAGCATGGTGGCACATGCCAGTAGTCCCTGTTTTTCAAAAGGCTGAGGCAGGAGGATCACTTGAGCCTAGGAGTTGGAGGCTGCATTGAGTTATGATTGTGCTACTGTTCTCTGGCTTAGATGACAGAGCAAGACCCTGTTTAAATTAAAAAAAAAAAAAAAAAAAAAACTTTTATGATTGAATCCTTTTGGAGACTTATTGACCCCGAAGATAAACTGTCTGTACAAATGTTCCATATGCACTTGAAAAGCATGTGTATTCTGTTGTTGCCTGTACTATTCTATAAATGTCAATCATATTTGGTAGTGTTGTTCAAGTCTTCTGTTTCCTTACAGATTTCATCTACCTGTTTTATCAATTACTGAGGGGCACTGAAATTTAAATATAATTGCAGATTTACATATTTAAATGTAATACAAATATAATTGCTGATGTCTGTTATTTCATTTCTCTTTTCTTTTTTTTGGAGACAGTCTTGCTCTGTCACCCAGGCTGGAGTGCAGTGGAGTGATCTCGGCTCACTACAACCTCCGCCTCCTGGGTTCAAAGTGATTCTTCTGCCTCAGTCTCCCAAGTAGCTGGGATTACAGGTGCAGGCCACAACGCCCAGCTAACTTTTGTATTTTCAGTAGAGACAGGGTTTTGCCATGTTGACCAGGCTGGTCTCGAACTCCTGACCTCAGGTGATCTACCCACCTCAGCTTCCCAAAGTGCTGGGATTACAGGCGTGAGCCACCGCACCTGGCCTGGTATTTAATTTGTTTTCCTTTGTATATATTGAAGCTTTATTAGCTTTTAGGACATTTAGGATTGTTATATCCATTTCACGGATTTATTCATTACATAACCTGGTGTTATTTGCCCTACCTATCTCATAAGTCTATTATGGAAAAATAACAGCAAAATACTTTGAAAAATATATAGGAAACAGAAGGTAAAATGATAATTAAGGAAGTAAAAAAAAACTTTAATGAATTATATTATCTGTAAGTCTCATCTATGCTTGTCTCTAACTACTTATATAAATTAGGTTTGCTATGTTTTTATCAGATCTTAAGCATAATTTATTGTTGTGAAATACTGAACAAATTAGCAGTATATTACCCTCCACAACTCCCTGTGAGGTAAGTGAGTTGTACAGATTTAGGGATGAGAAACAAGGCACACAGAGTTCAAGGATTTGCCTTAGAAACAAAACTTAAGATTTCCCAGCCTGTTAGTTGACCTCTTGAGTACAGGGCGTTTTATTCCGACATAATTATATTTTATTCTGACATAATTATGCCCTCTGGCTCAGATATGAACTTGCTTTATTCTAAGAAACATAGATTACAATCAGAAAAATACTTGAATTCAATTTGGTTCGTCCTCTCCACAGAAGAAATAAATAATGAGCGTGTTATAAAACTTGATCTTGAAACAGTCCTTTTAAGTACACCATCTTAAGCTCATGGCTTTATCTAGTGTCCCTCCTAGCAACGAAGCAGGCTAGAATAGGCATTCAGTGGTCTGAAGAATAAGGCTGCATACGAAAATTTTCATTCTGTCCATGACCTAGTTTCAGGTAGAAAAAAATCTGTCAGTGTTTAATTTTGATGAACTACTACTACTGGAAAGAAAATCCAGGCTACACAGTTTATAGCCTCATTAGAAATACAGTGAAAATGTCCCAGCTAGTCTATTACATCCCTTGTAGAAAATATTTTCTTCTTGGACTAAATCAAGGTTCTGTAGCTAGTGAAAAAAAAGAAAAAAGAAAATCTTTCCTTCAAAAAGGTTTAAGCACACAGCTAACAAATGCAGGTCAGTTATCCTGTGTTAATACCTCAAGGAGTTGACAGCCAAAAGCTCAGTCTTCCATCCTTCAAGTCCTGGGCAAGAACGGGACTACACTCAATGTTAGAATTTGTAATGTTTGATTCACATTTAAAATTACTGACTTAAAAAACAAACTCCAAGATGACTTCAGAGTCAGTTCATAAAGTCTTACGTCTAGGCTTGTTAACTATGACTTATCCAACTCCATCCCTATAAGATGAAGACACTAAGGGCAAATGGTTCACCCATGGCTACACCACTAGATAAGGGCAGACGCAGGACAAGAACCCAGGTTTCTGAGCCTTTTATTTTTCACTTGCCTCTCTTTCTTTAAAAATAACCTTTTCTTTTCTGAATTAGGTCATATCTATTTGGGTAGAGGTTAGGAAACCAATGTGTAATGGTCTGAATGGTGGCCTTCCCCCAAAGAGATTCACATCTTAATCCCCTGAACCTGTAAATGTTACCTTATATAACAAAAGATGTGATTAAAAGATGAATCTGGGCCAGGTGTGGTGGCTCACGCCTGTAATCCCAGCACTTTGGGAGGCCAAAGTGGGCAGATCATGAGGTCGAGAGCTCGAGACCATCCTGGCCAACATGGTGAAACCCTGTCTCTACTAAAAAACACAAAAATTAGCTGAGCATGGTGGCACGTGCCTGTAGTCCCAGCTACTCGGGAGGCTGAGGCAGGAGAACTGCTTGAATCCAGGAGGTGGAGACTGCAGTGAGCCGAGATTGCGCCACTGCACTCCAGCCTGGTGCCTGGCAACAGAAGGGACTCTGTCTCAAAAAAAAAAAAAAAAAAAAAAAAAAAAAGATGAATCTGGCCTGGCACAGTGACTCATGCCTACAATCCCAGGGTTTTGGGAGGCTGAGGCGGGTGGATCATCTGAGGTCAGGAGTTCGAGACCAGCCTGGCCAAAATGGTGAAATTCCATCTCTCCTAAAAATATAAAACTTAGCTGGGCATGGTGGCGAGCGCCTGTAATCCCAGCTACTCAGGAGGCTGAGGCAGGAGAACAGCTTGAACCTAAGAGGCAGAGGTTGCAGTGAGCCAAGACCTCACCAATGCACTCCAGCCTGGGCAAGAAAGTAAGATTCTGCCCCTCCACCCAAAAAAAAGGGAGATGAATCTACTTATTTTTTTCAGGGTCCTGCCACTTTAGGAATATATTTTAAATCTGCTGTCAGGTTGAATTAAAAGATATGAGACAAATGTATCCTGGTTCATCCAAGTGGATCTTAATTGCAATCATATGTATCCTTATAATACAGAGGCAGAGGGAGAGTTCTGAGACAAATACTCAAAAGAGAAGACAATGTGAAAACAGAGCAGAGAGATATGCCAAGGACTGCTGACCACCATCGGAAGCTAGAAGAGGTAAAGAACGGTCTCTCTCTCTCCTAGAGCCCCCAGAGGGGGCTCAATATCTTGATTGCAGACTTCCGGGCTCCAGAATTGTGAGAAGAATAAATTCCTCTTGTTTTAAACCACCAAGTCTGTGGTAATTTGTTATAGCAGCCACAGGAAACTAATACACAGGGGAAATAAAAGTTTAAAAATCATAAAGTGGACATATATAAACAGTACTGACCCAAAAAGAATTTTGCTTCAAGTAACCCAAAGAATGTCTAAAACCTTTAATCCCTCATTTCAAAGGGTAAATTGAGGCAACTGCAGGATACAATTTGCCCAAAAGAAACTGGCAGATCTGAGAAGACAAACTCAGAAAGATCTAATATTTACATAGCTGCTAACAAGAACAGTGTAGGTTTTTTTGCAAACATGCTAGTTGGTAGAGCTCCTGGACAGACTAAACATAGGCAGCAGTTGTCACTGTGGGTGTTCTTCCAGCACAAGTGTAAAGCTGTCATCAGAAATGAATATGTGGCTTCAAGTGGCTTACAGAAATCCAACAAATCTGCATCTTGGACTCTGGACAAGCGAATTCTTCTCGGGATGACCTGGACTCCTTCCTATTAGTACAATGATCAGTTAAAATCATTCTCTATAAGCAAGGAAGAGAAATAAAAGTTTACGTCAGGAGAAAAAGATGATTGCCCAGAGTCCAAGTTCACAAACAATAGATATGTAAACAGCCATACTAAGTCAAGTGGTATCTCGCGTTGTAATTTATTACTTTTACAATCAATATCCATAACACAGCTTTAGGCCCAGTGTCATGTAATGTGAATGGAAATAAAAATAATCTAAGTAAAAGGACAAAATAAAGGCTAGAAAGGCTTAACCAGGAGAGTTATTAATTAAATGGGCTATACCAATAAGAGAAATCATGCTATGTGGTTACATAAAAGACCTCAATAGAAGCAAAAAAAGACTTGGTCTTCCTCAAAAATCGTTGTACCCTGATACCAAACCTTTCTCTTTTCCAGACTATAGTTAAGGTCTCCGACAGTCTCCAGAATTTCCTTAGCCATATACAAATCCATCTGCTTCAAATGTATGCTTGCTCTTTCACTCTTTCTGTCCCCAACTATCATCCTCCTTAGCTACTACCCAAATAGAAGCTTTCCACTTAGTTTTCAGACAGACCAGTGAACATATATTTTCCCCTTTAGTAAACACCCCTTTTAGATTTGGTTACAATAATATGCATGTCTCTAAGTTCTGAGCACAAGTGCTATAACCTTTATAATTGAAGGCCCAACATGTATCACACTGGAAGTTAGGATTTCCAATGTGATAGTCCTAGAATTTCAACGAAAAATTACGCACTAAAATTTCCCCACCAGAGAGAAAGTCCATCATATCTATTAACTATCAGATTGGAGGCTGGGCGCAGTGGCTCACGCCCAGCAGCACTTTAGGAGGCCGAGGCAGGCGGATCACCTGAGGTCAGGAGTTTGAGACCAGCCTTACCAGCGTGGGGAAACCCCATCACTACTAAAAATACAAAATTAGCCAGGCGTGGTGGTGCATGCCTGTAATCCCAGCTATTCGGTAGACTGAGGCAGGAGAATTGCTTGAACTCAGGAAGCGGAGGTTGCGGTGAGCTGAAATCATGCATACCATTGCACTCCAGACTGGGCAACAAGAGCGAAACTCCATCTCAAAAAACAAAACAAAACAAACAAAAAAAAAAAACACTATCACGTTGGAAGGGACTTCTTCACAATATTTTTATTGTTTTCCCTCTTTAAGCATTGAGAGGCTTCACAATAAAACAAGCAATTTTTACTTGCATACCACAGTAAACTAGAAAGTCTCAGTTTAGCTCCTATAATCTTTCAAAGTAAAACACAGGAGTAAAAACACCAAATAAATGGTTACTGCTTAATCTGTTTACATAGATATTCCTTGACTTATGATGGGGTTATGTTCAAACCCATCGTAGGCTGAAAATATTAAAAACTGAAAATCCATTTCCTACACCTAATCTACTAAACATCATAGTTTAGCCTAGCCTACCTTAAATGTGTTCAGAACACTTACATTAGCCTACAGTTGAATAAAATCACCTAACACAAAGCCTATTTTATAATAAAGTGTTGAATATCTCATGTAATTAGTTTATTACTGTACCAAAAGTGAAAAACAGAATAGTGATGTGGATACTTGAAGTATGGTTTCTACTGAATGCAAATTGCTTTCTACATCATTGTAAAGGTGAACAATCTTAAGTTGAAATATCACAAGTCAAAGGCTATCTACAAGAGGCTGGTGCTTGAGATGGAACTGACTCAGAGAGTAATCAAAGGTGGCATGATTTGGTGACCTATTGTTCAGATCAGAAGTCTTTTTATCCCCCTAAAACTTTAGGTCTATTAACAGCTGTGAAATCAGTTCAGTGGAAATTGATCTGCTTTCTTGAGACAATGAAAGAGTACACTGCAGACAAGAAAATATCAGAGTACTCTGCACATTTGTTTTTTTAGTGAAATCTGTTTCAATATGTATACAGGGTTAGTGTAAAATATATTTCTTACTGAGCTCAAAAAGTCTTGAGACATGGTTCCAAGAGAATACCAGGAAAGAGGCTAGAATCAAGTGAAAAAGAAGCATATGAGGCAAAGTCTACCTTCTTCAAAAACATATTTGCCATTATTTTAGGAAGCCAAAGAAGCACAAGATACAATCAATCGTATGTTTAAATTGCAAGAAGTGGTAAAAACTTTCATTTATTTTTTTTGAGACAAGGTCTCACTGTCACCCAGGCTGGAATGCAGTGGCACCATCTCGGCTCACTGCAACCTCTGCCTCCCAGGTTGAAGCCATTCTTCTGTCTCAGCCTCCTGAGTAGCTGGGATCACAGGCACTTACCACCAAGCCTAATTTGTATATTTTTAACAGAGATAGGTTTCACCATGTTGTCCAGGCTGGTCTCAAACTCCTGGCCTCAAATGATCCACCCACCTCAGCCTCCCAAAGTGGCAGGATTAGAGACGTGAGCCACTGGAGCCAGGCCAAGAAGTGGTAAAAATTTTAAAGAAATTTTCCTTTTATCAAATGGAACAATGATCGATTCTATGTCTTAAGGAGATAAAACATCAGGATTTAGTCATCCATTTACCAAAAGCCACTCCCTAAACACTTCAACCATCCACAGGGTGTGGTGGTTCACGTCTATAATCCCAGAACTTTGGGAGGCTGAGGTGGGGGGACCACCTGAGGTGTTCGAAACCAGCCTGACCAACATGGAGAAACCCCATCTCTACTAAAATACAAAATTAGCCAGGCGTGGTAGTGCATGCCTGTAATCCCAGCTACTCTACTTGGGAGGCTGAGGCAGGAGAATCACTTGAACCTGTGAGGTGGAGGTTGCAGTGAGCCAAGTTCATGACATTGCACTGCAGCCTGGGCAACAAAAGCAAATCTTGGTCTTAAAAAAAAAAAAAAAAACAAAAAAAAAACACTTCAACCATCTTCTCCCACCTCTACCTACTTTTCAATTGCTAAAATAATGGATTTTGAAAAGATAATAAACTCTAACATTTTATTTTTATGTTTTAGCAATAGGGCGTTGCTGTACTGCCCAGACTGGAGTGTAGTGGCTATTTACAGGCATAATCATCTCACACTGCAGCCTTGACTTCCTGAGCTCAAGCCTCCTGCCTCAGTGTCAGCTTCCAGAGTAGCTGGGACTACAGTGACACGAAACTGTGCCCCGCATACTCCAGTATGTTAGATAAACGGTTCTCAACTGAGGGAGATTTTACCCTCGCCCCTACCTCCCCGGACATTTGGCAATGTCTGGAGACATTCTGATTGTCACAAATGGGGATGTGGCGAGAGGGGTGATGCTACTAGAACACAGTGGGTGGAGACCAGGGATGCTGCTAAATATTTCACTATGCACAGGACACCCTGAGCCTCCTCAACAAATAATTGTCTGTCTCAAAATATCAACAGTGCTAAGACTGAGAAACCTTGCTGTAAGTCAAAGATGTATTACTTTCAAACTTAAATAAACCCAGGACAGACACCCTTAACCTGTATCACTTTAGTTAGTTGTCAGCTCAGTAACTCCATTACTAGCATACCTACACATAGGTTTAAAGCCAGATATAAATTATAAATATGTCCTTTTGCTAGTGCCAGAGAACATGGAAATCTCTCCAATGTTCATAAACTTCACTAAAATTGTTTGTCTTTGGTAAAGTCAGAAAGATCTCTAATCATAAGTGTATTTCATAGGTAGCTGATTTTCAGTATTTAAATGTTTTCCCTTGATCCTGAATAAATCAGTGAATAAAACAGTAAGACTCTGATACAGCCAATGTTATGAAAATTTATTTATTTCTCCAAAAGATCCTGGAATAAGCAGAGCGGGTATTACGAAAAGGAGATGGACTGCATGCAAAATACACTTGGAAGGAAATCTAATAAAAAGGCAAGGAATAATCCAGGTGATGGATGAGTCTTCTTTCCCTAGAACCCTAAATATTACCTCCTTTAAGCAGTTTCCTTTTTATTTCAAAGTCAGATATTCTCAAAAGAACAGCAAAAAGAGGGGCTTTAGGATATCTTTAATGGTCTAAAGAAAGGGGAAACATATGAGCGGGAAAGTTCCCGGGAGGAAGAGACTAAAATAAAAGTACTGGGCACATGGATTACATAAAACAGAAAAGGGGTGGTAAGTATGTGATTATGACTAGAAACACAAAATAACTGACTTCATTTTTTATTTAATTTTAATCACAAACCATTAATCCTGCAAAGTTTTAAACGTTAACTTGCCTCGATCCTACTGTGTCCCTAGGATTGACACACTTTAGTGTGTAGCTTTCTGAAACTTTTTTATGGACCCACAACATATTTGTTCAGAAATCTACATTAGGAAGGAAATATTTCTCGAACGCCTTTCCATGACAGTATATTGAGATTTTTCTTATTCGTTCTAACATTTTAACAGTCTTCCTAAAGAAGCGACTTCTCAAAGTATTATTTAACAACAGCAACAACAAAACCCTCCCCTGTTCTCCAAACCTCAAGTGGTGAGGAGGTGGGGGGAAAAATGCCAAGTCGAGGCAGACAGGCGCAAACTTACGCTTTCAAGGAGATTTATGGGACTGAGGCCTAAAGGCTTCGTTAGAGAAGTCACTGTGGATAATTCACCCTCACACGCCATTACAAGCACCGACTCCCCTTCCTCACAACCCCAAATCGAAGACCTCCCTCTTTTGGAGAGCCGATTGGACGACTGGTCCGAGCACTTTCCTTAGGCTGTCCGTCTACTGGCTCCAGATTCAGTCCATCAGTTTAACCGCCCGACTCCCGCTTTCCCCATTGGAGTCAAACCGCTGCCGCCTGGAGAAGCCCAACCTACCGCGCGCTTCGCGCTCACTGGCTCAGTGAGACGCAGCTCAGGAGGGAAACCCGTCTCCCACATTCCGAAGGCCCAAGGGCCCATCAGTCGGCAGCTCAAGGCAGACACAATTGGCCTAGACGCAAGCCAGTCAAAGTCTTCGGCTGCACCGCTCCAAAGAACCTACAGGAATTAAAACATCCCGCCCCCTGTTCTTCTATTGGTTGGCCCGACCCACCGCTGCCCCTTCACTATCCCCCACCCCGCGGTCCATTCATTTCACACAATAACGGGCCCAAATGGAGTCAGTTCAAGACCTACTATGGGTAGAGAAGACTGTCTGCCACTTACCCGGGACTGAGAGTGATCACTCACGCTAACGTCTGCCCTGTTCCTGTATGGTGAGGCCGCAACGCAAGCCACCACCGCCGCCACCTTCTGCGCAACGCCAACCGCCCGCCAAAACGGATCCTTCCCTGCGCCTGCGCAACCAATCTGCGAGCGGACCATTTCTCCGCCCACCACGCATGCGCAAAGCTGGAACCAACTCCCGCCAATACGCAGGCGCCATAGGGTCACTGCCTAGTACTGCCCGCCATTTCACGTGTTCCCAGAGGCAGATGGAAGTTCTTAATGCGCCTGCGCAAAACTCGCCATTTTACTACACGTGCGCTCAACAAGCAGTCAAAATTTTGACCTGCTGGCTAACTGCTTTTCTAACACATAGTGTTAATCATGCTTTGCCAAGCGTAATATTTGCGCGGGGAAGATTAAAAAGGCCTTAAACACCCAAGGCGGATTCAAATATGAATGATTGATCGGCTGGCCAATCAGACTGGTTAAGAATAATATTACTCGGGAACCAATGAACTCCAAGGGGTGGAGACGGCGTAGAACGCCCAAAGGGATGACGTTACACAGCAGTGTGGCACCACAGGCCAATAGTAGGGGGAAGCGATTTCACTCATCCAATCAGAACTGTTCAAGGGCGGAGTGTACCAATGCCGAAAGGGAGGAGGCGGGGTAAAAAAGAAAGGCTGAAGGTAGGCTGGCAGATACGTTCGTCAGTTTGCTCCTTTTTGCCCGTGGACGCCGCCGAAGAAGCATCGTTAAAGTCTCTCTTCTCCCTGCGATCATGTCTAAGTCAGAGGTGAGTTAGGCGCTCTTTCCAACTTGAAATTCTTCCTCTTCCTTTCGTGAATTGGTAAAATGAGGCTTGGTTTCGTTCCTTGCACCAGCCCATTCTACAGCTCTTTCGGTCGCAGCCACGGCCTACCCCTCCCAAAGTTCAAGTCGCCATTTTGTCCTGTTGATCGCCATGAGGCCGCTCACGCCAATCATGAGTTATTATGCAGGACTCGGTAGTCTAAGCAAGATTCTTAGGCACGAATCTTTGTCTTTCCTAAACCTTGCTTTGGTGAGCGAGTTTTTAAAAGAGCGATTAGTCCCATTTTGGCGATGTACCCCTCCCGCCTAAGCCTTTGTTGCGCTTGCGTCGGAAGGCGACTAGGGACGCATGCGCTTTGGATTTCCCAGCACTCCCAACCCCCAACATACCTTTTCCCCTGTTAGGAAGAAGCACATGGCTTGTTGCAATCTGAACGAACAATAAGTGCTACATACACAGTTTTCTAGTTTTTCTTTTCGTCGATGGAAATTGTTTGCTGTTGCAGTTCATTTAACACTTCCTCCTCCCCCTACTCTAGTCTCCTAAAGAGCCGGAACAGCTGAGGAAGCTCTTCATTGGAGGGTTGAGCTTTGAAACAACCGATGAGAGCCTGAGGAGCCATTTTGAGCAGTGGGGAACGCTCACAGACTGTGTGGTAAGAATTGGAAGGGACCAAAGAGTAAAATAGTGGATTTCCTTGCTTTATCTTGGTGCAGTTCTCTCTGAATGCTTATGAAGGTTGTTGGTAGCATTATAGTTAGAGCTTTGTTGACAAAGGAAAGTCCTGTTTATTTGATTTCTAAGAGTGACCGCTTAAACCTAGGATAGTGGGAAACTGGAGGGGTTTTTTATAAAGGGCTGGTATAAAGTTTCTTATTCCCCTATTCAAAGTTAAAGTGACAAAAGTTTTTGGGGTCAGACTTTGTTACATGAATCAACACTGTTCTCAGGTAATGAGAGATCCAAACACCAAGCGCTCCAGGGGCTTTGGGTTTGTCACGTATGCAACTGTGGAGGAAGTGGATGCAGCCATGAACGCAAGGCCACACAAAGTGGATGGAAGAGTTGTGGAACCAAAGAGAGCTGTCTCAAGAGAAGTGAGTGGTTTTTTTACCCTTCCCTTCAACTCATTTGGCGATGTGCTGCTAGCGGATTTGGATTCAGGATTTTTATTTGGGTGTAGGTTTTGCTAATCTAAACCTGTGGTTTTCCTCCTATTAGGATTCTCAAAGACCAGGTGCCCACTTAACTGTGAAAAAAATATTCGTTGGTGGCATTAAAGAAGACACTGAAGAACATCACCTAAGAGATTATTTTGAACAGTATGGAAAAATTGAAGTGATTGAAATCATGACTGACAGAGGCAGTGGCAAGAAAAGGGGCTTTGCTTTTGTAACCTTTGATGACCATGACTCCGTGGATAAGATTGTCAGTAAGTACCAAATAGTGAGTGGTATTTAGTAAGGGTTCCACAATCCATGTGGCATTCTAAACCTGAGACTGTGTTGTATCTGTCTTCATTTTTTTTTTCTTTTTTCTTTTTTCTTTTTTTTTTTTTAGTTCAGAAATACCATACTGTGAATGGCCACAACTGTGAAGTTAGGAAAGCCCTGTCAAAGCAAGAGATGGCTAGTGCTTCATCCAGCCAAAGAGGTATGCTTATGCTTCGTTAAACCTTAAAGGCAACTTTCGGTTACTCCAGTATGAATGATTTAACGCTTAAACTTAATCTCTTTAGGTCGAAGTGGTTCTGGAAACTTTGGTGGTGGTCGTGGAGGTGGTTTCGGTGGGAATGACAACTTTGGTCGCGGAGGAAACTTCAGTGGTCGTGGTATGTATGGTTTATTTACATGTAGTTCTGGCTTCTTACCATCTTTGCTATGCAGATTTTACAGTACAGGAAGTGCATCCAGAATGTCACTTAATGTGCAGATCATGCTTAAAACTTGAAACTTTGTTTTCTTCCAGGTGGTTTTGGTGGCAGCCGTGGTGGTGGTGGATATGGTGGCAGTGGGGATGGCTATAATGGATTTGGTAATGATGGTAAGTTTTTTAGGAATAAGTAGATAAAAATTCCTGGCAATGCCTATCTTTAGAATAGGTTAGTAAAGACTAAAATTCTAGTGCATGACAAGCTCAACTTTTCCCATAACACGCATGCTGTGAGCAGGCCTTCAGCCATTACACTTGCACAAGTTTTCATTGTCAAATACTTATGTCTTATTGAGAAGAATTGTATTCTTGTAGGTGGTTATGGAGGAGGCGGCCCTGGTTACTCTGGAGGAAGCAGAGGCTATGGAAGTGGTGGACAGGGTTATGGAAACCAGGGCAGTGGCTATGGCGGGAGTGGCAGCTATGACAGCTATAACAACGGAGGCGGAGGCGGCTTTGGCGGTGGTAGTGGTAGGTATCCAGTGATCCAAGTACTTGGTGTGACAGCTAGATTAGTCTTTTAGAGCTTGGGTTCTGGTGCTGTTGAAGCATTGTGTAGTACATTGCATGGTATATTAAAAGCAAACGGGCTTGCTGTGCTACCTCCTCCTAGCTTTAAGCTGGGGCCGCCTCACTCCCAATTAGTAGAGATAAGTGGATAATGGTGTCTTTGAGTTAGATTAGTGTCATAGAAGGATTTAGTATCTTAACTGCTTTGGGACCTTAGGCGCTTAGTTGATGTATCCAAGAAACTTCTGATTGCCTGTGGCCCTAGATCTCCATGAAGGCCTTCAAGGCTGGAGGGTGTTTTTGTGCCACTGTGTAAATCTCTTTTTATGTCATGGAGAGTTGGGCCGATTTTCTTATTACTGGATTATTCAACTGAATGCCTTTCCCAGAGAATGAAATGCAAAGATGGAGTCACCATAGTTTGGGAGGAAGGAAGGCAGATAACTCAATCTTATTTTTATTCTGACCACTAAACAGAATTGGAAACTAGCATCATCCTCAAGTAACAGACAAAGGCCCTCTTTCCCATTCCTAGGAGGCAATTTTGGAGGTGGTGGAAGCTACAATGATTTTGGCAGTTACAACAATCAGTCTTCAAATTTTGGACCCATGAAGGGAGGAAACTTTGGAGGCAGAAGCTCTGGCCCCTATGGTGGTGGCGGCCAATACTTTGCCAAACCACGAAACCAAGGTATGGTATCTATGTAATTTGGGATAATGTCAAAAGAGTTGTGTGTCTGTAGCTACTGCTGGGAAGGAAGCCCTTTAACTGGTGTCTGCAGTAATACATTGACAGTTTACAACCTTCAGAAAGTGATAATTTGATCACAAATTAGAAAAATCATGGGACCTTTACCACCTCTCTTGTAGCAGGGGCCATTTTTAAATGATCAAACACTTGAAATTACTATTTACAGTGAATGTGAAAACATTACTATTACTGTTAGCACTTTGAAACTTTAAAAGAAAAATTATATTCCTCAGGTGGCTATGGTGGTTCCAGTAGCAGCAGTAGCTATGGCAGTGGCAGAAGATTTTAATTAGGTAAGTAAGCACCTTTTTGTGTGTTAACGTAATTTTTTAAATTGCTGATGAACCCAATAACCCTAATGTAGCTGAGCAGTGCAACATAGTTAACATTATAATTGCAGTAAATTGTGGATATAAAGTTAATATTCAGATCAGCAAAATTTGTGGGAAACAAACTTGATATTGGATTGTAGCCTTGAGTCTTAATATGTTTAGATTAACAACTTTATTCCATATTGTTCAACAGGAAACAAAGCTTAGCAGGAGAGGAGAGCCAGAGAAGTGACAGGGAAGCTACAGGTTACAACAGATTTGTGAACTCAGCCAAGCACAGTGGTGGCAGGGCCTAGCTGCTACAAAGAAGACATGATTTAGACAAATACTCATGTGTATGGGCAAAAAACTCGAGGACTGTATTTGTGACTAATTGTATAACAGGTTATTTTAGTTTCTGTTCTGTGGAAAGTGTAAAGCATTCCAACAAGGGGGTTTTAATGTAGATTTTTTTTCTTTTTCTTTTTCTTTTTTTTTTTTGCACCCATGCTGTTGATTGCTAAATGTAATAGTCTGATCGTGACGCTGAATAAATGTCTTTTTTTTTAATGTGCTGTGTAAAGTTAGTCTACTCTGAAGCCATCTTGGTAAATTTCCCCAACAGTGTGAAGTTAGAATTCCTTCAGGGTGATGCCAGCTTCTATTTGGAATTTATATACAACCTGCTTGGGTGGAGAAGCCATTGTCTTCAGAAACCTTGGTGTAGTTGAACTAATAGTTACTGTTGTGACCTGAAGTTCACGATTAAAAGGGATTACCCAAGCAAAATCATGGAATTACTGGTTATAAAGACGATTGTTGGCACATCCTATGCAATATATCTAAATTGAATAATGGTACCAGATAAAATTATAGATGGGAATGAAGCTTGTGTATCATCCATTATCATGTGTAATCAATAAACGATTTAATTCTCTTGAATGAAATGACAACTGTATGGATTTGGGACTGGCAGAGATTTGGACTTTTCCCTACCCACTGCCCCTGATAATGTTGAATGCCTCTATCATAATTCAAGTTCAAAGCTCTGCCAGGGAATAGAAACTAGCTGCTGGCTAATGCCGCTCCATAAATCCACAGATTTGAAGTGTTTGGGAGGCCTTTTAAAAATGACCAATATCAGAAATCATTTTAATGAACATAAAGATAGGCTTACATTAAAGGAAAACTGCAGTTTGTCTGGGTTCTGGTTGGGTGGGTCTTCAGAGGTTTTATAGGTCAACTATGCTAATTTGAAGATTAAAACAATAGTAATAGAAACTAAATATTCCTACATAATTTCATGTTAACTGCAGTTTCCCTTTATATGGCACAAGATCACACAACCTTCCTAAAATGTTAATTGTATAGAAAATGATTCTCAACCTTAACAGTTAATATCCAATAATGTGTTATTTGTACGTAGATTATTTTGAGCCTTTGGTGCTCTCAATTTCAGTGCTATTGTATCTAGTAGCATAGAGATTTGTTTATCAATAGGACTGTATATTCCATCCCATGGGCGTGTTGGAAATTTTGGGGAGGAGGGTGGAGGGAGGTGGGTGGGAGGTGGTGGTGGGTGGGAAAGCATGGGTGATAGTTCCATGATACTGGCTGAGTTTGCAATAGCAGGTGGAACCCTAACTATTGAGGGAGTTTGCAGATACCTCAGGATTCGTGACAATGCCTTTAAAGATCCAGGAGAGATGTTCAGCTACTAGGAACTGCTAGCAAGTATAGCGCGAATGGCTTCGAGCTCAGACACTCTACAGCTGAGAGTAGACACTTGTGGTATGTGGAGTACAGATAAGCCAGGGGCAGGCCACGGCACGCTCCATGAAAGCTAGGAGGGAGTGAAATTTCAGTGATCATCGCAAGGAAGGAGGCAGACAAGAGTAAGGCACACCTGACTCTTAGGACTAGCAGTCAGAACCAGGAGGAAAGGTTTTATTGCTATGCTGGTAGGTAAGAACAGATTTTACTTACATCCGTATAGTTACTTAAAGTCCAGTTTTCTGTTAAATATTTTTCTTAATATATTGAGCCAAAACTAGTCCAGTTAAGCTGAACTAGGTTTTTCTGGAGATGAATTGTTTTAAATTCACACCCTACCATTGGTGGCTCCCAGTTGAAGGAAGTGAGCACATTATTTCTACTGTGAATATAAATTTTTGCCCTTTTATTTATCTTCCTTTGACCCATTTCCTTAAAATAATGGCTCAAAGTAATAGACTCTTCCCCAAATGGTGGGAGGATGGGTGGGCTATTAATGGGAGGTATGGGGGGTTTAGCTTGAGCTGGGACTTGGTCTTCGAGCTAGTTCTAAAGGTTGTTTACTTTTCTAGGGGAGGAGTCTGCTACTAGTCTTATCAGCTCTTAAAAACAGAAACTCATCTGTCCAAGTTCATGGCAGAAAGGTAAGTTTTTACAAATTAGTGGTCAGCAGAAGAATGCCCTGCCTTCCCAATAGTAAAAACAGAATGACAAGCTGTACCTCAAACCAAAACATTGTATAATCTCCGATTGCAAAAATAGTTATTAGCACAACCAGATATTCCTAGTAGTTACTGTGTAGTCATTCACCTCTGCTTATATAAATACTTTATCACTTCTTTTGCCTTTTGCAGGAACGTCCTTGTGAAGACCTTTATCTGAGCCACTGTACTTCATTGTCACTGCCATGCAGTTAACATGAGTTGTTCTGCAGCTCAAATTCCATTTTGTGAATGGGTTGTTTTGTTTTGTTTTGTTTTAATAAACTGTATTTAACTTAGTTCTGCTTGTTTTGTCCGCCATGATATGTATGGTAACATGTTAAAATTCAGGTTAGAGAGGATTCGGTTGTATACGCTTGCTTTCAATGTGAATTGCTATATTTATATTCATTCCATTCAGCTTCATGGTTTAATGAAAATAGCAAAGGGTTCTCACTGCAGGAGTAATTATTGGCTCAGTATAAGTAAACTTTGCTATTGATCCAATTGAGCATGTCCTTTTTCTGGCTCCCCTGGCAAGGGAAAATGAAGTTGTAGCACTGCCACTGAGCTTAGTAGGTCTCTATTGGGACCTGTGCTCACCATCTGCTCTAGAAGGGCATAATGGATTTCATCTTTGACAAACAAGTTGTGTTCATTGGCCAGCTATCTCACACTTCAGTGGAATTCTCAAGCCAGGAATAAGAAAATGAACTGAATGGGAGACAAGCCTTAGCCTTTCAAAAATAGCCTAAACATGTATGGGCAGCCGGGTGTGGTGGCTGACACCTGTAATTCCAGCACTTTGGGAGGCTGAGTGAGGTGGGCAGATCACAAGGTCAGGAGTTCAACACCATCCCAGGTGCCACTGAAACCACACCTTTTTTTTTTTTTTTTTAACTTTTTACTATTGGGAAAAGTTATAACCACATCTCTACTAAAATACAAAAAAATTAGCCAGGCATGGTGGTAGATGCCTATAATCCCAGTTAGCTAAGGCAGGAGAATTGCTTCAACCTGGGAAGTTGCAGTGAGCCAAGATTGTGCCACTGCACTCCAGCCTGGGTCACAAAGCAAGACTCTGTCTCCAAAAAAAAATGTATGGGCTATTTGGAATCAATAATTATACCCTCTAGCAAATGCTTAGGTTTTGTGTATATCTGTGTTTGGTTTGTTTTGAGAGGAAGTCTCCCTGTCACCCAGACTGGAGTGTGGTGGTGCTCTGCTCACTGCAACCTCTGCCTTGCCTCCCACATAGATGGGACTACAGGTGCACACGGCTAATTGTATTTTTAGTAGAGACGGCATTTCACCATGTTAGCCAGGCTGGTCTCAAACTCGACCTCAACTGATCTGCCCACTTGACTTCTCAAAGTCCTGGATTATAGGCATGACCCACCGTACCTGGCCACATAAATTTTTCTATGCTATTTTTAAGGAAACTTGATCCAGCCTCAAAGTTTTGACCCTAGCTAAAGTGGGGGTAGAATTCTTGGGGAAATTTCGCCTCTTAACACCCATGCTGTTTTGAAATGACTATGTGGGACTAAGTTCCATCAGCCTTGTGATAGTTGGGGAAAGTAATGTCAGGGGGCTTAGTTTGTGACTTGGCATTTGCTAGAGGTTTCATTTTGGACAGTCACACTTTCTTGGAGGGAAAGGATAACTGAGGATAGTAAGTTTCCTAAAAGCATTCCTAATTGAAGAGAAACATTGTTTCATTCCATGTTCTTTGCTATATACTTATACAGGATTGTGAAAAGTAAATTCCATGTTTCCTAAATGAAGAAATAGGCTAAGATAAAATCCTGTCCCAAATTCCTGCAGCCAGTGGATCATATAACCCCAGATTGCTCTGTTTCCAAAACTATTCCACCTTGTTGAGGTCAGTACACCAAACGTGTGTATGTATAGGATAGTCTTCCTCATGAGTGATTCTCATGAGAGTGGGAGATTCTGACATTCCTTAGGTGAACTAATACTTCTAAACAACTAGCTCAAGCCCCTGCCCTTTGCAACTTGAAATGTGGAAACATTGCCAGGCACAGCCGCTCATGCCTATAATCCCTGCACTTTGGGAGGCCGAGGTGGGAGGGTCACTTGAGGTCAGGAGTTTGAAATCAGCCTGGCCAACACGGTGAAAACCTGATTCTACTAAAAATGCAAAAATTAGCCTGGCGTGGTGGCAGGTGCCTGTAATCCCAGCTACTCAGGAGGCTGAGGCAAGAGAATCACTTGAACCCGGGAGGCAGAGGTTGCAGTAAGCTGAGATCGTGGTGCTGCACTCCAGCCCGGGTGACGGAGTGAAAGACACTGTCTCAAAAAAAAAAAAACTTAAATGTGGAAATATTGGATGGCTCATGCCTGTAATCCTGGCACTTTGTAAGGCTGAGGTGGGCAGATTGCTTGAGCCCAGGAGTTCAAGACCAGCCTGACCGACCATGGTAAAACCCTGTTCCTGTTAAAAATACAAATGTGGCTGGGCACGGTGGCTCACTCCTGTAATCCCAACACTTTGGGAGGCTGAGGCAGGTGGATCACCTGAGGTCAGGAGTTCTAGACCAGCCTGATTAACATGGATAAACCCCCTCTCTGCTAAAAATACAGAATTAGCTGGGCGTGGTGGCCCATATCTAATCCCGACTACTCGGGAAGCTGAAGCAGGAGACTCGCTTGAACCCAGAATGTAGAGGTTGCAGTGAGCCAGGCTCACGCCATTGCACTCCAGCCTGGGCAACAAGAGCAAAACTCCATCTCAAAAAATATGGTGGCATGTACCTTTAGTCCCAGTCACTCAGGAGGCTGAGGTGGGAGGATTGATTGAGCCTGGGTGGTTAAGGTTACAGTGGGCCGAGATCACCCCACTGCAAGCCTGGGAGACAGTATGAGACCCCATGTCTTTTTTTTTTTTTAGACAGTCTCGCTCTTGTCACCCAGGCTGGAGTTGCAGGGGCAATGGCTCAGATCCCGGCTCACTGCAACCTCCTGGGTTCAAGCAATTCTGCTTCAGCCTCCCAAGTAGCTGGGACTACAGGTGCAAGCAACCACGCCTGGCTAATTTTTGTATTTTTAGTAGAGATAGGGTTTCACCATATTGACCAGGGTGGTCTCGAACTCCTGACCTCAGCTGATCCACCCACCTCACCTCCCAAAGTGCTGGGATTAGAGGCATGAGCCACTGCACCCAGCCCCATCTCTATTTTTTAAATGTGGAAACTCTTTAACATTTTTTGTGAGAACATAAATTGACAAATTGGACATTTTCAAATCTGTTAGGAATAGGAAGATTTGAAGCCACCACTGGGTGTGGTGGCTCACGCCTATAATCCCAGCACTTTGGGAGGCAGAGATGGGTGGATCAAGTGATGTCGGGAGTTCAAGACCAACTTAACCAACATGGAGAAACCCTGTCTCTACTAAAAATACAAAAAAAAAAAAAAAAAAAAAAAAAGCCAGGCGTGGTGGTGCATGCCTGTAATCTCAGCTATTTGGGAGGCTGAGACAAGAGAATCACTTGAACCTGGGAGGCAGAGGTTTCGGTGAGCCCAGATCCAGCCATTGCACTCCAGCCTGGGCAGCAAAAGCGAAACTCCATCGCAAAAAAAAAAAAAAAAAAAAAGTAATAGAAAGCTTACTGCAGAGGCTGGAGTGGGAGGATCACTTGAGCCCAGGACTTCAAGGTTGCAGTGAGCCATGATTGTGCCACTGCACTTCAGACAGTGCAATAGAGCAAGACCCTATCTGTCTTTTTTTATTGGTTTTTTTTTTTTTGAGACGAGTCTTGCACTGTCACCCAGGCTGTAGTGCAGTGGCATGATCTCAGCTCACTAAAGTCTCCACCTCCTGGGTTCAAGCAATTCTTCTGCCTCAGCCTCCTGAGTAGCTGGGACTACAGGCATGCGCCACCACGCCCAGATAATTTTTTTGTATTTTTAGTAGAGACGGGGTTTCAACATGTCGGCCAGGATGGTCTCAATCTACTGACCTCGTGATCTGCCCACATCGGCCTTCCAAAGTGCTGGGATTACAGGCGTGAGCCATCATGCCCGGCCAAGACCCTGTCTTTTTAAAATAAGCTTTGGGTTGGGCACGGTGGATCACGCCTGTAATCCCAGCACTTTGGGAGGCTGAGGCAGGCAGATCATGAGGTCAGGAGATCAAGACCATCCTAGCTAACACGGAGAAACCCCGTTTCTACTGAAAAATTAATAAATAGCCGGGCGTGGTGGCATGCACCTGTAGTCCCATCTACTCGGGAGGCTGAAGCAGGAGAATCGCTTGAACCCAGGAAGTGGAGGTTGCAGTGAGCCGAGATTGCACCATTGCACTCCAGCCTGGGCGACAGAGCGAGACTCCATCTCAAAAAAAAAAATAATAAGGAAGCTTCAAGTTGCTTTCATTCCCAAACTTAGGATAGAGACCATTTTTTTTTTTTTTTTTTTTTTTTTTTTTTTTTTTTTTTTGAGACTGAGTTTCACTCATGTTACCCAGGCTGGAGTGCAATGGCGCGATCTCGGCTCACCCGCAACCTCCGCCTCCTGGGTTCAGGCAATTCTCCTGCCTCAGCCTCCCGAGCAGCTGGGATTACAGGCACGCGCCACCATGCCCAGCTAACTTTTTGTATTTTAGTAGAGACGGGGTTTCACCATGTTGACCAGGATGGTCTCGATCTCTTGACCTCGTGATCCACCCGCCTCGGCCTCCCAAAGTGCTGGGATTACAGGCTTGAGCCACCGCGCCCGGCCGGAGACCATGTTCTTTATCTTCCTATCACTCTGCTGCTTTTAGGTCTCAGTATCTGTGTTGTCTGTTTTTGTTTGTTTGCTTGCTTGTTTGTTTGAGATAGTCTAGCTCTGCCGCTCAGGCTGGAGTACAGTGGCATGATCATGGCTCACTGCAGCCTCAAACTCCCAGGCTCAAGCAGTCCTCTCACCTCAGCTTCCAACGTAGCTAGGACCACAGGCATGTGCCACTGCACCCACCAACTAATTTTTTTTTTTTTTTTTTTGTAGAGACAGGGTCTCCCTATGTTGTCCAGGCGGGTCTCGAGCTCCTGGGCTCAAGCCTGTGGTGTCTATATCAGAACTTGGATATGAGTTTTTTTGTCTTTTTATTTTTTTCCAGGCCCTGGATGTAAGGTTTTAATGTTGGAATGGACATAGTAGAGCTAGTAAAATTAAACAAAAGGTAAAGGTAAAATATTCTGAAGAGGGAAGCTGTGTAACTCAGTGACTGGGAATATTGGAGACCACACAACTCCAAGCAAGGGGATTGTGTGGTGTCAGGGAGGTTTGACCGGATTTTAACTGATATGGCTAAGAAATCTGAAACTTAGTCAATTATATTCTGTTTTAAGAAGAAAAAAGTTAAGCCGGGCGCGGTGGCTCACGCCTGTAATCCCAGCACTTTGGGAGGCCGAGGCGGGTGGATCACGAGGTCAAGAGATCGAGACCATCCTGGTCAACATGGTGAAACCCCGTCTCTACTAAAAATACAGAAAATTAGCTGGGCATGGTGGCGTGTGCCTGTAATCCCAGCTACTCAGGAAGCTGAGGCAGGAGAATTGCCTGAACCCGGGAGGCGGAGGTTGCGGTGAGCTGAGATCGCGCCATTGCACTCCAGCCTGGGTAACAAGAGCGAAATTCCGTCTCAAAAAAAAAAAAAAAGAAAAAGAAAAAAATTAATAAAAATAATCTAGGCCACACAGGGTGGCTCACACCTGTAATCCCAACGCTTTGGGAGGCCAAAGCAGGCAGATCATTTGAGATCAGGAGTTCAAGACTAGCCTGGCCAACATGGTGAAACCCTGTCTCTACTAAAAATATAAAAATTAGCCAGGCGGGGTGGCAGGTGCCTGTAATCCCAGCTACTCAGGAGGCTGAGGCAGGAGAATTGCTTGAACCCAGGAGGCAGAGATTGCAGTGAGCCAGGATCATGCCACTGTACTCCAACCTGGGTGATAGAGTAAGACTGTATCAACAACAACAAAAAAAGGCCCAGCACTTTGGGAGGCTGACCCGGGCAGATCATGAGGTTTGAGACCAGCCTGGCCAAAATAGTGAATCCCGTCTCTACTAAAAATTCAAAAATTAGCTGGTTGCAGTGACACACACACTGAGTAGCTGTAGTCCCAGCTACTCAGGAGGCTGAGGCAGAAGAATCGCTTGAACCCGGGAGGTGGAGGTTGCAGTGAACCGAGGCCAGGCCACTGCACTGCAGCCTGGGGGACAGGGTGAGACTGTCTCAAACAGACAAAAAGATCTTTAAAGCTAGGTGCAGTGGCTCACGCCTGTAATCCTAACACTTTGGGAGGCCAAGGCAGCTGGATCACGAGGTCAAGAGATCGAGACCATCCTGGCCAACATGGTGAAACCCCCTCTCTACTAAAAAAATACAAAAATTAGCTGGGCGTGGTGGCATGCACCTGTAGTCCCAGCTACTCCGGAGGCTGAGGCAGGAAAATTACTTGAACCGGGGAGGCGGACATTGCAGTGAGCCCAGATAGCGCCACTGCACTCCAGCCTGGCACCTGGTGACAGAACAAGACTCTGTCTCAAAAAAAAAAAAAAAAAAAGATCTTTAAAGATCTAGAAAAGGCAGTCCCCAAAACAAGAATTGGGTAGTGTTGGCCGGGTGCGGTGGCTCATGCCTGTAATCCCAGCACTTTGGGAGGCCCAGGCAGGCAGATCGCCTGAGGTCAGGAGTTTAAAAGCAGCCTGACCAACATGGAGAAAACCCTTCTCTACTAAAAATTAGTCAAGTATAGTGGTGCATGCCTGTAATCCCAGCTACTTGGGAGGCTGAAGCAGGAGAATCACTTGAACCCGGGAGGTGGAGGTTACAGTGAGTCGAGATAGCACCATTGCACTCCAGCCTGGGCAACAAGAGCAAAACTTCCGTCTCAAAAAAAAAAAAAAAAGAATTGGGTAGTGTTTATGTAACATAACCAGAGGAAAAATGTTTCACAGGAATGAATATTTTACTCCACTGTGCAGCAGGTTTTATTTACCAAAGCTTGGGTGTGAAATCTGAAATTTTGGTGTATAAATTCCAGTCAAGAACAGCCCACTCAGTCTTCTGAGAGAACTCTCTGGCACATTAGGACCCAGGCTGAGAGGTAAGCAGGAGGGGAAGAAAAAAGGAAAGGCCTGCGGGCATTCTGGGCTTTTTTGTGCTGGGAGGATTGAGAGAAGAGAGACCTAAATATCAGGAACCTTTGCCTATGGGGTCTAGCCAGTTTTGGCAGCTCTCCAAGCTGTACTAATAGGGCACCACCAGGGAGTGCGGGTTCTCCCGATCATCCATGCCCTCTCACTCTGAAAAGGGGATGAAGGTGGTAGATCCCCAAACTGCTGAAGCCCAAATGTTATGATGTGTACCTCTCACACAGAGCTCTGGGAGGAATGAAATGAACTTGGTCAGATTCCCTCCCTACCCCAAACAGATAGTGATCTCAGCTTCATCACCCTCCCTCAAGAAGGAAGACACAGCGAAAGGCTATTTCTGTAGCGCACTTTATAGACCAAAGCTTGGACAAGAGGTGGAGGCTGAAGACCTGAGAAGCTGAGTCAGGGAAGACTGATTCCAGTCCTCCCTCAAGGCAAGCCTCTTTGAACACACCTTGGAACTTCTAAACACCCGTTCCCATTGTCATCCTCTTCTGGTCTAGAGAACTCAGCTCTTTCTGGGTTGGGGAGTACCTTTATCAGAAGGGAATGAAGGAAATCCCATCACCAGTTCCACCCCTCTGGGCCAGCTCAGTCTGTGGCCTCCATCTTGGTCCCCCGGGGCACCAGGAAGATGGTCCCATCAGCAGCCTGTTGCAGCGCGTACTCTTCAGGAGAGTAGCTGTTGCCTGATTCATCCCGAAGGTGCTGGAAAATGTCACGATATAGCTCTGTCAGCTGTTGGCGCATGGCCTCCAGGGTCCGGTCGGCCTCCCCGCGGGCCCTGAGAAGCCGCTCCCGCTCACTGCTCAGCCGCTCCAGCTCCCGCTCCAGCTGCACTATGGTTTCCAGCTTCCTCTTGCGGCAGTTCTGGGCTGCCACCTTGTTTTTGCCCCGTCGTCGGATGTCCCGGACTAGCGCCAGCTGGCTCTCTGTCAGCGGGTACCTCGCCAATAGCTCATTAAAGTCGTCTACCGGCAAGTTGACAATCTTGTCTGTAGGAAAAGGAATCTTCATGGCCAAGGCCCGACGTTCATCCCGACTCCCTGCCTCCCCGCGTGCAGTGGGCTTAGCCCGCACAGGGCCTGAAGAGGGCTCTAAGGCCGAGGGGGTCTCAGCAGCTGGCAAGGCATAGTTGGAGTGGGCCAAGGAGCTGGGCATGAGTGAGTAGGGGTACTCCACTGGGTACATCTCTACGTATTCGCTGCGCCGCCGACCAGCCTCTGTCCCCTCCAGCTCAAGGGATTCAGCATCGCTATAGTTGAGGGATAATCCCGAGTCGGATTCTGGGTCTTCTTGGGGCTTAGGTGGCCCCGCTGGCAGCCCAATGTCCAGGAGGGCTAAGGGGTCTTGGAGCGGCTCACTGAGCAGGCCTGAGAGGGTCAGTGGTTTGGAGACTGGTATGGCCATGTTGCCATAGGAGTATGGGGGATCTGGGACATGGGATGTGGTTGCTGGGAGCTCATAAGATGGTGGAGGAAGTGGGAAGCCAGCATCTGGGTGGATTGAGCAGGGGCAGTAAGCTGTGGGTGGTGGAGGTCCAAGGTATGGGGCTGGGGCTTGGGGTTCAAACGATGGCTCACTTGGAGCATTTAGACCCTGTAAAGAAAGACACAAAGAGATTTGGAGATAGACTAAGGAAGAGAAACCAACACTCTCTCAGGACCAAGCTGAATTCTTCTGAAAGACCCAGTGAGATAATAACAAGGAAACAAAGTTGCCACAAATCTTTGGAAGCTTCTTGCAAAGTTGTGATACAGTTGTTCCAAGAAAAATGCAGTTTAAAACCAGGTGCGGTGGCTCACACCTGTAATCCCAGCACTATGGGAGGCCAATGCAGTAGATCACCTGAGGTCAGGAGTTCAAGACCAGCCTGGCCAACATGGTGAGACCCCGTCTCTCTTAAAAATACAAAAATTAGCTGGGCATGGTGGTGAACGCCTGTAATCCCAGCTACTTGGGAGGCTGAGGAAAGAGAATTGCTTGAACTCAGGAGGCGGAGATTGAAGTGAGCCAAGATGGTGCCACTGTACTCCAGCCTGGGCAACAGAGCAAGACTCCATCTCAAAAAAAAAAAAAAAAAAAAAAAAGCAGCTTTAGCAAGAATGGAAGTCATTGAGGTTGGACTGCCGAAAAGACTATCTAACATTGGAACAATTATGAACACTCCTTCTTAGAGAAGCTCTTACTGGGTTGAAATCACTCATGTTCCTTTATTTCCTTCAGGAACTCAAAGCCTTGTTCTCCAAGATGACCCCTCAGAACCCTTTCCTGCTGCAGTTATCTAGGGTCAAAGGGTCAAGTTCAGATTCTGGCCATGCCCCGGATGCCCAGCAGAGGGAGCTGCTGTGTGGGAAGAGTGCCTAGGGCAGATCCTGAGGGTGCTGGCACGGTGGCAGGGCAGAAAAAGGGGTCAGGCGGGGGGCTAAGAAGCACCTTGGGGAGCCAGCACAAGCTCTACCCTGTCCTCTTCAGTCCCTCTGTCCCTGCCAAGGTGCAGCGAGAAGAAGAGAACATGCTGGAAACAAGGCCCCCAACCCACATCGGGGAGCCACCCTGCTCCAGCCCAGCTGGGGACAAAGGCATCATTGTTAGGCCAACAGACACCCCTTTGTCCAAGTAGCAGGAGGAGAGGACCCTGGCATAGTCCGACTCCCCTTCCAGAGGCCCCTGAACTGCTGCTCTGCTACCTGGGGGAAAGGGGCCCAGTTGCTAAGGGCAGGGGGAGGAAATGAGGGAAGAAGATGGCAGGATCAGAGAGGGAGGTCAGAAGAGAAGAAGGTGAGCAAGGGAGGGAGAGCAGGAGGTGGGGAGTGTAGAGAGAGATGTGGCTGCTGAGACAGCCTACACTCTTAGTCAGACTCTTCCCTCCCCACCACTGCGCCTCCACTCCTCAGTGTTCCTCAGTGCCTTCCATCCAGGTCTTTCCCAGCTCTTCCTTTCCAGTGCCTGGAGCATTACCAGCCTGATCCCTGCTTGCTCCTGGCCTCAGAGCCCTGCTTGCTCCTGGCCTCAGTGCAGGCCAACTCCCTGCTTCTCTCTTCTCTGACACACCCCTCCCCTGCCTCCCCCTCCTTACTCACCTGCAGCTCGGTGATGGACATGATCTCCTGCCAAGTCAGTTCCATCTCTCCTAGTTCTGAAGTAGACAGCTGTATCACTCTGTTTCTGCTCTGCTGGGGAGGACACGGGGACATCCTACTGGACCAGAGTGTAGTCCAGGTTCCCCCAAAGCCCAGATGGCTCTAGAAACCTGTGTCAAAGAAAAGACGTGTTAGAGCGACACCTGCTAGGGTCAGCAAGTTAGCACTACCTCCTTGGAGCAGATCCCTCTCCCTGGGAGAAGGAGAGACCTCCTCCTCCCCACCCTCACTCATGCTGGACTCATCAACCAATCCCTTAAAATGGGGTGTGATCTCCACTTCGCTATGTCCACAGTCGGTTCCTTTGGCAGCACAGGAGGTCTTTACCTTTTATCCAGGCAAAATGCCCACTCTTTCCCCTACTTTTTAGCCCCCTAAAACTGTTTTCCTGGCTAGGGGCAGAGTCAGGTCTTCTGCTTTTTTTTGCTATGTTTTCTTTTCCATTTTCTAGGGCAGCATCAGGGGCGCCCTGCTTTCCTCCTCTGTCCTCAGTGTTAGGTCCTCACCCTTTTCTTTCCAAGATGATGACAGTATATGCTTGGGGATCCCCAAGAACATGTTGTGGAAAGAGTCAAGCAGACAGCCCCTCCCCCTCTCCAAGATATGGCCCAGGCCTGGTGGCTGATAGCAGCTCTGCCCACTCCTATCCTGGCCCTGGGCTCCCCTGCCTAGGCCAGATAAGAGGTTTATCAGTTGCAGGCAGCAGAGGCACAGAAGGAATGGGCTCTGGAGACACTGGACCTCTGCCCTGTGTCCTCACAGGGTCATTTGGGCCACACCCGAACCCATACAACCACAAGCCTTTCCTCTTCTGAGGTAATATAACAACCTTAGTAAAGACTTAGTAAGCACTTGTTAAGAACTGCGCTGGGGTGTTGCAAGCTTAGTTTATAAGATTGGTTTGCATAAAGATTCTAAAGGTACATCAGACACCGAGACTGAAGCTGATAAATAAGAGCAGGATGAGGTCTAGAACCTGACTCTACTGTTCTATAATGTCTTCTAGGCACTTCCCATCCTGCCCCTGTATCTCCATACTCCAAACATCTATTGGAAATCTACATTCGTCAGTTCTTTCTGTGAGTCAGTCTCTCTTTCTCCTTCTTGTCAAAATCGCTTTAGAGCCTTGAATACACACTCCCCTCCAGCCCCTTGTCTTTTGACTTGGGTTCTAGTTGCAGCTCTGCCACAAAGCAGCAGTGTGATGTTGGGCAAGCCGTCTCACTTCTCTGGGCCTCTGTTTCCTCATTTGTAAAACCAGGGAGTTGGACAAGTTGACCTTGGAGGTCCCTTTCTGCTTGGATAGCTTTGAATTCTCAGCAAACCCTCTCCCTGCCTTTATCTTCTTCTCTGTCAGTCCTTCTCCTCATGCTACCTCCCTGTTCCCTAACACCACTTTCCTTGCATCTGTTTTCCCTGCCTTCAGCAAGAGATTCCAAGTAGATTTGGCAGATCTTCCTGATCTCTTGGGGTCAGACACTGTGTGTATATGCACACACACAGACATACCCTAACATATAAGTAAAGGGAAGAAGGCTAGGGTGAAGGAAACTAGGAGAGAGGAAGCATTTTGGGAGGCTGAGGTGGGAGGATTGCTTGAGCCAGGAGTTTGAGATCAGCCTGGCGAACATGGTGAAAACCCATCTCCGCCGGGCACGGTGGCTCAAGCCTGTAATCCCAGCACTTTGGGAGGCCGAGGCGGGTGGATCACGAGGTCAAGAGATCGAGACCATCCTGGTCAATATGGTGAAACCCCGTCTCTACTAAAAATACAAAACATTAGCTGGGCATGGTGGCGCGTGCCTGTAATCCCAGCTACTCAGGAGGTTGAGGCAGGAGAATTGCCTGAACCCAGGAGGCGGAGGTTGCGGTGAGCCGAGATCGTGCCATTGCACTCCAGCCTGGATATCAAGAGTGAAACTCAGTCTCAAAAAAAAAAAATATCTCCACGAAAAATGCAAAAATTAGCCAGGCATGGTGGCACACGTCTGTGGTCCCAGCTACTCAGGAGGCTGAAGTGGGAGGATTACTTGAACCTGAAAGATCAAGGCTGCTGTGAGCCATGATTGTGCCACCACATTCGAGCCTAGGTGACAGAGCAAAACCCTGTCTCAGAAAAAAAAAAAAAAAAAAAAAAAAAAAGAGGGCAGGCAGCGCAGTGGCTCATGCCTGTAATACCAACACTTTGGGAGGCCAAGGCGGGCGATCACCTGAGGTCAGGAGTTTGAGACCAGCCTGGCTAACATGGTGAAACCTCCATCTCTACTAAAAATACAAATATTAGCCGGGCATAGTGATGGGCTCCTGTAATCCCAGCTATTCGGGAGGCTGAGGCAGGAGAATTGCTTGAACCCGGGAGGCAGAGACTGCAGTGAGCCGAGATCGCGCCACTGCACTCCAGCCTGGGAGACAGAGTGAGACTCTGTCTCAAAAAAAAAAAAAAAAAAAAAAAAGGACAGAGGATAGGACTGTACGACCTCAAATTGCATGACCTTAGACCACTCACCACAAGGATGGCCCATCACAGCAATATGGAATCTGCTCTTTGACTTACCACAAAATTAGTAGGAACTACAAATGATCCTTTGGAAAGAGTGTCCTCTAGCCCTTGCCTCCATCCCCTTGTTATATTGCATCCCCATAGACGAGAGTTGGTGTAGGCAACTCTACCAGTGGGCAGAGTGGGTGGGGTGTTTATGTCTGTCCAGGATGCCATTTCAACACCGGAACTCCACCCTCCTCCACCCAGGTTCTGGCGGAAATTGCCCAAAGGCAAAGTGAATGGAGAAGGGGTTTAGGGGGCAGAGACAATGACTCTTGCTTCATAGTTCTTTACTCACCCCAACCCCCCATTGTCTCTCCCTTTGTCTTCCTGGATCTGACACTAAGGTGCAGTACACAGATCCTGCCCTAGGAGGCAGGAGACCTAGGTTTTCTGGCACTTAAGATACATGACCTTGGGCCGGGTGCGGTGGCTCACGCCTGTAATCCCAGCACTTTGGGAGGCTGAGGTGGGCGGATCACCTGAGGTCAGGAGTTCAACACCAACCTAACCAACATGGAGAAACCCCGTCTCTACTAAAAATACAAAATTAGCCGGGCATGGTGACATGAACCTGTAGTCTCAGCTACTCGGGAGGCTGAGGCAGGAGAATCACTTGAACCCAGGAAGCAGAGGTTGCAAGACCACACCATTGGGGAACAAGAGCAAAACTCTGTCTCAAAAACAAAAAGATATACGACCTTGGGCAAATTGCTTCACATTCAGCCCCTTCTATTAAATGGAGACAGGACTAGGAACCCAATTGCTGTGAAAGGCCGTAGGTTGCATCTAGCTCAGGGAGTCACAAACTTCATTGTGTGCCACATTCACCTGGGCTACATGTAAAAACACAGATTCCTGAAAGCCACTTCTAAACTACTGAATAGAACTCATAGACCCAGGAATCGGCATTTTAAAAGTGCCCCAGTGGCCGGGTGCAGTGACTCGTGCTTGTAATCCCAGCACTTTGGGAGGCTGAGATGGGTGGATCACCTGAGGTCAGGAGTTTGAGACCAGCTTGGCCAACATGGCAAAACCTCGTCTCTACTGAAAATACAAAAATTAGCCATGTATGGTGGCAGGCACCTTAGGAGGCTGAGGCATGAGAATTGCTTGAACCCAGGAGGTGGAGATTGTGGTGAGCTGAGATAATGCCACTACACACCAGCCTGGGTGACAGAGTACAAAAAAAAAGAAGAGGAGCAAGAGGAGCAGGAGACTGGGGGAGAGGGAGTGGAGAAGAACCTCTGGATCCGATCCAACCAGCAAGCTCTTGGGTGCAGTAGCAAGTTTGTACCAGGTGGCAGGTGGGGCAGGATGCTTTTCTCTGGACACTCAAGGATGGGTGGTATTCTATACACCAGGCATAGGTGCCTCTGGGTCTCCAGAGCCTTCCTTTCAGAAGACAGGAGAGCTGGCAGGCAGTGGGACAGATCAGGGAGGTAGAATTGGATGAAACAGAACACCATAGAGGGTATAGAAACTGGAGAGATACTGGGAAAGTGAAGTGGGCTTCCTGCGTTCCTTTGCTTTTACAATAAGAAGCTCCCACTTTACAGTTTAGCTTGCATTTGAGGCCACATGACCATCTTACTCCCACTGGGTCGTCTGTTCCTTTTCTTACTCCCCAACATTGTGGATCAGGTAGAAATGAGGTTGTCACTCCTCCTTACTCTTATCCTGGTGGTCCTACCCAGAAAAATTTTTATCATAATTCCTAAGTACTCACGGAATGATATGGAGCTTCATGCTTAGAAATACAGAGTGGGGCCGGGTGCGGTGGCTCAAGCCTGTAATCCAAGCACTTTTGGGAGGCCGAGGCGGGTGGATCATGAGGTCAGAAGTTCGAGACTGGCCTGACCAACATGGTGAAACGCAGTCTCTACTAAAAATACAAAAATTAGCCGGGTGTGGTGGTGAATGCCTGTAATCCCAGCTACTCGGGAGGCTGAGGCAGAAAAATAGCTTGAACCTGGGAGGCGGAGGTTGCGGTGAGCTGAGATCGTGCCATTGCACTCCAGCCTGGGCAACAAGAGCAAAACTCCATCTCAAAAAAAAAAAAAAAAAAAAAAGGAATACAGTGTGGGGACCATTTGGAGAGGATGATGGAGAAAGGAGGGCATTTGGCCTTGGCTGCTGCCCCAGAGCTCTTAACTTCCTTGACAAGGGGGAACGATGAGAGGAGGCTTGCCTCAGGATCCCTTTTCTAAGGCTTATGTGACTACCTCACCTCTCCAGGTGTCAACAGGTGCACTGAAAGGATAGGGAGAGATTATTAAAACTTAGAGTCTGGGTTGGCAGGTGAGCAAGCTGTTTAGAAAGATTAGGGAGAACTCCCAAAGAGAGAGCGACACACAGAGATGAGATAGAGAATGATGGGGAAAAAAAGGAGGGAGAGCTCACAATTTGAGCATCGTGAGCTTAGTGCTCTGGGAACATGCATGACTCAAAGAAATATGTGAGAACAAGGGAGACGGGGACAAGTTTCTGCTATCCTGTCACTCTATCCCTGGACTCCAGACTCCAGTCTTTTGGTACCAATGTCTAGAGAATCCCAACTCCAGCAGCTCTGATATCTCCTCTGTCTCTTCCACTGCTTCCCAACCCCTATTTCCCAAGCAGCCAAGAGTTCCCTTTAGAGGCAACTATGCTGGGATTGGGATGCCTTCCATCCCCCTCCAGGTCCAGCTGACCTCTACTGCTCCTGGGCACAGAGAAGAGTAACAGCAACGAGAGGCAAGAACCCAGGGGCGACCCATCCAACCACCTGAACCTTGCAACGCTTCTCAGAGGTCCAGATATCCAGTGTTTCCAACTCCTCAGCTTTCCCCAAACCTTCTCAATTGGCTAGACAGGGCAGAGGAATGGAATGGGGTCAGGGAAAGGATGACATCATATACCTGGAAATCTGTTGGTTCCCCCAGGGCAGCCCACCAGTTGAAGGATTCCTCCTGGCTATTCCTCACCTCCTCAGTGCTGCCTTGCCTCAGGAGACCACTCTCTGGTCGGCATTCACAGCCTTCCACCCCAAGGATCCCGGAGCACCCAGGAAACCATTTAGGTCTTCTCCTACAGGAGTTCCCAAAGATGTCAAATTCCTAAACCAGGGGCAATCTAGAAAGGTCTGACCAAGGTCTCCTGGGAACATACCAAAAGTTGGTTATTTTCCTTCCTCACCTCCTTCACCCTCCAGCCTGCCCCTAGAATCCCCCCACCCACCTTTTAGGCACCTGTGGCGGAGTCCCAGCAGTGTGAGGAGAGAGATGAGGCGCCTGGTGTTGTCTCTGGGGAGGCTGAGCCTGAGCTGACACTGCTGGACGAGGATCCCGGCTACCTTTGAGAATCTGCAAGAGCCGCGCCCCGCCCCCGGGCCATTGCTGAGCGCTGAGTGTGGAGGCTCAGGCTTAGGTTGAACGCAGGGAGCCCCAAGCAGGGGCACCAGCCTTCTCTCCGAAGCCCTCGGCCTGAGTTCTCAGTCCTGCCTCCAACCCTCCCCTTTCCCCGTGGCTCTCCTCTCCTCCTGCCCCTTTCGGCCAAGAGAGGAAACTTGAGCCTGATGTGGTTTCTGCCCACACCCCGCCCCCATCTTGCTCCTGGCCAGTGGGGGCACACATGGCTCCAGGCCTCTCCCAGGAGTCCCGCCAGGTCGGCGTTTCTCCCATGCATATGATGAATTCTAACCTGATGGTCCACTTGAACATGACCTTTAAATTTTATACAGGTTGTTGTCGTCTGCTGTCCCCATGGCTGTCTTAGGGATGGGGAAACTGAGTCATATCAAGGTGGAAGGCAGCTGAAGGTAAGGACCAGGTGTCTAGCTTCCCAGCTGTATAAGCAGGTGAGCATTTAGGGCATAGCCTTCATTTAAGGAAAACCTGGGCACCGGGAACAAGGGCAGGGGAACTATTTGGAGGAGGAGGGGCCCGCTGGCTGCTTTGATGTGTCCTTTCACCTGTAGCCTTCTCCCCTCCCCCTCAGCCTCAGATGTCCTAGGACAAAGGCCTCTTTCTTGGCCAGGTTTTTGTTAGTGTGTGAGGGGAGTTAGGTGGGGGGCCGCCCAGCAGGGAGATTATTCACCTCCCTTAAAGGGGACCCCAGGTGCCCTTTGTCCTCCTTTCTTCCAGGCAAAGCACCCCAGCCACATGGCACCCAACTCTGTTAGGCCAGTAAGTACCCTTATTCATCTTTCTTTTTCCTCTCTTTTTTTCTAGAGGCTCACTCTGTTGCCCAGGCTGGAGTGCAGTGGCATGAACATGTTTCACTACAATTTCAACCTCCTAGGCTTAAGCAATCCTCCCACCTCAGCCTCCCAAGTAGCTGGGACTGTAGGTCAGCACCATCATGCCCAGCAAATTTTTTTTTTTTTTTTTTGATAGAAGTGGTGTCTCACTATGTTCCCTTGGCTGGTTGAATTCCTGGGCTCAAGCAATCCTCCTGCCTTGGCCTCCTAAAGTGCTGGGATTACAGACAGGAGCCACCTCACCCAGCCCACTTATTCAGCCTTTTGACTCCAAGCTACACAGCGAAAGCAGCACAACCAAAGGTCGAACAGCTCTTTCTCCAGCTACTATGAGAAAAGAGCCTTTCTTCCTCCTAGTTTTTAATGGCTTTCAGCTCTATATGTCTAGCTTGAATTCTGACATCTGCAGCTTACATTTTTTCTTCTTATGGTGTTCACGTTAAATTAGAAACATCTGAAGACTGGGGAAGCAGATAGGTGCCACTCTGGGGCAGGACTGGCATTCAACCAGCATGCTCTGATAGGATTATATTTGCTGTTAAAATAATGAAAATGTTCTGTCTTAGTTGATAAAAGGCAGCTGCTGTGAGCCCTCTAAGTGTCCCCCATGACTACACCAGTATCCCAGTTCTCCTCCAAGATTCCCAGCAACCCAGCAACATAACCATGCAAGTAAAGAGGCAATGCGGGTACCATAAGGAGCCTCCTGTGCTGCCTGCTTGTGCTGGAATTGGCCAATGCCCATGCCAAACCTATGGCTTTTTGTTGCAGTTGTTTTGAGATGGAGTCTCGCTCTGTTGCCCAGACTGGAGTGCAGTGGTGAGATCTCAGCTCATTGCAACCTCCGCTTCCCAGGTTCAAGTGATTCTCCTGTCTCAGCCTTCTGAATAGCTGGGATTACAGGCATGCACTATGACACCTGGCTAATTTTTTTCTTCCTTCTTCTTTTTTTTTTTTTTTTTGAGACGGAGTTTTGCTTTGTCACTAATGCTGGAGTGCAATGGCACGATCTTGGCTCACTGCAACCTCCGCCTCCTGGGTTCAAGCGATTCTCCTGCCTCAGCTTCCCAAGTAGCTGGGATTACAGGTATGCACCACCACACAAGGCTAATTTTTTGTATTTTTTGTTTTTTGAGACAGAGTCTTGCTCTGTCGCCAGGCGCCAGGCTGGAGTGCAGTGGCGCGATCTTGGCTCACTGCAACCTCCGCCTCCTGGGTTCAAACAATTCTGCCTCAGCCTCCTGAGTAGCTGGGACTACAGGTGCATGCTACCATGCCCAGCTAATTTTTGTATTTTTAGTAGAGATGACATTTCGCCATGTTGGCCAGGATGGTCTTGATCTCTTGACCTCATGATCCACCTGCCTCGGCCTCCCAAAGTGCTGGGGTTATAGGTGTGAGCCACCGCATGCAGCCAATTTTTTGTATTTTTAGTAGAGATGGGGTTTCACCATATTGTCCAGGCTGATCTCCATCTCCTGACATTGTGATCTGCCAGCCATGGCCTCCCAAAGTGCTGGGATTACAGGCGTGAGCTGCCACGCCCAGCCAAACCTATGGTTAAATGCTTTGAATTCCATCCCTATTCCAGTAAATCATGACTGCACATGCATGATCAAGGTAGAACAGAAGGCAATGCAATGACTTCATTGCATGTTACATGTGGGTTCAGTATCTCTTGAGACTTGGGCATGAATCTGGGTCACACATGTAGGCTCTCAGATACAATTCTCTCATTTGCATACTTATTTGGGCCACTCAGAGGGGATGAAGAATGGTAACAGTCACACTTGTGGCTGACTATATAATGACATCAGGTTACAGATAGTCAACAACTATTGAATAAGAATTATCAGTTCAGGATACTGGTGTTACATATACAATTATGGATAACACAAGGCTCATCATTCATTCAACAAATATTTATTGAGTATCTACTACGTTATACATCCTAGGAACACAAAGATGAGCCAGACAGTCTGTATCTTCAGTCAAGTCTAGTCAGGGGATTACATTAATAAATGTGATATATATGTATATATATATGTATATATATATATATATATATATGCCAGGCACAATGGCTCATGCCTGTAATCCCAGCACTTTGGGAGGCCAAGGCAGGTGGAGGTCAGGAGTTTGAGACCAGCCTCATCAAGATGGTAAAACCTCCTCTCTACTAAAAATACAAAAATTAGCCAGGTGTGGTGGCATGCGTCTGTATTTCCAGCTACTCAGGAGGCTGAGGCTGAAGAATTGCTTGAACCCAGGTGGCAGAGGTTGCAGTGAGCCAAGATCACGCCACTGCACTCCAGCCTGGGCAACAGAGTGAGACTCCGTCTAAAAAATAATAATAACAATAATTCTAAAAAGTTGTATATAAAATGCTGCGGAGCAGAAGAGGAAATAAATTCTGCCTGGTGAAATTCAAGGAAGGCTTTACAGAGGAGGTGAAAATTAAACTAGGTTGTGGAGAAAAACTAGGAATTTCCCAGGCAGAGAAGGGGAAGAGAGTATTCCAAGTAAATATGTGAAGGCATGCTGGCATAAAATACAGAGAAATACTTTGGGTTTACTAGGTTGGAGTATGGGATGGGAAGTAGCAGAAGATAATCCTGGAAAATTTGACAGGGGCTAAATTATACAGTGTCTTGAGAATCAACCTAGGGAGAGTATACTTTATCTTATAAACAACAGGAATTGATAGAAGTGTTTGAAGTCATCTCTACTTATTTGAGGGAACAGACATCATCAAGTAGGGTGACCTAAGTGAAGAGACAGCCTTCCTTCACTAGGGTGACTGGCTAGGTGGAGGTGTCCCTCCCATCTCACCCTCACTCCTCTCCTACAGAAAAAGAGGACTTCACTGTGGTTCTCAGGCTGTGTCCTGGCTCCAGAACACCCTTTATAGCCCTCAAAGGAAGGGGTGGTTCCTTTAGCCCCTTATTCTGAGATTCCTGAAATCCAGGCTAAACACCCTTCTACCTTAAGTCTCTTTTGTTTGATTTACAAATTGCAAAGCATTAGGAGCCAGCCTGAATGGGTTGGATAGTGCCTATGACTTGGTAAAGCAGGTATGTCTAAGATTTTCCTATCCTCAAGATTCTCTCACTTCATCAAAGGTAGTGGAGACAGAATACCATATGGAAAAGAACATAGCCACATATCTTTACTATTTTATCATTCTCCACCTATGCTGCTAACCCACCCTGTAAAAGACTGACTTCTTGTCACACCTGGTCAACCCACCCCACCCTCACCCCCATAACGTGTGTGTACACCACCACCAGCAGCAGGTCAAGCCACAAGCAATGTTGCCAAACACCCCGCTGAGTTATGCAACCAGCTTCCCGAGAAGGGCGGGGTGGGTAGAGGTGGAACCAGGGGAGGGACATGGGTCCCAGAGGGAGCTGGCTGCCTTGCCTGCTTGCCTGCTGGTCTGACCGCAGTGGCCCCAGAGGGTGGGGGCAGGGCTGGCCCTTTATCAGTGCCCTGCAGGGTTGCACCCACCACCCCCTGGCTTCCTCTCTCAACAGACGGAAAGGGGAGGCAGCCACAGGGGGCAAGGGGAGGGCTGGGCGTTATCCTAGGCAGCAGAGCCAGGCGGTTACCCCGATGGCTGGGGGAGGTGGTGGAGGGGTCTGGGACCAAGGAATAGTGAGGCCCCTCTTACTATAGTAGGGGCTGGCACTGGTCTAAACCGAGGCTCAGATGGCGGACCAGATTTCCTGAGGCATCTACTCATTGTTCCTTGTGTTCCAGTTTGGGTAAGGAGAGGATTAAGAAAAGTCTTTGAGGAGGTTTCTTTCCTCAGATAAAAATTTTTAGAGGATTGACTCAGGAGTTAAGGGGAGACTGAACCCCATTATCAGGCCAAAAGGGTTTGGGGCTTTCAAGGGATTTGGTTACGACCGAGGTTCCCAGACCTGGCATCTAAGAGTTATGCCCTTTAGCAGAGGCTAGAACTGACACCAAAATGGATGAAGACTGATAGATAAGTCTAGCATAGCCCAGAAGAAATAATCCCTGGGGCTTAATTCTACTTCGTTTTTTATTTTATTTTATTTTTGAGGTGGAGTCTTGCTCTGTCACCAGGCTGGAGTACAGTGGCCTGATCTTGGCTCACTGCAACCTCCGTCTCCCGGTTTCAAGCGAGTCTCCTACTTTAGCTTCCCAAGTAGTTGGGATTACAGGCACAAGCCACCACACCCAGCTAATTTTCGTGTTTTTAGTAGCGATGGAGTTGCACCATGTTGGCCAGGATGGTCTTGATCTCCTGACCTCGTGATGCACCTGCCTCGGCCTCCTAAAGTGCTGGGATTACAGGCGTGAGCCACTGTGCACGGCCCTAAGAGACGTGAGACGGGGTTTCACCCTGTTGGTGTGGGGCTTAATTCCCAATCTAGAAAGAGAAGTAGTTTCACGGTGCATAGAAGATCTGACTCTTAACACTTGGGCTTGGGCTTGAGCCTGGGTGCTGTGACTCACACCTCTAATCCCAGCACTTTAGGAGGCTGAGGCAGGAGAATCACTTGAGCCTAGGAGTTCTAGACCAGCCTGGGCAACATAGTGGAACCCTGTTTCTACAAAAAAGTAAAAAAAATTAGCTGAGCATGGTGGCATGCACCTGTAGTACTAGCTACTCAGGAGGCTGAAGTAAAAGGATGGCTTGAGCCCAGGAGGTTGAGGCCATAGTGAGCTGTGATTGTGCCAATGCACTCCAGCCTGGGTGACAGAGCAAAACCCTGTCTCAAAAAATAAAATAGTCTGGGCACAGTGGCTCATGCCTAGAATCCCAAAACTTTGGAAGGCTGAGGTGGGAGAATCACCTAAGGTCAGGGGTTCGAGACCAGCCTGGCCAACATGGTAAAACCCGATCTCTACGAAAAACACAAAA
>NW_022436942.1:22146508-22152181 GCF_009761245.1 Sapajus apella | reverse complement strand
TACCCTCCCTTATTCTAATCCCGTTTCCCCTTTTCCCCCAAACCCCATCTCCAAAGGTGTAACATCCGATTTCACATTGAGCCAAAGTTGGCTTTTACAAATTCTGACTTCTCATGTTCCTCAGGCCCATCAAAGCCTGGAATTCCACCTTAGGGAGCTTGTCATTGCGCCTATCAACTCCTGACAGCCTTGGTTTATGTAGATAACATGTTGGGCCTTTCTTGGCTGTATTCTATGGTTATGCAGACTCTGTGACGTTGCTGAAGTGACCCGAGCGAGCCTGAGACAAAGGCTAGCCACACAGATCATGCACCTAATGGGGGCGCTGAAAATAGGGATTAGGGCAACATTCCAGTTAGGAAGCGCCAGTGTTAAAGGCTAAGGAGACACAGCGCCCCCTAAAGAGAGTGCGATTAAAAGTCGCTAAATCAGGCCGACAATATCACGTGTCCTCGGCCTTACCAATTGAAAATTAACAATCGCTTCCTCTGTTCCCCATGGAAACAACCCCGCCCCACTGACCCTCCCGCCCCAATCAGTTGTGAGGTTTTGGCGTTTTATTGAGTATTGAAGCTGACAATCAAATATCTGCGCCTTCTGGTTGGACAATTTGCTTCCGCTAAGCAAGCTATTACATAATTGGTCAATAGAGAGACGCCTGGCTTAGCTTTGCCCAATGATCCTTGTTCTAGGCGGGGCCTAATAGGGATGTAGGGCCAATCAGCGGCGGCGTTACTTTTGCGGCTCCACGTCGGCACCAGCTGCGGGGCAAGATGGAGGCGCTGATTTTGGTAGGAGCTGGAGGGGCAGCAGAAATGCTGTGGTGTCCACAGGGACCGGGAGTCAGGGTTCAGCCCGAGTGGGAGACGGGGAAGGAGAGTTCCGGGTAATTCTTGGGGACTGAAGGTTCTGCCGGCCCCTGGAATAAGTGTGTGGCCTAGTGTAGGAGCTAAATCCTTAGTTTAGAGTAGGAAGCCCTGCCGGGGAGAGGGTATGGAGTCGGTGGAAAGTTAAAGGCAGCACATGGACTCCTATACATAGGCTATAAACGTACTAGATTGGGACCCTTCAGGTTGCCCCTTATTATTAGCATTGTGGGTGATATCCTGATTTGAATTTACCCGAACCACCAAACTCGCACCATGTTGTAAGAAAAGAATACAGATGTTTTGTCATTACAGGCTCCTCCTGATGGTTTTCCAAGTTTGACTGTGCATACTTTCCATTGCTGATTCCCTGCCACATTCTTTCAGGAAACTTCTTTTCGGTTTCCTGTTAATCCTTACTATATAGGTTTGTCATGATAAAGAATCAGTATTCCATCAAAGCTCTGGAATACCTGATAAAGTTAGTATGGATTAGTATGGATTGTGGAATATTTATTCTGGACTCCTTATTCTGTTCTCCTTTTCTCTCCCCATTTAGACCTTAGGAATTTTTTTCTTTTCTGTTTTTTTTTGTTCGTTCGAGACGGAGTTTCGCTCTTGTTACCCAGGCTGGAGTGCAATGGCACGATCTCGGCTCACCGCAACCTCCGCCTCCTGGGTTCAGGCAATTCTGCCTCAGCCTCCTGAGTAGCTGGGATTACAGGCACGCGCCACCATGCCCAGCTAATTTTTTGTATTTTTAGTAGAGACGGGGTTTCACCATGTTGACCAGGATGGTCTCGATCTCTTGACCTTGTGATCCACCCGCCTCGGCCTCCCAAAGTGCTGGGATTACAGGCTTGAGCCACCGCGCCCGGCTTCTTTTTTTTTGAGACCGAGTCTTGCTCTGTCTCCCAGGCTTGAAGACAGTGGCGCTATCTCAGCTCGCTGCAACCTCCACTTCCTGGTTTCAAGCAGTTCTCCTGCCTCAGCCTCCCGAGTAGCTGGGACTAGAGGCGCGAGCCTCCATGCCCAGCTAATTTTTTTGTATTTTAGTAGAGGCGGGGTTTCACCGTGTTGCCCAGGCTGGTCTCAAACTCCTGAGCGCAGGTAGTCTGTCTGCCTCGGCCTCCAGTGTGCTAGGATTACAGGCGTGAGCCACTGCCATGCTGGAGTGCAGTGGCACAGTCTCAGGTCACTGTAATCTCTGCATCCTGGGTTCAAGTAATTCCCTTGCCTCAGCCTCCCGAGTAGATGGGACTACAGGCAGGTGCCACCAAACCTGGATAATTTTTTGTATTTTAGTAGTGACGGGGTTTCACCATGTTGGCCAGGATGGTCTCAATCTTCTGATGTCATAATTTGCCCGTCTTGGCCTCCCAAAGTGCTGGGATTACAGGCGTGAGCCACCACACCTGGCCAGCAAGTATTTTTAATCAAGTACTAGGTTGAGTGCGGTGGCTCACGCCTGTAATCCCAGCACTATGAGAGGCTGAGGCAAGAGAATCACTTGGGCCCAGGAGTTTGAGGCTGCAGTGAGCTATGGTTGTGCCACTGCACTCCAGCCTTTCGTGACAGAGCCAGACCCTGTCTCTAAAAAAATAAAGTAAAAATAAAATAAAAACCTCCCCCCAAACCCAATTAACAGACTAGGATAGATTCTAGGGAACTGGTTTCTTTAGAAGCTTTTTAGACTTACCTACACATGTTTAGAAGGGAACCTCCTTCAAAGTAACGGAATGAGGAAGATAATACTTGGGGAGCCCTTTTAACAATGGGTCTGTGTGTAGCGGGTGTAATATGTGAAAGTCTGTTGGGCCGGGCACGGTGTAATTCCACGCCTGTAATTCAGGACTTTGGGAGGCTGAAGTGGGCAGATCATGAGGTCAAGAGATCGAGACCATCCTGGTCAACATGGTGAAACTCTGTCTTTACTAAAAGTACAAAAATTAGCTGGTGGTGGGTGCTGTAATCCCACCTACTCGAGAGGCTGAGGCAGGAGAATCACTTGAACATGGGAGGCGGAGGTTGCAGTGAGCTGAGATCTTGCCACTGCACTCCAGCCTGGCAACAGCCAGACTCTGTCTCAAAAAAAAAAGTCTCTGTCACATTTCTCTTCCCTTAGTTCTTTGTCTCTGCTCCCTCAGAGAAGTCTGTTTCAGGCTGCTTCTTTCTTATTCTTCTACTTTAATCTATGCCTAATACGCTGCATTCACAGATCCCGTTAACTTGGTCAGGTAACCCTGGACTTTGCTTTTAAAACCACACTGATTCTTTGTTATGGGAAACCAGTGTAATGAGGTTAGGGGCAATCTGTTCAAAGCATATTCTTCATTCACAGATTCCCGATAACTTGGTCAGGTAACCCTGGACTTTGCTTTTAAAACTACACTGAATTCTTTTTTATAGGAGATTCTACATAATGAGGTTAGGGGCAATCTGTTCAAAGCATATTCTTCTGTCCTTACCTCCTCTACAAGTACATACATAGCTGCAGGATGTTGAGAAAAAGGGAAGGGTAAGCTGCAGGGGGTCAAGAAGAACTGTTGATCAAAATTTGCATTGATTGGAATTTTAAATAACAGTAAGCTCCCTTCATTTAGGTACTTTACAATGGGTTCCATTTCTTTCTTGAATTAAGTAATCCAGCTCTAGCTTTCAAGCAGATTTGTCTAATCTCTCTCGGGTCTCCTTAGTCTCTAAGGAAAGAGACCTTTTCATCTCCTTTAGTTCCCAATGCTTAATAATAGTGATCTCAGCCTGCATCTTTGGACTTGGCTTCTTCTTTCTTGCTGTTTCTACTTGTTCTCCCTTTTTGAGTTGTGAATGGAGAGGATCTCTGCAGGTACCCACTCTCCATTTAACCTATGGAATCTTAAAGATAAGGATTTACCCTTCCTTTTTCACTTTTTTCCTCCTTTCCTTTTTACTTTTTTTCTTTAAAGCTGAATTACTCGGCCAGGCGCGGTGGCTCAGGTCTGTAATCCCAGCACTTTGGGCGGGCAGATCACCTGAGGTTAGGAGTTCAAGGCCAGCCTGACCAACATGGTGAAACACCGTCTCTACTAAAAATACAAAATACAAAATTAGCTGGGCCTGGTGGGACGCTTCTGTAATCCCAGCTCCACAGGAGGTTGAGGCAGGAAAATCACTTGAACCTGAGAGGTGGAGGTTGCAGCGAGCTGAGATCTCGCCATTGCACTCCAGCATGGACAACAAGAGTGAAACTCTGTCTCAAAAAAAAAAAGAAAAAGCCGAGTTACTCTATCAGTTTAGATCTTTAAATCTTTGTTCATAGGTTTTATTTTTCCTAATCCTCTCTGGATTCACCTTCAGAGTACTTCTCCAGTGCTTTACAGACTAGATTTCTAGCTCTGTACCTTCTCTTACCTTAATATTTTAAAACCATGACCAAATCCCAAATTCTAAGCCTCAGTCAAAAATCAGGCCATCCAAAGTGCACAAGGATATGAGTATATATGGAGGAGGAAGCTATGCAGAATACATCAATGCCTTTAAAGGTTGATATTGCTCCTTGGCCTTCGCTTCCTGAATCATCTTAATGGGGCTTTTGTTAAATTCCTTTGGCACTAACAGTAGAGGTACTTGGCCTAAATGCCCCCTCCCCCTGCTCTGGGCAAAGGTATCAATTACATTAAGCCCCTAAAGCACTCCCATCTCGTTCCTGGCAGTCCCCCGTGCCCCTCTCCCAGCTGTGTCCTTGCCGGTGCCTGGCCCCTCCATTTCGTTAGGAGAAGCAATCTCCTTGTTCCTGCACTGTGGAGATATATTTCTCAGCTAGGGCGAGAGCAGTGCCAGCACTGCCCCCGGTGAGGTCCCTGGCAGCAATAAAAATTTTTATTGTGATTATGTTGGTGTCGGGGTGTCCATCTGGGTTATTGCACACCTAGTTTAATTGATTGAAGTTTAATTTATTGACACTTCAAATTAAATGATCAGAATAAACTGTGCTGTTACTCTGGCCGGCTTGTTTTAATGGTTGATTGCTGGAAGCAGACCTCGGCTTGAACTAAAACCCCCAAAGAGCAATTGATGCTGCTTCTAACTCTCCCCATGTCTTGCCCTCCAAGAAGACCTTGTTATAGATTTCCGACGTATTTATATATATTTTTCCCCCTCCTTCACAGTGGTGGGAAAGAGTTGGTCCCTGGCAAGGTATAAATTATATCAAAGATCTAGGGGAGCTGTCAATGGTCAGAAGAGAAGGAGGGGGCCTCCATGTGAAGAAAACCAGACCCTTGAGAAGCCAGGTCTGCCTTGGGAGGCAGAGGATGTATGCAATTATCCAGGTATTTGAGGGAGCTAGTGGCAGGTTTAGGGTCTTTTTTATCTAGATACTTGCTACTCTTTCTTACTTTACTCCATTGACATGACTTGCTTAGAGTTTGGATATTGACAAGAAAACAGGATGTGGAAAGGGAAACTAGAGGAGCAAATCAGATGGAGCAGGGATAAAGAATCAGTACCTGTGTGCCCACTTGTGCTGGAGTAATTAGGAAGAGGCAAGGCAGAGTGCCCAGGGGACAACTGATGAAGATGGATTGGGAGACTGAGTCCATGCACTTGTAAGATGCTTGTGTTGGCAAGGGCCCTCTCACATTCTGTCCCTCCTGTTTCTGGGCAGAATAGATTTCCTAACATCAGATTATTAGAGGGATCTACCCTGGCCTAAGATTCCCTAGCCTGTGTCGCCTCTTCTGGTGTTTGATCACCCCCATCTCTTCAGGAAATCCTTTCCTGTTGTGTAATGTAAGTCAATATGCTGCAGATGAAGCCTGTTTTTTTT
>NW_022436942.1:22115363-22146408 GCF_009761245.1 Sapajus apella | reverse complement strand
CGGCTCACCGCAACCTCCGCCTCCTGGGTTCAGGCTATTCTCCTGCCACAGCCTCCTGTGTAGCTGGGATTACAGGCACGCACCACCATGCCCAGCTAATTATTTGTATTTTTAGTAGAGATGGGGTTTCACCATGTTGACCAGGATGGTCTCGATCTCTTGACCTCGTGGTCCACCCACCTCGGCCTCCCAAAGTGCCGGGATTACAGGCTTGAGCCACCGCGCCCGGCCTTGATATTTTCTCACTCTTAATGCAGATATCCCATCCATACACAATTGCCCAGGATAGCTCGGTCAACTAATTTTCTGCAATTCCTTTTCTGTTGTGTAGTTTTGGAGGGAGACTAAAACCAGAGGAGAATAGAGCAGTTTTGCCTCTGGGGTTGATTTGGGGGCATAAATAGACTGAAAGATAACACATAACACAGAGGCTGTCAATTCAGTCTTTCAGAGATTAGCTTTTTGTTTTCATGAGCAAAAGCAGGGAGCTGGGATGGGGAGTAGAGGGATAAATCATGACCAAGGACTCAAGAGGAATGGATCTAGCCCTGTTTGATTTTTTTCCTTTTCTAAGTGATATTTAAGTGGGGACTCCTGAATTACCAAACTGAGAAGGCAGGATGTTCTAATGGTGTCCTCAGGCATCAGGTCTGAAGTACAGTCTGATTTCTCCTTATTCATCTCTTTCCAGCAGTACTGTTTTGCCCCTCATTTCTGTGATTCTTTCACTTCAGTGATAGTTGAAGAATTAGGGACTATGTGACACCTGGGTAAAAAATTCTCCAGCAGGCAGGCTTTCTGACTTTTGAGAAAGGGCCTGAGACTTTGCATTCCTAAAGAGCTTGGGGTTTGGTTATTTTTGTCCTGCCCATTTCACAGTCACCAAATTTAGCCATTGAAAGCTAGAGGTGGTGGGGCATGGTGGCTCACGCTTGTAATCCCAGTACTTTGGGAGGCTGAGGTGGGCGGATCAGGATCACCTGAGATCAGGAGTTTAAGGACCAGCCTGACCAACATGGAGAAACCCTGTCTACTAAAAATACAAAATTAGCCAGGTGTAGTGGCAGGCACCTGTAATCCCAGCTACTTGGAAGGCTTAGGCAGGAGAATTGCTTGAACCCAGGAGGCGGAGGTTGCAGTGAGCTGAGATCGAGCCATTGCACTCCAGCCTGGCTGACAAGAGCGAAACTCGGTCTGAAAAAAAAAAAAGAAAGATGGAGGGGTGTGGTGATGACCTTTATTCCCCCTGCTGGCTGTTAGTTTTCTCAGTCATATTTACTAATTTATGATGGCCACATACACATTTATGAAGTCATTACTGGGTGCCAGGCAGAGTAGAGGGGGTGATTTACAAAAGGATCATTCATTTCCCCTCTTTTTCCTGCCCCCTCCACACCATCTTATTATCTTTAGAGAAAATCTCATTTAATTCTAAACTTGACTCTATGAACTCTTTGGAATCATAAAAAAAATATTTCTACTTCTATATATATATTTTTGAGACAGAGTCTTGCTCTGTCACCCAGGCTGGAGTGCAGTGGTATGATGATCTTGGCTCACTGCAACCTCTGCCTCCTGGGTTTAAGCAGTTCTCATGCCTTACCCTCCTGAGTAGCTGGGATTACAGGGATGCACCACCATGCCCAGCTAATTTTTTGTATTTTTAATAGAGACGGTTTCACTATGTTGCCCAGGCTGGTCTCAAACGCCTGAGTACAGGCGATTTGCCCCTGCGTTGGCCTCCCAAAGTGCTCGGATTACAGGTGTGAGCCACCACGTCTGGCCGTGAAATCGTAACAAAAATTTGTGAATACGTATTTTGCTGGAAATAAGGTCCATAGATTTAATTGGTTTATCAGAGGGGTCTGCTGTAACTCAAAAAAGGCATTAACCTTAACTTATCTAGGTCAAGCCTCTCATTTCTCTGATGAAGAAGCCGAATCTCAGAGAAAGGGAAAACGTGAGTTAATGGCTGATCCTGACTATAATACAAGTATTGGAGCCAGGCACAGTGGTGCATGGCTGTAGTCCTAGCTATTTGGAAGGCTGAAGCAGGACACCTTGAGCCAAGGAGCTCAGGACCAGCCTCGGCAACATAGCAAGACCCTGTCTCTGTTTAAGAGATGGATTGTAGGAGTTTAGAGACATTTTCTCCTGTAACATCAGAACTCTTGGTGACTGTGCTTTACATATTTTGTGTCTGTATCAGACAGGAAGATTCTAGGTATCTCTTCCTGCCATCAGTTCTTCCTAAGTCATGTGTTCAGTTTTTTCTTTATAACCAATATTTGGTCTCATGTCAGCTGGGTAATATTCTGTGGTACCTGTGGCTCCTACTCTTTCCTGAGCTGTGCTTTTTGAATCTAATCTTGTTTGTATACAGAAAAAATTAGCAGGGTATGGTGGCATCTACCTGTAGTCCCAGCTACTTGGGAGGCTGAAGGTGGAGGATCCCTTGAGCCTGGGAGGTGGAGGTTGCAGTGACCTGTGATGACACTACTGCACTCCATCCTGGGCAACAGAATGAGACACTGTCTCAAAAGATAATAATAATAAACAGTATTATTATTGTTTTGAGACAGAGTCTTGCTCTTGCACCTAGGCTGGAGTGCAGTGGTGCCATCACAGGTCACTGCAACCTCCACCTCCCAGGCTCAAGTAATTCTCCTGCCTCACCCTCCCGAGTATCTGGGATTACAGGCACCCGTCACCACACCTGGCTAATTTTTGTATTTTTAGTAGAGATGGGGTTTCACCATGTTGGCCAGGCTGGTCTCAAACTCCTGACCTCAAGTAATCCACCCACCTCAGCATCCCAAAGTGCTGGGAGTACTGGCATGAGCCACCACACCCAGCCAATAATAATAATAATAATAACAATAATATACCTGGTTCATCCTGCCAGTAGCATTAAAAAATAATAATAATCTGATAAATCTGATATGTAAAAACTGTTCTTCCCTGTCAAAGACTTTAGCTACTTCTTTTCTTTTGATCTGAAGTCCATATGATTGTGGCTGGCAAATTGGAGCCCTTACCCTTAGAGGAGCTTTTAATTTTAAAAAAGTTGGCATGGCCAGGCACAGTGGCTCATGCCTGTAATCCCAGCACTTTGGGAGGCTGAGGCTGGCGGATCATGAAGTCAGGAGCTTGAGACCAGCCCGGCCAATATGGTGAAACCTGTCTCTTCTGAAAGTACAAAAATTAGCTGAGCATGGTGGCGTGCACCTGTAGTCCCAGTTACTTGGGAGGCTGAGGCAGAAGAATCGCTTGAACTCGGGAGGCAGAGGTTGCAGTGAGTTGAGATCGTGTCATTGCACTCCAGCCTGGGCAACAAAGTGAGACTTCGTCTCAAAAAAAAAAAAAAAAAAGTTGGCACAGAGGCTGGATGTGGTGTCTCACACCTGTAATTCTAGCACTTTGGGAGGCCAGGATAGGCAGATTGCCTGAGCTCAGGAGTTCGAGACCAGGCTGGGCAAGATGGTGAAACCTCGTCTCTACTAAAATACAGAAAATCAGCTGGGTGTGGTGGTGGGCGCCTGTAATCCCAGCTACTCAGGAGGCTGAGGCAGGAGAATTGTTTGAAACTGGGAGGCGGAGGTTGCAGTGAGCCAAGATCAAGCCACTACACCCCAGCCTAGACAACAAAGTGAAACTGTCTCCCCCAAAAAAAAGTTGGCAGAGTCAGGGAGTATACCTACTTAGCCACATGGTATCTAGGAATTTCTCCTTCTAGTTTTAACTGTCTTAGTTTTACTTTATGAACAGGATTGAGAGAAGAGAATCTTGTTACAGTTTTTAATTGATCAAAGTCATTGCCACATCAGGATAAACCCTTTTGGTATGGCTTTAAGGATATATATATATATATATATATATGCACACACACACACACACACACACACATATATACATATATATACACACACATATATGTGTGTATATATACACACACATATACATATATACACACACACATATATACATTGTGTGTGTGTGTGTGTGTGTGTGTGTGTATATATTTTTTTTTTTTTTTTTTGAGATTGTGTCTTGCTCTGTATGGAGTGCACTGGTGCCATCTCAGTTTACTGCAACCTCTGCTTTCCAGGTTCAAGTGATTCTCCTGCCTCAGCCTCCCAAGTAGCTGGGATTACAGACATGCGCCACCACACCCAGCTAATTTTATTTTTAGTAGATATGGGGTTTCATGTTGGTCAGGCTGGTCTTGAATTCCTGATCTCGTGATGCCCACCTCAGCCTCCCAAAGTGCTGGGATTACAGGCGTGATCCACTGTGCCCGGCTGGATTTTTGTTTATTGTTTCTTTTTTGTTTTTGAGCTGGAGTCTTGTTCTGTTGTCCCAGCTGGAGTGCAGTGGTGTGATCTTGGCTCACTGCAACGACCGCCTCCCAGCTACAAGCAATTCTCCTGCCTCAGCCTCCTGAGTAGCTGGATTACAGGCATCTGCCACCATGTCCCGCTGTTTTGTATTTTTGGTAGAAACAGGGCACCATGTTGGCCAAGCTAGAAGGATTTATTTTTAAGTAGAGATTGAAGAACTTTTTAATGATCTCAATCTGCTTCCTTTTTTTTTTTTTTTTTTTTTTTTGAGATGGAGTATCACTTTGTCCCCAGGCTGGAGTGCAGTGGCATGATCTCAACTCACTGCAACCTTCACCTCTTGGGTTCAAGTGATTCTTCTCCCTCAGCCTCCCAAGTAGCTGGGACCATAGTCGCCTGCCACCACACCCAGCTAATTTTTGTATTTTTAGAACAGACGGGGGTTTCACCATGTTGGCCGGGCTGGTCTCCATCTCTTGACCTCGAGATCCGCCTGCCTTGGCCTCCAAAGTGCTGGGATTACAGGTGTGAGCCACTATGCTTAGCCAGCTTTTTTTTTTTTTTTTTTTTGGGATATTCTTACTGTGTTGTGTAGGGTGGAATGTAGTAGTGCAATTGTGGGTCACTACAGCCTTGAAATCCAGGCTTAAGCGATCCTCCTGCCTCAGCCTCCTGAGTAGCTGAGACTACAGGTGCTTGCCGCCATTGTTGGCTAATTTTTTTTTTTAAGTCCTTACAGAGACAGGGTCTCAGTATGTTGCCCAGGTTGGTCTTGAACTTCTGGCTCAAGTGATCTTCCTGCCTCAGCCTCTGAAAGTGCTAGGATTACAGGGATGAACCACTTATGCCTGGCCTCCAGATTCTTATTTGTACTCTTTCAGCTGTGGATAGCATCCTGTAACTCCCTCCATAAAGGCTTCTGGGTTTTTTCCCCCTAAATGAATCAAATAATTAGTCATAGTTCCCAAGTATCCTGTCTACCTTCTCCAAACACTATTCCCCCAGTCTTGGTGGCTTACCAAGATCTTACCCCAAAGTGTTCTCTTACTATATACATTGTGAACAGACTTGATTCAGTTATTTTTCAGGGCCCAGCTCTACTAATTTGTAAAACACACAAATAGAGAGCTTTTATCCACAGCTGCCTTTGAAAAATATTTTTGCTTTCATTCCATGTGGTTTGGGGGAATAAAAAAAGAGAAAGAAAAAAAAAGAAAAATATTTTTGCTAATGGCTATAATCCTGTGGAAGCTGCAGGTCACTCAGAAGGCCCACAGGGGGCAGCACTAGGAATGACTCTTCCCCTTTAGTCTTCTGTGTGCTAGGGGAGAGAGTTCTTAGAGATGTTGATGCTTTTCACCAGGCTTTAGAAGCCCCTGACTGAGGCTGGTCCTGGTGGCTCAGGCCTGTAATCCCATTTGGGAGGCCGAGGCTGGCAGATCACAAGGTCAGGAGTTTGAGACCAGCCTGGCCAATATGGTGAAACCCCATCTCTACTAAAAATACAAAAATTAGCTGGGTGTGGTGGCGCGTGCTTCTAGTCCCAGCTACCCGAGAGGCTGAGGCAAGAGAATCGCTTGAACCTGGGAGGCAGAGGTTGCAGTGAGCCGAGATCACACCACTGCACTCCAGCCTGGGCAACAGAGCAAGACAAAAAAAAAAAAAGCCCTGACTGAGATCAAAGACTCATTTGCAGCAGCCTAGTTGCTTGTTCAGTGGTGTTTCACCTGTCTTGAGGAGACCATTCTTGTTTTCTTGATAATAAAAACATGAAAATCTGTCTGAGTCACCCAGCCTCCCACAAAACAATCTCCCTATACATCATTTCCAAGTATGATTAGCATTTGAGGTGAAGTTCTGTTATACACTCAGGCTGTGGCTCTCTGAAAGTCAGTGCATCACAGAACTTTGTCTCGAAAGCTTTCTAGCAGCTACCCATTTTGGGAGTGGGAGGGAAGAACAGACCTTTTAAATTCTTTCATTGTGGCTCTAAACTTATAAGGTCTTTCTCAACAGTCAGCATTTAATGTGTTACAAGGTCAAGCCTAGTCCATTGTCCTGGAAGCCCATTTCTCAGTAACTGGGAGTTATTTATAAACTTGCCCTTTGCAAAAACTTAAAATGAAATTACATTATCAGTAATGACTTCTGGGGCCTTTAAACTGACTGGTTTTATGGCATAGCCCTCCCCACTCCTGAGAGGTAAAAGCCCCAGGCTGAAGTGGAACCAGCTGCAGTCAGGAGGTGGCAGGAGAAGTAAAGAAGCTGCCGGCTCCAGCTGTAGCAGAATGGAGAATTAAAGCAGCATTTAAGCTCCTGCCTAAATTCTCAGCTTTATTAAGTGTGGTTCCTCCTTTGGAAGTTTGAAATGACCAGCCTTTTCTGTAATGCCTTCTTTCCCTTTTTAGAGCTCCAGTAAGCTCTACGTCAAATCTAGTCTTTTTTTTTTTTTTTTTTTTTTTTTTTTTTTTGAGACAGAGTTTCACTCTTGTTACCCAGGCTGGAGTGCAATGGCGCAATCTCGGCTCACTGCAACCTCCGCGTCCTGGGTTCAGGCAATTCTCCTGCCTCAGCCTCCTGAGTAGCTGGGATTACAGGCATGCGCCACCGTGCCCAGCTGATTTTTTGTAATTTAGTAGAGACGGGGTTTCACCATGTTAACCAGGATGGTCTCGATCTCTTGACCTCGTGATCCACCCGCCTCGGCCTCCCAAAGTGCTGGGATTACAGGCGTGAGCCACTGCGCCCGGCCCAAATCTAGTCTTTATCCTTGTCCTCCTTAGCCTGTCTTTTATTCTTCCCTGGAAGATCCAATGTTTCTATTTTTGGGGTTTCTTTGATAATGTCTTCTAGGAAGCCAGTGAAAAGAGCTAGGAGCAGAACCCGGGGATATGTTCTCTCTTTGCCGATGTGGCTGTTGAAGGCACTCACACCTTGTTGGCCACAAAGGACATTGTTCAACTCTCCCAGTTGGCTGGTGGCCGTCAGGCTTTTCTTTTCTTTGGGTTCTAGGGATGCCAAACTCTATGGCTGCAAGAACCAGTTTCCAACGCCAGGTTAATGCCCAGCTTGAACTAATGGGCAGCTCTCTAAAGTTGCTGTGAATGTGGATAGAGGAACAGAGCCAAAGCTTTCCAGGAAAAGGTTGTGAGAAAAAATGATTTCTTCTAAATTTCCTTCCTTTTGGACTTCTTCTCTTCCATTAAGGAAACTCATTCCCATTGTTGTCTCCCTTTTGGAATTGAGGACCCAAGTTATTACAGAACTGAGCTTGCTTTATGGGAAGATCTTTCTGTGAGGAATCAGGAGTTAGGAGGGCTGCTTCTATTTGTGATCTTTTAAGACTAGAGGACTTCCCTCCACTAGATAACAAAGTTCTTTAGTTTGAGAGAGGAGTTACTCATGCCTTGTTTATTCCAACGTGTTATGTATACAGGATGGGCATCTCTATGGAGTGTTTATCAGAGGAGGGATAAAGTTGGTAGTAATATTACCCAAAATGACCACATCAGAAAATCCACTTATATGTGGAAGTCTAATTACAAGTAGTCCCCTAGATGCACACTGCGTCAAGATATTTTAACTTCTCAAGCTTCCTTTATTCTCTCAATTATTCAGCAAATATTGGGAGTTCAGTATATGTCTGGCATTGTTCTGGACAAATGGGGTAAACCAGTGAACAAAACAAAAATTGCAGTCCTCAGGAATTCAAGTAGGGAAAGCTTATGTTCTTCATCACCTTGTCAAAAGACTGGGTTCCTTTTACTCCCATTCTGACTGTCTTCCCCGCCTCCCCCAAACAGGGTTGGTTCTTTGCATGGAACCATAAACCTCCTGAAGCCTCATGGGACAATTTATGTTTGTAGAGGCCGCAGGTCCTGGGTTCTTGGCAATGATTCTCTCCTCCTCACTCTTGGATCTCTGTCAAACACATACTTTTGTGTTTGGCTCCTGTGAGGACTGTGGATTTCTTAAGGCCAGGAAAGAGGTAGCAAAGCAACAGCCTTGTCTCACAACATAGGAATATCAATGGTAAGTAATGTTGATTAGAAAGTCAAGGAATGTCGGCGGGGTGCCGTGGCTCACACCTGTAATCCCAGCACTTTGGGAGGCTGAGGTGGGAGGATTGTTTGAGCCTAGGAATTTGAGACCAGTCTGGGCAATATAGTGAGACTTTTTCTCTTAAAAAAAAAAAAGATAAGATGAATTAAAGAGAGAGAAAGAAAAAAAAGGAATGTGAGGCTGCAGATACCTTTCATTTACATATCACTATCTCCCCTCACTTTTGGTTTTTCTATTCAATCAATTAGAGATGGGGTCTCACTCTGTCACCCAGCCTGGATCGCAGTGGTGCAGTCATAGCTCAGTGTGGTCTTAAACTCCTGGGCTCAAGAGATCATCTCACCTCAGCCTCCTGAGTAGCTGAGACTATATAGATGCATGCTAATTTTTTTAAATTTTTGTAGAGATGGGGGTCTCCCTGTGTTTCACAGGCTGGTGTTGAACTGGGCTCAAGCAATTCTCCTGCCTCAGCCTCTTGCGATTTTTCTTCTCCTAGTTAGCTGGCTCCCTCGAGGTTGCAGGGGAAAAGGAGACACCAGACCACCACAGCTTTTGCAAGTGATATACTTGCAGTTGAAGAACCATTAAGACTGAGGCTGTGATTCATTACCATAGTCAATATCCTCACTTTGATTCTTGGTAGTGAAAAACTCCCCTCTTGCCACTCTCTCTAGGCCCCATAGTGTTTCTCAGATAGATCATCTTCTTAACTCCCCCAAAATTGAGGTTGGCTTTTGTCCTTGCAAGTTAAGTGGTCATGGTTAAGGTATAGTGGAAGAATTGGAGAATATAGGAGAGTTTGGGGAGATGGCTGTCTTACTAGGCTGCATTGAGAACTGGTATGCCTCTGTGTGTGTGTGTGTGTGTGTGTGTGTGTGTGTGTGTGTGTGTGTGTGTGTGTGTGTGTGTGTGTGTGAGAGAGAGAGAGAGAGAGAGAGAGAGAATGCTCTTTTCCCTCTGCTCAGTGTGTGGGTGGTTTAGGGAAGGCTTGCTTTATGCTTCTGCATTGCTACTGCATTTGGACTGCAGAAACTTCCAAGTATACTAGGACATTCAACCCTATTTTGAAATCGCTTTGTTCAGTGCCTTTTAATTAATCTGGTCACCTTCTGTAGCCACCTGTGCATGGGAGAGCAGGAAGGGAGAGGGTAATTTGGAAAATAACTGTACTATAATATTTGGAAATGACAGCATGACCTCTCTTGATTAAGCCCCCTGTGAGTCAGAGAAACTGTTTCTCTGATGATACTTTGGAATCCTTTGTTGAGATGTTTTCTCTGTCAATTCATTTTACTTACTCTGGGTCTTTCTCAATGGGAAATATCAAAATCTGACCATGTTGAGGTAAGGGACTTACAGAGGTATCTCTGTATCCCCTTGCAGCCCCAGTGGGACTAGGGGAAGGTATCTGGTTTACCAGTGGTGGTGGGAGCCTTCAGGACTGAAGTTATGTTCATATCTCTTCAGGAACCTTCCCTGTATACTGTCAAAGCCATCCTGATTCTGGACAATGATGGAGATCGACTTTTTGCCAAGGTGAGATTCCCTTTCGAATTAGTTTAGGAACAGCACAAAGGCTTATTCTGAGATTTGAATCTTGGGACTGATCCCCTATTAACTCATATTCCTCAGTAGTATAATTTTGAGAATTCTTCCTTTTTTTTTTTTTTGAGACAGAGTCTCGCTCTGTCACCCAGACTGGAGTGCAGTAGTACGATCTTGACTCACTGTAACCTCTGCCTCCTGGGTTCAAGCGATTCTCCTGCCTCACCCTCCTGAGTAGCTGGGATTATACGTGAGTGCCACCATGCCTGGCTAATTTTTTTTGTATTTTTAGTAGAGACGGGGTTTCACTGTGTTGGTCAGGCTGGTCTTGAACTCCTGACCTTGTGGTCTGCCCCCGTCAGCCTCCCAAAGTGCTGGGATTACAGGTATGAGCACGGTACCGGCCTTTTTTTTTTTTTTTTTTGAGACGGAGTTTTGCTCTTGTTGCCCAGGCTGGAGTGCAGTGGCATGATCTCAGCTTACTGCAACCTCTGCCTCCCAGGTTCAAGTGATTCTCCTGCGTCAGCCTCCTGAATAGCTGAGATTACAGGTGCCTGCCACCATGCCCAGCTAATTTTTCTATTTTTAGTAGAGACAGGGTTTCACCATGTTGGCCAAGGTAGTTTCGAACTCCTCAGGCGATCCTGCCCACCTCGGCCTCTCAAAGTGCTGGGATTACAAGCTTGAGCCACTGGGCCTGGCCTGAATTCTTCCATCCTATCTTGCCTACTCCAGATAAAACCCAAGTTTTCTTTTGTCCCTTAGTTGTACTGCTCCCCTGCTTGCTATCCTCAGACTTTGACCTCCATTGTTGTCAGCATCAAATTAGGGAAAAGCTTTGAAACCTTGGTTCCTAACAAAGCAGTACGTAGATGCTAAGAGGCAGCCTGCTCATGTCCATCATTCCTGTCCCCTTCCCTTCTACCTTGTCACCCTGCCTGGGTTTTTCCAGAGAATTTTCTTGCAGTCCCAAGGTTCCAGTCCTAGGTCTATAGTCACCGTCAAGCTTGTTACCTCCTGACTTTCCCAGAGTGATGTTTCCAACTTTGGATCTGTTGGAAGGAAGAAGAAAGGACACCCCTCTCCTTTCCCTCCATATTCTCCCCCTCCTGTAGACATTTCTTCTGTCCCTGGTGTATTAACTCCGGGCAAGCATAGCATAAATCAATCAGCAGGTAGAGATTAGTTTAGAATTCACCAGCTGTTCCTCCCTGTAATTGGATGTAACTATGCAGGACACCTTTTGAAACAGTTATCCAGTTACTAAATGCCAGACCTGTCATAGGTCTTCAGCTGACTGCGACGGATTAGCCCCTAAAGAGCTAGAGATTTAGCAGCCTGGATCTCCGCCCCCTTGCCAGGGAGAGCCTGGGAATGGGCTCTGTTGTATGCTGGATGGTTCTTTCAGCTTGCAGAAAAGAAAGCTAAGATAGACCATAAGGCAAGATTTGCCTTTCTTTGGAGGAGGTGTTTATAGCCTTTCCCCATTTCTCAGCTTCATACAGTAAGTGAGGGTCTAAGGAAGTGTTCTGTGCTTCTAGTGTTTTTTGTGTTCCCTGGCACTGCTCCCTGCCATGCAGTAGCTCCTAGGAAACACTTGATGAGAATGCTGTTAGGAGAGCTCTAGATTGCAGACAGGCGCAGAGCCTCACCATAGGGCTGGTAGGCTTCTGCCCTCAGACAGTCTTAAACATGTGAGGAGGGGTATGGCAGGGTCTTTTAAGTATTTTCTTAGATTACTCACTACCCATTCTCTGCCTCTATAGTCCGTCCTTTTCCATGTCAGTATTTCTCCCTTGCCCCATGCCTTGAAGGAGAGAAATCCAAGATCCCAGGGCAAACATAGTCACTAATCATTCTGGGCATCCAGCTCTCGTGACCCAACCCTGTCTCCTTTCCCTCTGACCAGTACTATGACGACACCTACCCCAGTGTCAAGGAGCAAAAGGCCTTTGAGAAGAACATTTTCAACAAGACCCATCGGACTGACAGTAGGTCATTTTCCTTTCAGTTCTCCCCGTGTTGGGGGGAACCATGGTGGGAAGGGGGTGGTAGCAGGGCTGTGGAGAAAGGATGAAATGACTCTGCCTCCTTTTTTTTTTTTTCTTCCTTCCTCCCCTTGTATAATAAACTCTTCAGAAATGTAATGGGGAGGTGAGTGTACCTCACGCGGGAATACCGTGCTGGAAGGTTGGCTGTTAGCTACCTGTCTAGTTCCTGGATTTATGAGCCTCACTTGACAAATTTAACTGCAGCTCTGCTTATTGTACCGCATCCATTAGGGCAGGTAAATGGAAGTCTGTAAAGGTGACCGCTCTGCATTTTCACCTCCGAAGGATTGACTAGTATTCTGTCTCATATACAACAAGGAGGGAAATAGGTATAGTGGGCAGGAGCAGAGGGTGGTGGTTAGAGAAGCTACATTAGACTCCTCCAAGTTTATACTTCTCTTCTCCTGCCATCACCCAAAAAGTACAGATCATCTGTCTTTGGAGGTCATTATAGTCGATTACAGTCAGCCTCACCTTAGCCCAAAACAGCTGGATACTAGGCATTCATGGGAACTCTTTTTTTTTTTTTTTTTTTTGAGACGGAGTCTCTCTCTCTCTTTGTCACCCAGGCTGGAGTGCAGTGGCTCACTGAAACCTCTGCATCCCAAGTTCAATCGATTCTCCCATGTCAACCTCTCAAGTAGCAGGGATTACAGGTGCATGTCACCATGCCGGCTAATTTTTGTGTTTTTAGTAGAGACGGGGTTTCACCATATTGCCCAGGCTGGTCTCAAACTCCTGACCTCAGGTGATCCGCCCACCCTCAACCTCCCAAAGTGTTGGGATTACAGGCATGTGCCACCATGCCAGGCTGGTAACTCCTTCTTTCCTACTTGCTTATTTCAGGCCACCCACTCTTTCTACCTTTTTTCCCCCACCAGGTGAAATTGCACTCTTGGAAGGCCTGACAGTGGTATACAAAAGCAGTATAGATCTCTATTTCTATGTGATTGGCAGCTCCTATGAAAATGAGGTGAGAATCCCTCCCCCTCTTTGCTATCTCTGATTCTACTTCCTAAACCACAGGCAGTACATAGCACCCTAGTAGAGCCATGTTCCTCTGGCTTCTGACCAAGCTAATGAAGTTGTCAGAGATCTCACCAACCTCACAAACATGGCCCAGCAAATGAATTGCCTAGAAAGGAAGTTTTCCTAGATCTTTTATATCCATTAGGAAACATCATATATGTTTTAATATCCTTCCCTGAGTAGTGTTTTTTAAGATGGATTTCTGAGGTATGGTCAGGACTGCAGGGGGATACTTACTCCTCCTGTGAAGGGTCCATACCTGACTGAGTTTGAGCCAATTAGCTAACAACCTGGGTCATGTTGAAACTATACATTCTGAATGGGTCACTTGAGAAGACCTTGGGTATAGTTCTAACCTGCTTCCTATATGCAGAAAAAGCTATTTGCCTCAGCAATTTGTAGGAGAATAGATAAGTAAAAATAAGCCTCCAGATAATTTGAGGCAAAAGTAAAAGTTTGAGAAAGTCAACTCTTACTGAGCTCTTATTATTGGCATAAGTGCTTTGTAAAGTACATTGTTAGTTAAAATTATAGCACTTCTATTAGTTGTAGACATTAGTGCCTTTGTTTTACAAATGAGGAAACCAAACCATGAAGAACCATATGAAATGACTTGTATGTGACCATTGTCAGACTATAAAAATGGCAGTTTGATGTGGTTCAACCTAATAACTTTCTCAGGGTCACATATGTAGAAAATGGCTCAGCTTGGATTCAAACCCGTATCTGTCTGACTTAAAGTCCATGCTTTTTTAAAAATTTTGAGACAGGCCTGGTGAGGTTGTTCACACCTATAATCCCAGCACTTTGGGAGGCTGAGGTGGGCAGATCCCTTGAGGTGAGGAGTTCGAGACCAGCCTGGCCAACATGGTGAATACAAAAATTTTTAGTAGAGATAGGATTTCACCATGTTGAAATCCTAGCTGGGGGTGGGTGCCTATAATCCCAGCTACTTGGGAGGCAGAGGCAGGAGAATTGCTTGAACCTGGGAGGCAGAGGTTGCAGTGAGCTGATACTGTGCCACTGCACTCCAGCCTGGGTGACAGAATGAGACTCTCAAAAAAAAAAAAAAAAATTGAGGCCGGATCTTGCTCTGTCTTCCAAGCCTCTGGAGGACAGTGGTACAATCTTGGCTTACTGCAACCTCTGCCTCCCAGGCTCAAGTGATTCTCCCACCTTAGCCTCCTAAGTAGCTGAGACTGCAGGTGCCCACCACCATGCCTGGCTAATTTTTTTTTGTATTTTTTTGTAGAGATGGGGTTTTGCCATGTTGCCTAAGCTGGTCTCAACTGCTGAGCTCACGCAGTCTTCCTTTCTTGGCCTCCCAAAGTGCTGGGATGGAGACAGTGTTTAGACAGGGTCTAGCTGTTACAGGTATGGGCCACTGTGCCCAGCCAATTAAAGTCCATGCTTTTTACACTAACTCTGCAGCCTTCCGCTGACCTCAGCTATTGCTTGGTTAATGATTTCTCTACACATCAGGTAACACACATACAGTTGGTAAAGACATTATAGAGGACTATGACAGGAAAGTTCTGTTTAAACTTTTGGCTAAAATATAGATGTTGAATTGTGAGAATTTATTTCTGTGGGAAACCACAGGTCCTCTTCCTGTTGTGCTCCCGCTTCCACCTTATGTTTTTGGTCCTTTGTGAAAGCCTGTGTCTTTTGGTGTTTAATGAATTAGGAGGTTTTGTTTTTAGGTAGCAGCTTTCAGGGCCTTGAACCTTACCCGTCTGCTCCCTCTGTCTCCCAACAGCTGATGCTTATGGCTGTTCTGAACTGCCTCTTCGACTCATTGAGCCAGATGCTGAGGTGAGCAGGGCTTCTTTTTTTTTTTTCCCCCCAAGTTATGATGGAAAGAGCAGGGCATTGTTGATTTCTGTTTGGGAAATAAAGTATTCATCAGGCCCAGGGATTGTAGGGGATTGGCAAAGTTTCCAGGAGTTGATTTAGTTTAAGAAGTTGGCCTTATTAATTCATAAGTAATTCATGCTACTGGGGAGGACTGGATGGAGAGTATGTCCTTCCCATGGAATGTCTCTTACTAAGGAAGCGGACTAGGAAGGAACAGATTCTTTACCTCTATGTTTACTCTTGTAATCCCCTGTGGCCCTGTCAGAGTTCTGAGCATCCTCAAGGGGCTTTCCTGGGCCTCATTATTGACATTAGAAGTGGGGAAAGGCCAAGCCTAAGGAAGTGTCCCAGATGAAACATCTGTCAGTACTGTGGGAATGGAAGGCAACAGTCCCAACTTTTTTTTTTTTTTTTTTTTTTTTTTAAAAGATGGAGTCTCACTCTGTTGCCCAGGCTGGAGTGCAGTGGCGTGATCTCGGCTCACTGCAACCTCTGCCTCCCGGGTTCACGTGATTTTCCTGCCTCAGCCTCCTCAGTAGAGTAACTGGGACTACAGGCATGCACCACCATGCCTGGCTAATTTTTGCATTTTTAGTAAAGATGGGATTTTACCATGTTAGCCCAGCTGGTCTTGAACTCCTGACCTCAAGTGATCTCCCCACCTTGGCCTTCCAAAGTGCTGGGATTATGGGCATGAGCCACCTAGTCTGGCCCCCAGTTTTTTTTTTTTTTTTTTTTTTTTTTAAACTTCTAGTTTGCTTCTAGTTCTTGTTTTTTCCCTTCTATAGATTAGGAAGCACCCAGGCAGGAGGATTACATGAGTTGAGTTCAAGACAAGCCTGGGCAACATAGTGAGACCCTGTCCCTGCAAAAGATAAAAAAAAAATAGCCAGGTGGGGTGGCGCATACCTGTAGTCCCAGCTACTTGGGAGGCTGAGGTAGGAAGATTCCTTGAGCCCAGGAGGTTGAGGCTGCAGTGATCTGTGATCGCACCACTGCATTCCAGCCTAGGTGACATAGCAAAACTCTGTCTCAAAAAACAAACAAACAAAAAAAACAGGAAGCTTATGCTATATACCATTGCCTGCCTTTCCACCTCCCTACTAGCCCTGTGTTCTCTATTACCCATGTAGATGGGTAATAGAAGAGATATAAGTTGCTTTTCCTGAAAACATCCAGGGCTCTGGACTTCATTCCCCCAGCAGCTCCCAAGTGAACCCAGTATAGACAGCCATCCAGACCAGAACAGCAGGCGCTCTCAGCCCTGCAAAATCAGCAGGGTGAATGGCTCAGATTTCCTTAGGAAGGGGATGATTTATTTCTTAGCCAGGTGAATGAACAGACTTCATTTCGGGTAATCTAGTGAAAGACTCAAACTGACGGATGTGACAGGCCACATGTACCAACCACCGGATCTGAGGCTGGTGCATGCAGACCCTGCCCCTTCCTTGGGCTTTTCAGGGCCTGAGCAGAGCTGGTAAGGGATAGAGAGAAGGGGGAACAGAGAATGTATCAGAAGTTTTGTCAGAGCTTGAGTGCAAATCGGGTTTGCATTCAACCCCTTCTACCTCCCGCCACCTCCAGATTGAGTCTTAGCTCTGTTTATGTCGGTTTTTTTCCACCCACTGATGTCAGTGTTTATGAGCAGTGTTATGAGCAGCATCATGGCAGGTAGGAAAAAAATAATAGCTGTGGATAATCAACCCCGTGAATAGTCAGAAATTGATTGTATTATTTGAATCTCTTTCTAGACATTCCTTATTCAGCACATAAGAGTAGAAAGGGGTTTTGAGTGAACTAGCTAAAAAGTTTTTCACCTTATTTACAAATCTTTGTGTGGTTAGTGGAGATGTTTATTGGTCCAGTTTAGGTTCCTCAATGCAGACAAGGTCCTAGGATTTCTTTCACACACAGGTTGGTTTTTCTCTTCTCTTCTTTGGGGACTCAGGAAAAATGTAGAAAAGCGAGCACTACTGGAGAACATGGAGGGGCTGTTCTTGGCTGTGGATGAAATTGTAGATGGAGGGTAAGTTCTGTGATCTGCCTTGATTTCGGGTGAGGTGGTGGGATGACTGCCCCTGTCCTAAATCAAGCAGGCTCAGTGGCCAGAAGTCCTGTCCTCCCACAGTGAGTTGGGCCTTCAGGACAGAGTGAACAATGATCTCTTCTTTGTTTTTGCAGGGTGATCCTAGAGAGTGATCCCCAGCAGGTGGTACACCGGGTGGCATTAAGGGTAAGCAGGAATGAGTTTCTCTGCATCCCCACGTCTATTCACAGACACCCTCCAGAGCCAGACCTGCTGAATATGTCCAATAGTTGGGGCTCATAGGATACATACAACCTTCTCTTTTCCTTTCAAATACATTCAGCCTTTCTCTTTCCTTCCCTTCTTATTGTCCCAAAGAAGGAAGCAGAAAGAATTTATTTCTGCCCTTAATACGGTGCCTAACATCTCATATAGTCTTCGCACATAGTGAACATTTAATACATACTTATTTAATAAATGATGAAATAAAAGAAACTTTAATATTTATGGTTTTGAAATATAAAGGAACTTGAAGTTGGTTTATTCCCTTCTTGGAGCTGGATCCAATCATCTGAGGTAGAGGAGTGTCTTTCCTGTCTTTTAAAGTCTTATATAACTGAGGATGGTACCTCTCCATCAGGAAGTACTTATTTGCCAGAACCTCAGTTCTCTTTGGTGCTAGTGATATCAGAAAGGGGCCTCTGAGTTTAACCACAGACGGCCCCAAGTTAGCTGGGGAGATAATGGTGGATGCAGAGAGAGCCCATCAGCAAATTGTAGGGGTACAGAGATGTCTGAGCAAAGCAAGTCTCCCCATTCACAGAATGTCCTGGCTCTGACCTCCACAGAGTGAAGGCTGACAGTGCTTGGTAATGGAAAATCTTCTCCCTTAACTGCTGTGGGCTCCATTTGCATAGCTTAATCTTCTCCTCTAACATATGTCTCTATGTGGCAAGAAAGAGGGTCCCCCCCACCAACTCCCCCCTTTCTCTTCTCAGGCTGCTGTTGCAGCAGTTTATTTCTTCAAATTAACATGCTGTCGTTACCCATCAGGCTTTGCGGGATCCATTAAACTGCTCCTGGCTCCCCCTCATCCTTTCCCTAGCAATACTGATATTCAGAGGAAGGCCTTTTCTGACTAGGGAATCAGGTCCTCCACCCCCAACTTAAGGGAGTTGAGGATCAGATAACCTGCTGGTTACTCGGAATGGAGTAAATCTTTTAAGAAGTCCTGCCTTAAAATGGAAGCTGGATGAAATGACCCTTTTTTGTTCATAGTCCCTCTGGCCAAGTAAAATTGTAGCTGTGCTAGTCCCTAGAAGGGACTGAGAAGTTCAGTGCATCTGCCCTTTGTTTCCGTTTAAAGGATCACTTTTTTCTTCTCTAATTCCAGACTCCAATCAGGTCTTACTCCAGCTTTCTCCCACACTAAATGCTTATATCTCTGTGCCATAGGGTGAAGATGTCCCCCTTACGGAGCAGACCGTGTCTCAGGTATGACTTTCTCCCTCTTCCTTTCCAGATGGACTGGGTCACTAAAGAAGCTAGAATAGTATTCCACCCATAACCCCCAAGTCTGAGTGTGACTAGAGACTCAAGACACCTCTTCTTTGGCTCCTTCTTACTCCAGAGAACTGGGATTCGTGCAGCTAACCACCTTCCTACCCCTACTTCCAACTCCGTTCTGTTTCCTGTGAGCAGTGGCTGTCAGCCTTGCTCTGTACACTTCAAACCCTCCCTGCCTGATGCCTCATTCAGTGATTTATTCTCCAGCAGAGGCTTGCCTTAAGCAGATGGTCTGTGTGCATTTGTGCACACACTCTCTCTCTTTCTCTTATTATTCAAATGAGGGCTAAGCTGGAAATGCATATTCTAGAATATGCAGGTTTTGCAGATCCATCTTGCTACCTTGACTGCCGATAGATTGTCTACCTGATGTAGGGGGAAGGGAGGGATTCTGTTTTCTACCCACTTGGAATTCTCACCAAGCAGTCCATCTGGATTTGTTACCCACCCCCTGCCCGCCACCCCTTTTAACATATGTCCGGTAACTCCCAGTTTTTTTTTTTTTTCTTTTATACCAGGTATACCTCTTCTCTGTTCATCCCCTCCAGTGGATGTGATTTTTTTTTTGGAATTCCAAACAATCTGCTAGGGCCTTAGAGAGCTTCTTCTCATCTCTTTACCCTTGGGGATTTTCTATTCTCCATTCTTCTAAGGACAGGGAAGGAGATCCCCAGCCCTCATCCTTACCCTGCTCTGTCAGCAAGCTTTCCTCAATGCTGCTCTTATCTCTGCAGGTGCTGCAGTCAGCCAAAGAACAGATCAAGTGGTCGCTCCTTCGGTGAAGTCCCCACTGTTCCTGGTTCTTCATCCTCTCCGAAAAATTCGCATGTCTGCTGTGAATTTTCATCTAGTTCCCCAACTGATGCTCTCAGGGTCATCTTGGGGATCATAGGGATCCTTAAATCTCCATCCTGTTCGTGGTTGCCCCCCCAGCCTCCCCTACATCCTTCCTGTTCCTTTTCATTCTTTTTGCGGTTCTGGGAGTAAAGTTCCCAGCATATTTAGATACAGGGCAGGGGAAGCACCCTCTTTCTTTCTAGACTGGGTTATGCTCACATGCTCCCCTGCCCTGACATTTTTGTAAATTCTGTGCCCTTTGCTGTAGCTACACTTCAGATTAAAGTAGGAGAAAGAATGTGCTGAGTGTTTTCCTCCCTTTGCCTTTACCTGGCCCTCATTCCGACAGCCCAGAAAGGGGAGGGAGAAAGAATTCTTTTCTATAGAATGAGTGGGGGTGGGGATGGGTAGGGATGTATCCAATGCAAGCCTTAGCCCCACTTACTGACCTCAGTGTTTTCTTTCGTTCCTTCTTACTGCTCTGTCCTCTGCCTTGGAAATGGCATTAGGAATAGCTCATAGGGAAGGGGCAACATGGAAGAAGCAGTGATTTAAAGTGTACTGAATAGGTCATATAAAATGCGTTCTCTACTCTGATCCTGGCATATAGCTTCAAAACTGCTATGGTGAGTGTCCGTCTCTTAGTTAGCTACCATAACTCTCCACCCTGACTACCTGTGGGATCTTTGCCTGCTTTGTCTTCTCTGTGTCCTGGAGCAAAGCCACTTCCTAAAACTAAAACTCCATTCTAGTCTTGGGAAGAAGAGTTTCTGCTCAGAACTGGGGAAGGAGTGGAGCTTATGACTTGGTCCTCTAGGCTATCTCTGTCCCCTCAGCTCCCCTATGTGTGTTTACTCCTCTGCCTTGGGTTTGCAGTCGCTGCTTAACCCTATCCTCTCTCTGTCTCAGCCTTACACCCAAGCAGTAGGTCTGTGCTCTCCTTGTCTCTAGGTCGGTGAGAGAGGTACTCATAAAACTTTTGGCATTTGGATTTCCCCAGGAAGATGGAGAATGGAATACTCACTCTTGGGTCTATTCTTTCCCCTTGACTCAGAACTTCCTCCCCACAAAAATGTCTTTAAAAACCTTCCTGAGAGTTAATGCCCCACCAGTTCTCCAACACTGAAGTGGGGCAGACAGCTGGGCATATTTGAGGGGGCATTTTTGTGTAAAAGATGCATGGAGTCAGGAGATAGCTACCTTCATAAACTGCTCTGTGCAAAGAGGAATAAAACATTTTTTCCAAACTGCCTTTGTGTGATGTTTCTGTTTCTCTTCCTCTCTTTTTGGCAGCTACTCCTATTCCTCCAGCCACCCCCCCTCACTCCCCATCTTAAAATATTTCTTCCCTCCTACCTCAGAGACTCTCTAGCAGTGCCCCCCCATCCCTAATTTACGGGGCTGTTTGCTTCCTTGGCATCTCTCCGTCCCCTCGCCTGGAAATTGGCGCCAGGGGTGGGGTGGGGATGGTATTTTCTCAGTGGGAGTCCCAGGGAACTGAGTTCTTCCCCCACCCCCCCGCAAAGCCAGCTGCCTGCTCCCGCCTCAGCCATTAGTAACCCAGAGACGCGCACCTGCGTGGGGGCTCTCCTCCAGCCCTTGCTCCCTTCCTGTACCTCCCACTCCTGCTCTGAAACGGCGCTGAGCGGGTTATTTATCGGAGCCAGCGCTGCTCAGAAGGTCAGGACGGTGGTGTAAATAACCTCTTCTCGCCATTTCCCCGTCCCTCCAGAGCCTGCTCCCCTCCCCCTCCTGCACCTTTATTCGCACAAATGAATGTGGCTTGGCTGGCGCAGCGCCTGGCCCTGCATCTTAATGGGGCGGTGAGCTCACAAGATGGATTTAGCTGGGGGTTTTATGGTTGCCGCGGCGACAGAATGCTTTGGTTTTCTTTCCCCCTTCCTCTGCAGGATTTTTAAGGAGGGGGGAGTGTGAGGAGCCTCTTCTCCACTGCAGCTTGAAGGGTCTCCTCAGTCACCTCTGCTGCTCATAAAATGGGCCTGCAATTCCAGGATTAAGCAAGGGAGACCAAATTAGTATCTCAGATGGGAAAGGATGAGAGAAGGAAGGTAACAGGAATGGGGAGAGTCTCTCCAGCATCAGAACATGAAACCCAGAGTTTTCCAGTCTTGCCTGCTCTTCTGTGAAAACCTGACAATTAAGCTCAACAACTATGGAGCACCTGTGCCTGGATACTCCTCAGGAGGTAGAAAAGAAAAGAAAAGAAAAATACCTGGTGTACCACGTCTGCCTACAGTCCTGCATTGAAAGTTGGAATGCAAGAGTTTAGATAAAGACTAGGTACTTTTGTCTTTGCCCGTTGGAGCTGGGAAAAAGCAATACTCGCCGGGTGCGGTGGCTCAAGCCTGTAATCCCAGCACTTTGGGAGGCCGAGGCGGGTGGATCACGAGGTCAAGAGATCGAGACCATCCTGGTCAACATGGTGAAACCCCCTCTCTACTAAAAAAATACAAAAAATTAGCTGGGCATGGTGGCACGTGCCTGTAATCCCAGCTACTCAGGAGGCTGAGGCAGGAGAATTGCCTGAACCCAGGAGGCGGAGGTTGCGGTGAGCCGAGATCGCATCATTGCACTCCAGCCTGGGTAACAAGAGCAAAACTCCGTCTCAAAAAAAAAAAAAAAAAGAAAAAGAAAAAGCAATACTTAGCCTTATCATTCTATTCTTCCTACTCACCACCCAGTATTGACCTGGGGGAGGGGCAATGTCAGTGCCAGAGTTGGGTGGTGGTGATTTGTCATGGTGTGGAGCATGGAGTTCTATCCAGTTGTCAAACTTGGGGTTCCCTGAGCTTCAGTTTCCCCAGCCTGGCCTGGGTTGAACTCCTGCCTTCCGTTTTCCAACATGAATGGAACTTTGGTGCCCTGGGTTACCCAGTCTTTTGGCCAGCACTTTTTCTTCAGGGCTATGAGTAAACACATCCCCACGCACTGACCGAAGCAGAGCCTGGGAGCAGGGTCTGATTATTTCTCTTCCTTGGTTTCTTTCTGTCTGTAAGCCTCTGTCTTTCTGTTTGTGAGCCTTTCCCTCTTTCCCAGGGGACACTGGGAGGCCCCTCCTCCCCTCTCCTGTCTTCCTCCCCTTTGGCTGGGAAAGTGACTACAGCCTGAACAGTGCCAGACACCTGCCTGCCAGATGTGGCGATTCCCCATTCTTCCCCCAACCCCCCATGCCTATTCTTTCCCTACCCCACTGAGCTCAGGCAGAGGGAGCCCCCCACCGGGTGATTTACTGCTGCTGCCTCTCTTCCTCAAGTGCCCCCATCCACTCGTCTCCCTCCCCCTCCCCATGATGCCCATGCCCCCTCTTTTCCCACAATGTTCTGCAGCTACCTTCTTGATACAGCCTCCTCCCAGTCCTACTCAGACTGCTAGGCTATGTAAACCCCAGCTCCTGGACTAGAGAGTGAATGCATGGAGCAAAGGTGATTGGCCTTCTGTTTCACCCATGGGAGAGTACATCAGCAACAGGGCTGAGGACAGGGGCAGCCAGAGCTGATGTCATTCTCACTGGGGGAGGAAGGGAGGTGACAGAGTGGAGGAGGTGAATGGGGAGGGAACCAACACTCCAAGACTGTCTGGAGAGGAAAAAAAGGTCTCTGAGAACTTCCTAGGTAGGTGACAGAGAGTCCAGAATTGTGGCTGCCTGGTGGACATCACACCTTTCTGGCTGAGCCTCCAGACCTTGCCTCTAAATCTGTATCTCAGTATGACTTAGGAGATGCCCCTCAGCTCCTTCCCTTCACATTGACCCAAAACACACACTTAGAGAGAACTTTAAGTCTTTACCCTTCTCTCTTTAGTGTTTGTCCTTCTGTGTCTTCTTTTTCTCTTTTCTTTTGTTTTTTTTTGAGATAGGGTCTCACTCTGTCACCCAGGCTGGAGTGCAATGGCGTGATTGTAGCTCACTGCAGCCTCAACCTCCCTGGGCTCAGGTGATCCCCCATTGCAGCCTCCTGAATAGCTGACTACAGGCGTGTGCTACCATACTTGACTCACTTTTTGTATTTTTTGTAGAGATGAGGTTTTGCCATATTCCCCAGGCTGGTCTTGAACTCCTGGGCTCAAGTGATCTACTTGCCTTGGCCTCCCAAAGTGGTGGGATTACAGGAATGAGCCAGTGCACCTGGCATGGTTTTTTTGTTTTTTTGTTTGTTTGTTTTTTGAGACAGAGTCTCGCTCTGTTGCCTAGGCTGGAGTGCAGTGGCACAATCTTGGTTCACTGCAACCTCCGCCTCCAGGGCTCAAGCGATTCTCCTGCCTCAGTCTCCCGAGTAGCTGGGATCATAGGCATGTGCCACCATGCCCAGCTATTTTTTTGTATTTTTAGTCGAGGCAGGATTTCACCATGTTGGCAAGGCTGGTCTCCAACTTCTGACCTCAGGTGATCCGCTCGCCTCGGCCTCCCAGAGTGCTGGGATTACAGGTATGAGCCACCGTGCCCAGCCTGTGTCTTTTCTTTATCAATCTCATCCCTCTCGCTTCACCCCACCTCCCTTAGTTGTGCTTTTCTTTCTGGTCACCTGTCCACCCTACCCTTCCATGCCATATCATAACCTAATAAGATTCCCAGACCTCCCACTAAAGCAGGGACTCATTCAAAGCCTCTTTTCTCCTTCCCATCCATTCTTGGAAGCTAACTCCCAAAGGCCCCCTCTGCGCCAGAACAGGGTTCTGGGGGGGACCGAGGTAGGAGGGATGGCTTGGCTGAAAAGTGGCAGAAGCAGGACAGATGGAGCAGCGTCCAAGGAATTAGGGGAAGGGGGAAGAGGGAGACAAGAAGATGGAAAGAAACAAAATGAGAGAGAAAAAGTGATTGAGAGACTGAGGCAGAGGCTGAGAGATGGTGAGAATAACAAACTGGGAGAATGAGATACAAAGGAGAGCAAGACTGGGAGCAGGGAAAAAGAAGACAGTTGGAAACAGAAACGTCAGAGCAAGAGAAGGCCACTAGGAAGGGGCCCGGCAAGGGGCAGCCTGGCTCCCCTGGGCTCCCTCAAGCCATAAGTTGTGTGCATGTGAGAGTGAGAGAGAGAGAGTGTGTGTGTGTGTGTGTGTGTGTGTGTGTGTGTGCATGGCACATTTGCATAGGGGTCTGTGGTAGGGACAGGATGATTTCCACAATATTTTTCCATTTCTTTCATCAGCCTCTTTCCTTGAAGCACCCCATACTAACCCCCCATCTCCCAGTATTCCGGATGCTCAAGGGACCATTCCGAAAGTATTTCCACCACTCAGCAATCCTGGCCTTCTCACTTGGAATGCAGGCCTGCTGGAATATCCAGTATCTGTAGAATCAAGAGGCCCTATCCCCTCACTGTCCACCCCCTATGCCTGCCCACCAGCTGCTCCTGTCCATCTTTTCCTCCCATTCTCCTTGTATCTCCCCGTCCTCCACACTGACCCCTCCCCCAGTTCTGACCCCCAGCCTGCCTGGGGCCTGGGTCAGAGGGGAGACAAAGACAGGATTTATCACCAGAATTGAGAAGCAGCCAGAGATCAGGGCTGAGGGCAATGGCTGACCTCCCCGGGATAGGAGGGAACACTAGGCCGGATGCCGGGAGGCTGGAAGCCTGGGTTCCAGTGGCTGCTGCTTACGATCCCCAACTTTTCCCACTCCAGCTTTCCTCTCTTCCTTGTCTCTGAAGACTTAGAAGACAGAGAAGAATATGACCCTGAGGTGATTTTAGGCCTCTGAAGGAAAACCTGGGAGGAGGGAAGAGGTGAGATTGATGTCTTAAGGTTATTCTCTTAAGGATATTGAAGATTTGGAAACTAGAGGCAATCAGGCACCAACTGTTTCCAGGACTAAGAAAGCGTTCAGGTCTAATACTGCAACAGATGGACTGCAACAGATGAGAGAGACTGTCCTCTAATACAGAGAGGGACTTCTCAAGAACAGGCCCTGGTTGCCAGTAAGAAAGGCAATAAAAGTGATTATGGGTCCTGAAAGGTGGGAGACACAGTCTCACCTGAAAGTGAAGAAAGAAATGAAATTTATCAAGGGCTATTTCTAACTCTAGCCCCTCTGAGAAAGTGTTCTTCCCTAAGATCCCCTGGCCGGGGCCCTGCAGAGAGAAACCCTCCTGAGAGGTACAAGGAGCAGCTGGTCCTTTACAGTAAATAGACTATTGGCCTGAAATTGTCTCTACTCAGCAGACAGGGTGTGTGCTTGAGGAGAGGGAACGGTATGATCCAGGAGTTTCCGAGAAACCAGACTGTATATCTTTCAGTGGACAGCTCCCGCAGCTTCCCTAGGCCCTTGGAAGCCCACCACCAGCCCCCCTAGAATCTCAGTGTGTCAGAAGCCTCCACAAACCCAGCTCAGAAGCTTTCGTGCCCCTTCCAGCCCCTGGCACCCAAATTCCTGCTTCTTGCCTTCACCCTATTGTCCTGGAAGACAGCTGCTACAGTTACCTCCAAGTAAGAAGAGGGCGGAAGGATGAGGAACTGAGGGAACTGGGAGTTTACCAATCTCCCAGTTTCACCACAGTCCCACCAACCATTCCTACCCTGGTCTGGTGAGGGAAAACATGTGCTCTCCTCTCTTAAACTCCTCTGCAAGCTGAAACCATTCTGTCAATTTCTGATGGAAAGCCAAAAATGGGAAATATGTTAGTGGGAAGGGGTCGTAGATTGCAAGAGAAAGGGAAAGGACAAAAGAATTGGGTTGAGGGGGTTGGTGTGGGCACACCAAGTGAGGAAGAAATAGGAAAGCGGAGAAGAGAGCACGTCTTTTTTCCTCAGTCCCCCTTCCCCCAATTGAAGCGGCAGATTTACAGCCTTGGTTTGGAGAGGGGGTGAGCATAAGGAAGACAGATCTGCAGTTCTGCCCTCTGAGTGTCTGGGTACTTAGCTTTAACTCCCCCATTAGCATCAATCCCCATCTTGCTGCCCATCCGTCTTCTGACATCAGCTCCTTCCCCTCTCTGTAGCCCAGGCTTTCTGACCCTAAGTGGCTCTTAAAGGGCCAGTCTAGACCCTTCCCTCCCTCCTCCCACTCCAGGCAGCAGTCTGGTGTATGCGTGCGCATGTGCACTGTGGCCATCCTTGCTAAGGCCACAGTGGTTGGAGGGCATGGGGGATGGGGGCAATGTGTGACTCTTCCCTAGCTCTGTTTTCCTTATGCCTCTCTTATGTTATGGACCTCCATCTTCGTTTGATATTTACCCAAACCCAAAACAAGCCCTTTCACTGAGCTGGGGGGTCACAGACACATGGCTCTGAAAGCTGAGGGCTGGAGAAGGCATGTGGATCCACAGGTAGATCCACCACCCCTTCTCGATCTCCTGGAGGCCCAGGGCAAGGGATGTCAAGAACTACTGGCTAATTCTCAGCCAGCAGTGGGGGTGGGCAGGTTGGGGGCCAAGACTCCTAGGAGATGCCCTGAGCCCCACATTCCTAGCCTCCTTTCCCAGGGATCCAGGCTGTGGTCTGTGGAGGTGGGGGATTTCAAATCTTTCTTTCCTGTGAGGATGGTGACAGGCCAGAGAAATCTGCCTCTGAATTTTCTGGCTTCTCTCTCCTATTTCTCAGCAACTGAGCTTAAGGGGACAGGGGGAAATGGGCTTCTCCCCACCTTCTGCAAAAAATGTAGTAACTGCACCCTAGGGGCTATAAGAATACCAGGATGCTTGGAAAGTTCCTCCCCTATCTGCCTTCAATCCTTTCTGCTGCAAAGCTCTGCCGTCCTCTGAGGGGCTCTCCAGGATAGTCAGCCCCGCTTCCTGATACCTGAAACCCATTCCTCACCTCCCTCTGTGCTTCCTTCTCTGGCTCAGGAGGAGAGGGAATGTATGCGGGGAGAGGCTTGGGAAAATGGCCATGTTAAAGATAGTAGCCCCCAGCGGCACCCCCCAGTGGACCCTTATTTATCACCTTCCAAACCTCACTCTCAAAGAAGCATAAATATTCCTAATTCCTGAAGGCCACCCTGGACTCATAAATTTAAGTGGGGAGGTGGGCAAGGGGAGGAGTGAGGTGCATGGAATGGGGAGCTTACTGCAGCCTTGAGGAAGCAGACTGACTATCTCCTGGGGGAGGCGCTTGACTTGTCTGTCCCCTTGCAGACGCCAATGGGTCTTCTTAGGGAGGAGGAGGAGGAGCCTTTCTCTCAATATGTCCTTTGGGGAGTAGTCTTCTCTCACTGCACCTTTCCTTCCTCCCCTAAAAACAAAAACACCAAAAACTCAACCTTTCTTCTGGTCTTCCCCATTAGTTTTCTGTGGCTCTCCCTCCCTCTTTTCTTTGCTATTACCTTTCAGCTGTCCTTTCCAGCTTCTCCCTCTCTCTCACCTCCCTATTGCGCCCTTCTCTGTCTTTGCTTCTCTAATGCTTTCCCTTTTCAGAGCCATTGTGTGAAAAGGAAATGTCCGTCTCTTATTCAGTCTGCATAGTGAGGTTTGAAAAGTCCCCCTCTCGGTGCGGATCTCCCTGCTTCAGCCCGTGTGGCCTCTCAAATGCGTTCCTTCTCCTCGGATCTTGGACAAATTACCCAACCCCCCCATTCATCTCCTCAACCTTCTCTCTCTCTCCCTTCGTTCCTTCTCTTCTCAGACTTCCTTTCTCTCTGTCATCCTTTTGCCCCCTCAGTTTCCCCTTCCCTCTTCAGTCTCCTCTGCTCTTACTGTCGGCCCCCACCCGCACCCCGCAGACCACTCCTCCGCCCATGTGTACCTCTCAGACCCCATCATCCCTCCAGTGCCCACCACCACCACACCCCAGTTCCTCCTCCCAGTGTACGAAAGAGATGGGAGGAGGGGGCCTGAGGAACAGGTAGAGGGAGCGCCATTCCCTGAGGGGAGGGAAAAAGGAGAAAAAACAGGCGCGAGGAAGAGGGACGCGGCGGCGAGGGGAGGGGCCTCCTCACTCCCCGGCAGCTGCACCCCCCTCCTCGCTGTCGCTGAGCCGTAAATCAAGGCCGAGGCGGTTTGGCCAATGGTAGAGTGACTCGTAAATCGGCCTGTCAAGCTCAGCCAATCAGAGGCGGCGTTAAATCAAGTTCTGTCAGCGCTTGGCCAATGAAAGGCCCTGGGCTGACCATAAATCTGCCTGTAAGAGACAGCGAAAGAGAGCGAGCGTGCGAACGAGCAAGAACTGCCGGGGCGGGCGAGTGGGGAGGGGGCGAGGGGAGCGCGGGAGCCGGGGAGTGGGGAGACGAGCTTAGGAGAAAAAAAGCGATAACAGAGGTACAGGAGATGAAGACAGCCTACAGGAGAGACGGGCAGATGGAAAGAGACAAAGAGAGGTCGTGAGAGATAGCGTCAGAAAGTCAGCGATAGAGCTCGGACTCGGGTGGGAGACTGACAGAGATAAAGAGACAAAGGGAGACAGACGGTGACTTACACTCGTGAGCATACAGGGCCTCCAGACACACACACACTTCCCGAGACACGCATGAACAACGTACCACTAGGGACCCGGTGCATGGGCACACGCGCAAGGCACGCCCGCAAGAGAGAGAACGCCTCAAGAAAGCCTGGCTTTTCTTCCGTTTCTTTCCCCACATTCAGCCCTCACTGAAGTTAGGAGCAGGAGTGGCTGTGTGAGCCGTGGAGGGTGGTTGCTTTCTTGCTAAGATCTGCCCTCTATGGTCTTAGACCCCAGGATTTCCTTCTGTGTCTCCTGAGTTACTTTTTTATTCCCCCCAACGATTGATAATGGGAAGTCCTTTCTGAGGTCTAACCTCAATCCCTATTGCTGTACCTTTCTACTTGACACCTTTGTGAATTTCCTTCTAGAAACACGTAAAGTAAATCCTTTTACAACCCTTCAGAAATTTGTCAACTTTCTGAATCTTAGAAGTTCTGAATAGGAAGGACTGTTAGGGATCATCTGGGCACTCATCCTAGTTTTAGAAAGGCAGATTTGAGATTCTGCCCTCAAATCACAGTCATATAACTTACTAGTACTTCGGCCTTGGACAAATTTCTTAACCTATTTGTGCTTCAGTTTTCTCATTTGTAAGAAAGAAATTATAATAGACACCTCATGATAATTTTGTAAGGATTACATGAAACAATATATTTAAAGGGAACTCCACTGGGCATGTGTCAGGAGTGTACTCTGCACCCTGCTTTGTACAGATGATAAAATCTGAACCCCACAGTGGTCCAGAGATCTTCTCAGGTTCCCATAGCTAATTATCAGAGAGCCTTGACTGAAACCTTTGTCTCTACACCCCTAAGCTGTTGTTCCTCATTCGTCCCCCAGTTTACCTGTCTGGACCCCTGCCTTAGCATCCCCATCTTGATTTGGTTTAGCTGCTGTGACTTTTGTGGAAGGAGGACACCCAGAAGTGTGTGTTCCAGATTAGGAGTCAGGATTCCTGGACCCCAGAAGTGTGTTGCATGTGACGGTATCGTCTTCCCACCCCACCTGTAGTTCTTTCTGCCCTTAATATCTTCAGACTTGACTTTGTTCTCTCAAACCTTGGTCTTGAGATATGGAGGGGCCAACAGCTACTCCCCCCAGTCCCACCCTAAGTAGACAATCATATTTCATGAATAATAAATGTCTCATTCTTCACTTTTCTTCCTAAGCTTTGGGGAAAAGTGAGGGTGTAGATCCATGGGTCTCTATTCCCTGGTCAGGAGTCTCTGGATTCCCAGTCCTGTCTTGGGCTTCAGCTGGGAAGTCAGAAAAGAAACGCAGACAACCAGCGTCACCTGGTGGCCACAGGTGCTTCAAGGATGTGTGTAAGTATACACATTGTGACAGCAGTTGGTCACGCTGAAGGGAAGGAATTACAGTATGGTTTCCTCCTAGCCTGGCCCCTGAGCCCTTTTAACTAGAGTCTTTGTTCTCTCTTTCTTCCTTCTCCTTCTCCTTTCCTCTCCTTTTCTTCTCCTTTCCTCGGAGTCTTGCTTACCTGCCCAGCCTGGAGTGCAGTGGCGTGATCTCGGCCCATTGTAACCATTGTCTCCTGGGTTGAAGTGATTCTCCTATCTCAGCCTCCTGAGTAGCTGGGATTACAGGCACCTGCCATCATGCCTGGCTAATTTTTGTATTTTATTTGTTTATTTATTTTGAGATGGAGTTTCATTCTCATTGACCAGGCTGGAGTGCAATGGTGTGATCTCGGCTCACCACAACCTCTGCTTCCCAGATTCAAGTGATTCTTCTGTCTCAGCCTCCCAGGTAGCTGGGATTACAGGCGTGCGCCACCACGCCCGGCAAATTTTTGCATTTTTAGTAGAGACAGGGTTTCTCCATGTTGGTCAGGCTGGTCTCGAACTCCTGACCTCAAGAGATCCACCCACCTTGGCCTCCCAAATTGTTGGGATTACAGGCGTGAGCCACCGTGCCTGGCCCATAATTTTTGTGTTTTAGTAGAGACAGGGTTTCACCATGTTGACCAGGCTGGTCTTGAACTCCCAACCTCAGGTGATCTTCCCACCTCAGCCTCTCAAAGTACTAGGATTACAGGCATAAGCCACTGCACCCAGCCTGTTCTCCTACTTTTATAAGCCAGGATGACAAGTGCAAGGGAACTGAGGGCCTGGGACTCAGGTGAATTAGCCCCATGGGCAAGACCCTGCCAGGGCAGCTGGAACCTTTTCCTGCCTTTGCCTCAGTTAAGTTCAGTTCCTTTTCTTTCTTTCTCTTTCTTTCTTTCCTTTTTCTTTCTTTCTTTTCCTTCTTTCTCTTTCTTTCTTTTCTTTCTTTCTTTTTTTTTCTTTTTTTTTTTCTTTTTTTCTTTTTCTTTTTTTTTT
>NW_022436942.1:22023804-22115263 GCF_009761245.1 Sapajus apella | reverse complement strand
TTCTTTCTTTCTCTTTCTTTCATTCTTTCTTTTTCTTTTCTTTTCTTTCTTTCTTTCTTGTTTCTCTCTCTCTCTTACTCTTTCTTTTTTTTCTCTCTTTCTTTCTTTCTTTTCTTTCTGGAGTTTTGCTCTTTGTTCCCCAGGCTGAAGTGCAGTGGCCAATCTTAGCTCACTGCAACCTCCACCTCCCAGGTTCAAGCTATTCTCCAGTCTCAGCCTCCCAAGTAGCTGGGATTACAGGTGCCTGCCACCATGTCCAGCTATCTCTTTTTTTTTATTTTTAGTAGAGACAGGGTTTCACCATGTTGGCCCAGCTGGTTTCAAACTCCTGACCTCAGGTAATCCACCTGCTTTGGCTTCCCAAAGTGCTGGGATTATAGGTATGAGCCACCCATGCCCAGCCAGTTCAGTTCAATTTCTACAGAGCAAGGAGTCTTCCTCCATGACCATTACCTTTGCACAGAGCGAGGGCTCGGGGGTTGGACCCATTGGAATAGATATCAAAGCTGGATTATAAAACTTTTTTGAGCTGAATAAACTTGTTTGGAGGGATGGTGGATTTGGGCAGCAGTGGTTAGGGGCAGAGGCCATTTCTGGGAAGTTAAACGAAAAGGCAGGCTAATCCTTTTAAATCGCCTTCCATGTTTTATTACCTAGAAACCCCCCTTCTAAAGGCTATGTCCCAGGCCAGCTGCTTCCTGCTCCTGCTTTGACCTAGGTACCCCTGATTCCTTAGCTATTAGGTTCCAGGTCCTGGTGGCCACAAGTGCTTTAGGGATATGTGTGAGCATGCACATGGTGACAGGATTTGGTCATGCAGGAGGGATGGGATAGGACGGTCTCCTCTTAGCCTGGGCCCTTAGCCTAACTGTGACCTGTGTCTTCCTTCCCCAGAGACCACACCTGAGCATTACAAGCACAGAATTTATTTATTAATAATTAATAATACTCCTTGAGAAGTCTAGGGCTGAAACATTGATCAAGTGATGGAGAAATTCGATTTGGGAGGCTGGGGAGAGGTTGTTGTGAAAATGCCCACAGGTGTTATTTCACCTGTTCTCCTGTCAGCTGGCCACTTTGCTTCTGGAGGAGACAGTCCAGAATTCTGGTGACTGGGGCCACAGTTCTAATGGAGCCTACGGAAACTCCTGGGCCCTCGTCTTAAAAGGGAGCCATATGCTTGGCGGAATTGGCGGTTCATGGCTGCATAGAGCACAGGGTTGATGCAACCGTTGAGCCAGGTGAGGTTGGCAGCAAGCATGTGGACCACCCGGGGAGCCTGGACTCTGGCATCCAGAATGTTGAGCAGCAAGAAGGGGATGTAGCTCAGGGCAAAGCAGAGGAACACAGCAAAACACATTCGAGTCACCTTCCCAAATTCCGATGAAGAATCCGGAGTTCTTCGGGCTCCTTTAGTTGGCTGGGCTTTGACAGATGCTTCTGGAGGGCTTTTCTCTGCCATTGGCTTAGCTATCCTGCTGTTGATCTGGTCTCCCACTTCTGATGAGTCTCCTTCCAGGGTCTGAGTGGTGGCAGCACTGACTGGCTCAGACGAAATCTGCTCACTGGGTCCTCCTGATGCTAACCTGCTGTCCAGCTCCTGGAAACGACCAGGAGTGGCCTCATCAGTCCCGGCCACGTGGTTGGAGCGGATGCTTGCCTGTCGCAGCTTGTATTGGACCAGTGCCTGTGCTGCTCGTTTCACCTGGCGGTGGATGAGGCAATAGAAGATGCCGACACTGCTGAGCCCAAGCACAAAATAGATGCCCATGAGGATGGTGGTGTAGGGCCGGCCTCGGATACGGTCAAAGCTGCAGGTGCAGACTACAGGTACCAGGATATAAACAGGCCAGAGTGGGGCAAAGCTGGCCACTCCTATAACCCAGGTGCCCACCAGTGCCAGCACTATCCCCTTGGCACTGAACACTTGGGGAAAAAGCTTAGGGTGGGCAATGAGGAGGTAGCGTCCCAGTGCGATGAGGCAGAGGGTCAGGATGGAGACAGAATTGGAGGCAAAAAGGAGGAGTCCAAATACCCTGCAGAAGGTGGCACCGGTGCGCCAGTGCAGGTGGAGGTAGGTGTCCACAGAGAAGGGCTGAAGGAGCATGCAGTAGAGGAGATCGGCCAGTGTGAGGTTGGCTATGAGCAGGTTGAATCGGGTACGGAGCTTGGGCTGGATAGCCAAGGCCAGTAAGGTGAGCACATTGCCCACGGTGCCTGTCACAGCTACCACCACCCCCCAGCTAACTGCAACATAACGATAGCCCAGCACAGACTCATGGTAGCAGGAGAAGTTGGCATCAGAGGTGTTCCACATGATACAGGCTAAAAGAGGCAGAAGGTGGAAGAGGAAGAAGGAATCAGAACCTAGCATTCAACTTGGATCTCTTTTTTTTTTTGAGACAGAGTCTTGCTCTGGAGTGCAGTGGCATGATCTCGGTTCACTGCAACCTCTACCTCCTGGGATCAGGCGATTTTCCTGCCTCAGCCTCCCGAGTATCTGGGATTACATTGCCACCACACCCAGCTAAGTTTTTGTATTTTTGTATTTTTAAATTTTTTTTAATCTTTTTTTTAAAAGATGGAGTTTCACCATGATGGCCAGGCTGGTCTTGAACTCCTGACCTCAGGTGATCCACCCACCTTGGCCTCCCAAAGTGCTAGGATTACAGGCAAGAGCCACTGCGCCCGGCCCTAAGTTTTTGTATTTTTAGTAGAGATGGGGTTTCACCATGTTGGCCAGGATGGTCTTGATCTCTTGACCTTGTGATCCCCCAGCCTCGGCCTCCCAAAGTGCTGGGATTACAGGCATGAGCCACTGTGCCCGGCCTCAACTCGGATCTCTTGAACAGCTCTGGGACCCTGGGCATCTGAACTGCTCCTGGACCTCACCGTAATTCACTATCCTTCTGAGCCATTCCCAGGCCTCTTCATCTCAAGATCCCTAACTCTCTCCTTGGGTTCTTAGTCCTTACCATTCTCAAAAATTTCCCCAAGTTTTTATATAAATATCTCTTGCCTAAATATCTTAGTCTTATTCTGCTTCAAACCTCAGTCCTCTTCAATATCTATCCTGTTGCTCTCAGTAAACCCAGTGTCCTCCAACTTTACTAATTCCTTCTCCATCCCCAAAGACCCCCAGAAGTCCCCTCTCTCTATTCAGCATCCTGTATTCAGGATCCTCTCTGCATTCAGTTCCCTCTGCTCCTCTCCACTATACACACATATAGGCTTTAGTCTTTTTCTTTGTTACCACCTGGCAGATGAGGAGACCAAGAAGGTAAAAGTATACTCACCACAAAGTATTTACCTGAGTTTCTCAGCTTTCAATTCTTTCTCCGATGGAAGAAGTTCAACTCACCCAAAGAGCAGTCCTTTCTGGTGGACAGTCAGGCTTCATACAAGAGATATCCTGCTCTTATGTGTCCTGTTATACTCTGCTCAAAGAATAAGAAACTCCCCAGTTACTCAATCCCAGTCACTTCCTTCACTACCTCCGGTCCTACTCATTTTGCTTTGGCTAGTGAACTCTAGACTTCTCTTTTGAAATTCTCCTGTTACTTACCTCAGAGTCGTTTCACTCTTTCCTTTCTCCTTCCTGAAACCCAAGCTCTGTTTTCTTCCCCTCTTTTGCGTGGCAGATCTCACCTGTAAGAAAGAGATCATTGCTGAGAATTGCTACGGCATGGAGTCAGAGCATCAGAACATTTGGGCCATTCCTTAAAGGGCCAAAAGATAAGACCAAGTTCCAGTAGCAGCTTTAGGTACCCCCAGAAGTCTTGAGTTTGTTTCAGAGGAGGATTACCTTGCTTCTCTGCAGGGCTTGGACATGGTTCAGGTCAGAGGAACCCATGTGACACCGTAGCACATCTGAGAAACAGAGTTAGATGAAGAAAAGTGGGAAATGAGGCATTCAGGATTCTGATTTCATTCCCCTCAAGAGATCAGGGTCCTGTTCAATCATTCATTTATCCATTCACTCAACAACTTTGTATTGAGTGCCTACTATACATCAGACTCTGAGCTAGACACTGGGGATACGGGAACATCTGATACACGGCCTTGTGCATGGTCTACTAGGGGAGACAGATACAAAAATATGCAAGCGCTTAATCAGTTCCCCAGAGCAAGGGTGAATAAACTTCGCCCTATGGGCCAAATCCAGCCTGCTACCTGTTTTCGTATAGCCTGTGACCCAATAATGTTTTTTTTTCATTTGAAAATGGTTATATTTTAGGTCGGGTGCTGTGGCTCATGCCCATAATCCCAAGACTTTGGGAGGCCAAGGAAGGCAGATCACTTGATGTCGAGAGTTTGTGACCAGCCTGGCCGACATGATGAAACCCTGTCTCTACTAAAAATACAAAAATTAGCCAGGCCTGGTGAGCAGGCCTGTAACCCTAGCTACTAGGGAGGCTGAGGCAAGAGAATTTCTGGAATCCGGAAGGTGGAGGTTGCAGTGAGCTGACATCAGACTGAGCCATGGAATTTCAGCCTGGACAACAGAGCAACACTCTGTCTCAAAACATAAATAAATAAGTAAATAAAATCAAATGGTTATATTTTAAATATTTGTGTAAGTACCTATGTAATATCCTCAGTTTTTTCTCTTGATCAACACAGTTTAAAATATTTGTAATCAGGCCATTTGAGAAAAAGTTTGCTGAGTCTTGCTTTAGAATATTATATAGAGGCCAGGCACAGTGGCTCATGCCTGCAATCCCAGCACTTTAGGAGGCCCAGGTGGGCGGATCATGAGGTCAGGAGATCAAGACCATCCTGGCTAACACGGTGAAACCCCATCTCTACTAAAAATACAAAAAATTAGCTGGGCGTGGTGACATGCACCTGTAGTCCCTGCTACTCGGGAGGTTGAGGCAGGAGAAGCACTTGAACCCGGGAGGTGGAGGTTGTAGTGAGTCAAGATAGCGCCACTGCACTCCAGCCTGGGCTACAGAGAGACACTCCATCTCAAAAAAAAAAAAAAAAGAAAAAACAAAACAAAACAAAAAAACCCTGTATAATAAAGGCTTGGCTCGGAGGCTCATGCCTGTAATCTCAACACTTTGGGAGGCTGTGATGGGAGGATGGCTTGAGGCCAGGAGTTTAAGACCAGCCTGGGCAACATAGTGAGACCCTGTCTTTACAATAGTAATAATTAAAAAAATCAACTAGGTGTGGGGATGTGTAACTGTAGTCCCAGCTACTCAGGAGGCTGAGGCGGGAGGATCGTTTGAGCCTGGGAAGTCAAGTCTGCAGTGAGCTAAGATCGTGCCGCTACACTCCAGCCTGGGTGACATAGCAGGGCATTGTGTCTAAAAAATTTACGGGCTCACAGCTGTAATCCTAGCACTTTGGGAGGCTGAGGTGTGCAGATCACTTGAGACCAGGAGTTTGAGACCAGCCTGGCCAACATGGAGAAACCCCTCTACTAAAAATACAAACATTAGCCGGGCAGAGTGGTGCACGCCTGTTAATTCCAACTACTCAGGAGGCTGAGGCAGGAGAATCGCTTGAACCCAGGAGGTGGAGGTTGCAGTGAGCTGAGATCGCACCACTGCACTACAGCCTGGGCAAGAGAGCAAAAACTGTTTCTCAAACAACAAACAGACACTCAGAACTGGGCTTAGAGAAAAGGAGCATACTACTGAGGAGGTGAGGGAAGCGTTCACGGAGAGGTACCTGAGCCACATTTTGAATGATGAACAGGAGAGTTTTGTGGGATATGAGTAGAAGGACATTCTAGACAAAGAGAACAGTAGTGTAGAGGTCCAAAGGTTTAGGTAGATGCCAACAAGGGGGATGGGGTAGACAGCAACAGAGAAGAGCCTGGAGAAATGAGCTGGCAGGGTCAAGAGGGACCTTGTGTATTGTGCTAAGGAGCTGGGGTTTTATGCTGAAGGAGTTGGTGAGATTTGCACTCAGACTGCTGTGAGTAAGGGATGAAGGTATGCAGGCTGGGAGTGAGCGAGGTCGGTAAAGGGGCACTAGTGGCCGGGTGCGGTGGCTCACGCCTGTAATCCCAGCACTTTGGGAGGCCGAGGCAGGTGGATCACGAGGTCAGGAGATTGAGACTAGCCTGGCCAACATGGTGAAACCCCGTCTCTACTAGAAATACAAAAATTAGCCTGGTGTGATGGCTGATGCCTGTAATCCCAGCTACTCGGGAGACTGAGGCAGGAGAATCACTTGAACCTGGGAGGCGGAGGTTGCAGTGAGCTGAGACCGTGCCATTGCACTCCAGCCTGGGTGACAGAGCCAGATTCCGTCTCAAAAAAAAAAAAAAAAAAAAAAAAAGCACTAGTTCAAACAAGAGATAGAAAGGGCCTAAGTTAGGGCCAGACCACCTGCGTAGGGCCCTGGTGTCAACGCTCTTCAATCACTATCTCTTTTTTTCTTTTGAGACTAAGTTTCACTCTTGTTGCTCAAGCTGGAGTGCAATGATGCGATCTTGGCTCACTATATAACCTCTGCCTCCTGGGTTCAAGCAATTCTCCTGCCTCAGTCTCTCAAGTAGCTGGGATTACAGGCGTGTGCCACCATGCCTAGCTAATTTTTTGTAATTTTAGTAGAAATGGGTTTCCACCATGTTAGCCAGGCTGGGCTTGAACTCCTGACCTCAGGTGATCCGTCCGCCTTGGCCTCCCAAAGTGCTGGGATTACAGGCATGAACCATTGCACCCAGCCCACTGTCTTTAAATTCTTAATACTTTTTGAAGAAGGGACCCTGGTTTTTCATTTTGCACTGGGCCCCACAAATTATGGAGCCAGTCCTGGTTATGGCAGTGGTTGTGGGAATGGAGGAATGATAAGGATCCACAGGTTGTTAGGAGGTCAAATAGGACTTATTTAATGATTCATTGGATAAAGAGTTAGGAAGAAGGAGGAACTAGGATGACTTTCTGTTTTCCAGAGGGATGGTGGTGCTTTTATTTTTATTTTTATTTTTTATTTTATTTTATTTTATTTTTTGAGACGGAGTTTCACTCACGTTACCCAGGCTGGAGTGCAATGGCGCGATCTCGGCTCACCGCAACCTCTGCCTCCTGGGTTCAGGCAATTCTCCTGCCTCAGCCTCCTGAGTAGCTGGGATTACAGGCACGTGCCACCATGCCCAGCTAATTTTTTGTATTTTTTTAGTAGAGAGGGGGTTTCACCATGTTGACCAGGATGGTCTCGATCTCTTGACCTCGTGATCCACCTGCCTCGGCCTCCCAAAGTGCTGGGATTACAGGCGTGAGCCACGACGCCCGGCCTTAATAAGACAGGGAATGTAGGAGAAGGAGGCTGGTTAAAACTGAATAATGAATTCAGCTTTAAACCAGCGGACTTGAGGCACTTGTGGGATGCGCTAGTATCCCAAACTGTCTAACCCCAATTTCTTCCAGTCCTTATCTCCCTCCCCACATGAGACCCAGCCCCTGCTTTTCTCTACCCACTCTTCTATAGGGCTTGTCTTGTCCCTCATTCTTCTGGATCCTCCCACCCCTTTTAAAGCTAGATTTACCTGAAAACGAACAAGCAAACAAACACCAAAGCACTCCTTGTTGGGTTCCAATTCTGAACCCACAGTCAACACCCACATTTCAACTTCACAGCTGACAAACCTAGGAGGCCCCCATTCCCCTCTCCTTCCTGTTTATCAGTCATCATCCCAACTTCCCTCCTCCTTTCTCTGCAAGACTGGGAAGTGGGTAGAGAGGGGGAAGTGAGCAAAGATGAAAGTCAGGAGGACCTGACATAGATTCTGGGTTTTGGTTTGATCTCTTTTGTTTGGATTTCCTGCCATTCAGTAGGGCTAGAGAGACGGGGTCAGGAGTATTGGCTGCTCTTGGTAGTGTATGGTTGAACCAGATTTTGGGGATAACGGAGAGACCATTTTCCCCACACACCATTCGAGAGACAGCCGAGCAGTATCCCCCTGTCCCACAGACCATTTAGGGGCCCGCTGAGAAGGTGTTCTAGTATATCTGTAAAAGGCACAGTCCCAGTTCTTCAGTCTTGGATACATGGGATCTCAATGAACCTGTAAAAGACTCAAGTCTCCTCATTTTGAAGCCTGCGACACTGAGGTCCAGAGAGGGAAAGGTCTAATTCAACGTCACTATTTATGTGGAGCCAGAGCCTAGAGCGCAGATCCCGTCTCTGCCATTTCTTCCTGTGCCTTGAGTCTCGCTGGCGTGGGTTTCCCACCAGACGCACAAAAGCCTGGATTCTTTCCTTTGTCTGAGACTGAGTCTTAGACCCATCTGCGTGGAATCTCGAGATACACCACAGGGCGGCTTAGCCTCGGGGAGACTCCTTTTCCGGGTCGTTAGCGCCGCCTTGTGGAGTTGCGGCAAATTCTCAACAGCTGCCGTTGCAGTCCCAGACCTGGACTCGAAATGATCCCCCAGGCCAAGTTTACCCGAGCTGGACGAGAATGGGGGTGGGTGGGATGGGGAGTCTCTGCTCACTTTGCACAAGCCTCATGTCTTGCCTTCCTCCACCCCCGATTTCCCTTTCCCTTCTCCTTCGCTCCCTTTCCTCTCTCTGCGCTGGTCCCATACAGATACATTTCCCGATAGAATTGCTCCCAAAACAGCGGGCAAAGACAGAGTCTGCGGAGGGCAGAACGAATTCAGACTTTATTGTCAGGGAGAGAAAAAAGGGCAGGACCGTGGGTGGGGGGCCGGGGTTGCTACATTGTCAAGCAGAAAGAGTTGATGGGAAGGGGAAGACCAGTGTTGGCCGGACCCCTCCCGGGTCGGCGGCTGAAGGGCTGACGATACGGAAACCACGGAGGAGGGGGGGAGTGTCACGCCCCCGCCCGATTTGTGCAGTGGAGGTGACTGGTGGGAGGGGACAGCCATGAGGTCTAGGAACTGGGATGGGGAGGCTACAGACTGGGCGAATCCTGCGGAAAGGGGAGGGGCGGGGGCGAGGATTCTATTGCTTTTTGCTCACAGTTTTGCGGAAGGCGAGGCGGGGGTGGGCTTGGACTGGACACCCCTTGCCCCCCTCGGTACCCCTTGGGCGATGGGTGCTGGTGAAAAGAATGGAACCCGGACTAGGAAGGAAGAAGGCGAGGGAAAGGTCTATGGTGGCATCTCCTTGGTCCCACCCAAGTGCCGGAGATGCCCCCAAGTGCTGCTCCCTGCGATGGGCCCGGCTAGACCTGGGGCTGGGGCAAGGCGCGGGGCGGGCACAGTGAGGTTGCAGGCGGTAAAACCAAAGTGCTTATGAGGGACCCAGGATCCCGCCTGCTCCCCTCCCCCTACGGAGGACGGGGGTGTTCACGGAAGCGCTTCAGTTTGGGGTAGGGGGCCGGAGTCCCAGAGTCCGCTTATTGCCAAGAAAATCCATTTCTGCACCCCCGGACCCCCACCATGGCTTGTGAACCCCGTTTTGTGCTAGGTTTGGGGGAGAAGGGCTGGATGGACATGGCTTTTGGGAGGGGGGGTGTCTCCAAGGGGGCTCGGGGGTGAGACGGCCCCCCCTTTTCTAGGGGAGAGGGAAAGGCAGGGGGCGGGGTTCCCTGAGATCTGGGGTGTTCCCCCCCTTCTGAAGCCCCCCTCCCCCGCTACCCTCCCCTTTCCTGGAACCCCGTACCTCGGGGTGGGGGGAAGGAGAGATCATTTAGGGAGTGCCGGGAGGAGGGGCGGGCTGGGAGCCCGGAGGCCTGGGTCCCGGCTGGAGGTGGGGAGTTGAATAGGAGGGGTTCGGGGTTGAGGTCAGTAGGGGGAGAAGAGGATGGGTCCGTGCGCAGTTCGGATGGGTCCAGGGGCCGGGTGAAGCAGAGGGTGCGTGATCGGCGGTCCCTGGAGAAGAGGTGCGGCTGGAGCCGGGCGCAGGGACAGCGGCGAGCCTGCTGCCGCTGCCATCACTGCAGCCACCGCCAGGGGGCTGGGGAGCAGGCCGCCCGCCAGGGACTTGGGCAGCTCCTTGGAGAAAGTCAGCGTGCCCTGAAGCGGGGCGAAAGATGGAGGAAGAAAGAGAAGTCACCCTGCGGTCTTGCAAACCCCACCTCTCCAGGGCTAAGCCCGCGTCCCTCTCTCTTCCCCACCCGCACCCTCCCACTGCCACATTCCCCAGCATCCAGGCCTCACCGCCAGCTCCCCGGCGCCCCTAGACTTCTTGTGACGGCTCAGTAGTGGGTTGGGCTTCCCGGCCACGCCGTCTCGGTGCCGCCGGCTGGAGATGTGCTGCGGGGGCCAGTGGGTAGGGGGCTGTGAGCTCCCCGAAAGGAGCAACAGCGAGGGGATATAATCAAGCTCCAAGTACCGGGCCCCTCCCCATCTGGCCCCCTGGGGAAAACCCTGAAGAATGCCCTTAAGTTCCTTGCTCTCCTTCCCCACTGGTGGAGAGTCCCAGAATTCCTGGGAAGGGCCTGAGACCCACCTGTTTCAGTTGGACCTCCGAGTTGACCTTGACATTGCAGATCTCACAGTGGAAAGTTCGGTCCTGGGCAGGAGCCTCTGGTTCCCCGGGGGTGGGAGGCCCCAGACGAGGGTAAGCTTTGATGGGCCCCAGCCCACTTCGGGCCTCCAGAATTGTCTTGTGCTTAGTACCTGGGGCCCACAGAGGGCAGGAGGTGAAGGGTGGAAGAAAAATTCTCCAGGCCTACTAGGCCTCAAATATGCACATTCCCAGTTACAAAATGAAGGGGAAAGGGGTTGGCACAGTCTGGGTTTTTTCCAAGCTCCTTGAGACCCTCCCATTAGGTGGATCAGGAGAGCATCACAGATAAAGGAGTAAGGTGGAGGGGGGCTGAGGAAGTACAGGGCTGAGGCACAGGGGAGATGCCTGGAGAAGGACGCAGGCAGACAAGCCGAAAGGTCTCAGATGGTCTCGGGATGTCGGGAGCCAGGGGCATTAAGATGTAGAGGCAGGGGTCGCCTGAGGACAGGGAAGTCTGGTGGGGGCAGGGGAGTCCATACCTTTGTTATGTGCCTCAAGCTGGGACAGGGAGTTCACAGCCACCTTGCACAGAGCACAGTAGAGCAGCCGCTTGGCTTTCTCCTCTTCTTCCTTGCTACCCCCAGGCAAGGCAGCTGGGGCTGGAGTCCCCCCTTCACCCTTGGTTACACCCTGACCAGTCTCCGGAATGCTGGGAGGGGATGGGGAGCCAGGCTGTTTCTCTGGGGATCCTGGGGCTGGCCCCAGTCCATTCTCCATGGAAACTGTTGTTGGGGAAGAAACATGGGGATCACCCTAGATGGCTCTTGGAGAAGACTCTTTATGTGGAAGAGACTCCCCCATTTCCTGGAAGGCAAGGGACCAGGAGTCCACACCCTGTTACAACATGCATGCGCTCATGCCCTGGTCCAGTGCCAGATGTGGTCCAGCTGCTGCAGGCTGGGTGTGAAACTCTAATGCTTGGCTCATTCTCCATTAGCTGTGAATGGCCAAAGGGTCCGGCCACACCAGCCTACCTTCAGGGTGAAGCTGACAGCCAGCCCAGTCAGGGGGAGAGGCATGGAACAAGGATATACCCCTCAGTGGCCTGCCAGTCAGTTTGGGCTTCCTGCCAGCACGGCCCCTTCCCAGAGTCCTGCCCAGCCCTAAGGAAGTACATGCAAGAGCCCTAGGAAGGGGCAGAGGCAGGGTGAGGGAAGGTCTGGAGAGATAAACCCAGGCATGGCAAAAGGGAAATAGAAACAGCAGAACCGGAGAGGGAAGAAACAGGGATGCAGGCTGCTCTATAATTCATGGCTCGATTAAAGATGCACAGGCCCTAGGCCTCAGTGCTGGGCTCTGGCCTCTGTACAGGGGAAACTCTAGCGCTCCCATTCTTGCTCCAGCAGCCGATCCAGTTTCCGGGTCATGGCGAGGCTGGCAGTGGGGGTGGGGAGCTTGTGGGAGGGGAACTCCTCACCCCTGCAGGTACCCATTTGCTTGTGCACACTATGTCCTTCTCCTTATTTCTCTTACTCATTTCTGACATTCTTCACCTCCATCCCAATCCAGACAGCACATCCGCATCTCAGTCTGGACAGGACTTCATGGTTTATAAAGCAGGGCAGGTAAATAGTTATTCTGCCTATATCCCCAGAGATACTGTAGGAACTAAATTAGATAATATGTGAAAAGCACTTAGAATCATGCTATTCAATCCGGGTGCAGTGGCTCACACTTGTAATCCCAGCACTTTGGGAGGCTGAGTCAGGCAGATCATGAGGTCAGGAGTTGGAGACCAGCCTGGCCAATATGGTGAAACCCTGTCTCTACTAAAAATACAAAATTAGCTGGGTTTGGTGGTGTGCGACTGTAGTGCCAGCTACTCAGGAGGCTGAGGCAGAAGAATCTCTTGAATCCGGGAGGCAGAGGTTGCAGTGAGCCAAGATTGGTCCACGGCACTCCAGCCTAGGCGACAGAGCAAGACTCTGTCTCAAAAAAACAGTGCTGTTCAAGAAATGTTAGGTATCACCATCATTATCCTCATCATCATCATCTCCATGTTACAGAGATGTTAACAAACTAGCCGGGTGCAGTGGTTCAAGCCTGTAATCCCAGCACTTTGGGAGGCCGAGGCGGGTGGATCACGAGGTCAAGAGATCGAGACCATCCTGGTCAACATGGTGAAACCCCGTCTCTACTAAAAATACAAAAAATTAGCTGGGCATGGTGGCGCGTGCCTGTAATCCCAGCTACTCAGGAGGCTGAGGCAGGAGAATTGCCTGAACCCAGGAGGCGGAGGTTGCGGTGAGCCGAGATCGCGCCATTGCACTCCAGCCTGGGTAACAAGAGTGAAACTCCATCTCAAAAAAAAAAAAAAAAAAAAAAAAAACTAACCCCGGATGATCGGGCTAAGAAGCAGCCAGAGTACAATAGAACTCAGCTTCCTGTGGTCGGCCGCAGTGGCTCACACCTGTAGTCCTAGTGCTTTTGGAGGCTGAAGTGGGCGGATCACTTGAGGTCAGGAGTTTGAGACCAGCCTGGGAAACATGGTGAAACCCTTTCCATATTAAAAATGCAAAAATTACCCAAGCATGGTGGCAAGTGCCTGTAATCCCAGCTACTTGGGAGACTGAGGCAGGAGAATCACTTGAACCCAGGAGGCAGAGGTTGCAGTGAGCTGAGATCGCGCCACTGCACTCCAGCCTGGGCAACAGAGTGAGACTCCATCTCAAAAAACAAAAAACAGAACTCAGTTCCCCCATCTGCCCACTCACTCTTGTCTGTGCATCCCTGAGGGGTGTGTGTGTGTGTGTGTGTAGAGAATGGGGGCCTAGTTTCCAAGCTGGTAGTACAGATGTTATTTCTCATTCTTCTTAGGGTGGGGCAGGAAGGACAGACAAGGATAAGGATGGAGATGTTAGGTCTGTCTGGAATTGGCCATGATTGACATCTGATGTGGTAATCCCAGGATTCGGGTGGCTCCTATCTTCCTGCCTCGATATTCCTGCTTTCCAGTTTCTTGGCTGGAAATATGGCTTAGGATGGTCACCAGCCATGAGGAAAAAAGAATCTTGTAAACTTGGAAAAGACCTCAAAGATCCTAGTCTCACTCCCCTATTTCCCAGAAAAAATACTTACTAGGGAGGTCAAAAGGTCTACTACCCAAGATCATCCAGGGAATTTCCCGGTTTCTTGCACTCGTTGTCTTCCCTGAGAGGAATCCCAGTAGGGCAGGAACTCAGATATTCTGATTTCCTCCTCTGCCCCTCTCCCCAAGATGAAAAGGCCTCTCTCTGGATTTGACGGTTCTCTTTTCCTTGGGGATGTTTGCCAGGTGGCCTCACCCTAGCCCCCTCTGAGTCACAGTGCTGTGGGGAGGACAGACAGTGGGGACTCTGTTGAGAGGAGCTGTGGTGGGGGTGAGGATGACAGGATGGAAATTTGACATCACTGTGCTTGGCTCCAGGACTCACCTTGGGTGGGGGTGGAGGTATAGGGACCGAAGGAGAGAGAGATGGAAGCAGAGGAGAGTTCTGGGAAACGGGGAGAGGACAGAGGAGCCTGAGGTGAGCTGAAGAACATGGGGGGTTCAGACACACCTGGACGGGGTGCTACACCATCTCCATTTGTCGGGGTGCTGCCTGGGGGAGCTGGGTCTCCAGGTTCCCGGACGCCAGGCTCCCTGCCTCTGGTCTTGGCAGCCTCAATGCCTTTGACTCGTCGGGCGTGGCGATTACCCTTGTAGTGCGCCTCAGCCTGGCTCTTTAGGGATGGAGGAAGAAAATGGAAACTGAGATCACCTTTCATCTGACCGATCTCCCCACAGGGCTCCCTCAAGTCCCGGGGTGATCTCAGCAGGCTGCAGTGAATTTTTCCGTACACCAATGAGATGTAAAGCCCCATGCTAATAAGTCCTGGTTATTCCTGGGGAGCAGACTAGCTTCTCAAGCTTGAATCCCTGGGAACCTAGGTCCCTACCTAGCCCAGACTCCACCCTGCCACCACGCCCAGGGCCTGGCTGCTGACTCAGACTCCCACCTAGTCCTGGTGTGGCGAGAGGGGGCCACAATCCTTCGGAAGAGTTATTAGTCGGGAGAGGCCTAGCAATCCAGTCCACCAGCATCCTGTTAGACCCCAAGGCTTATGCGCCCGAGTCCTCTGCCCCTAGGATCCAGCCTTGGCTGCTTTCCCCTGAGGCTGGACGTCCCAGGATCTCTGATGTCTGGGCTCTGTCCTGACTACTCCCCCTGAGTCTCATTTTCCCTGAAGTCTCTGTGGACACCCTGGAGGACCCTGGCCCCAAGCCCAGCTCTGGGGACAGAGACAGCAGTGGAGTCAGCTGTCAAAACAGAGCCACTTGATGGGGGAGGGTAGGGCAGGGCAAAAAGAGGGAAAGGCTATCCGCTATTGGCTCCCTGCCCTTCCAGTCTTCCACTGTCCACCAGTGAGCGAAGCCAGGGTTGATAGGCAGGTTGCCTGGGGTCCGAGCAGAAGGGGAGGCCTAATGCTGGGTTAGTCCTGGCTTCTCCTCTCCACCCTGCTCCACTCCCATGTATACCCCCGCTAAGAATGTACAATCCTGGAGGCACAGGGTCACCCAGACAAGGGCAGAAATAAAAGGTGTGGACAGGCAGGAAAATAAGATTGACAGCCCAGAGGTAGGGTAGTGGCGTGCAGAGCCCAGCAGCATGGAGAGTGTGTGTGCGTGTGTGTCTCTGCGTACTGGGTAGAGAAACAGAACATGCTTTTATTTTCCCCTACTCAGCAGAATGAGGCTCTGCTGTTTTTCTCCAAAAGCTCTCAGAGCCTGCACCCCACAAAGTCCCCTCTAGACCCACACACAGTCCACAGAGTCCCACTGGAGCCTCAGAGGGAGGAAATCTGGGAGGCTGGACATCTAGGTTCTGGGTTTGGGGTAGCTTCTCCCCAGGGGAAGGTCTCATGGGATAAGAGTAGGGGCCAGGTCTTGTGTGTGATTTGGAGGGAGGAGAGTGGAAATGGGGCGGAGAGAGAAGGAAGGCAGAAGGTTAGAGGGAAGTGGGTGGGCCAGGGGAGGAGTTTAGCAGAGGCCAAAAAGGACAGAGGCTCTGTGGGGCAGCCAATGACCTAATTAAGCCCCGTGCCCAAGGACCAGTGGGCCAGAGGCCACACTCCTGCTCAGATACTGATGGCCACCTATGTTCCAAGAAGCTCTGAACCAGGGATGCCCAAGTCTCAAGGGAGGGAGGGGTCAATTTTAGAGGACTGATCTACTTCATGTCAAAATACACAACTTCTTGTCCCTCTCTAGTGCCTTCCACAAGCCCCTGCCCCTCCTCCGGTATCCCCATTCCCTGCTCTTTGTCTAATATCCCCTTAATCCCTGACCCTCACCCAGAGGAAGCCCTCTTACCCAGACCCTGCCCTCCCTCAGTGTCCCCTGCGGCCCCTGCCCCACCCACTGGGTAGATGAACAGCTTGACTTCTTACCTGAGAATTGAAGCGGATTTGACAGACATTACAGGAAATGACGGGCCGCTTGGTCTTGAGCAAGGGTCCCCCAAAAGTGTGGGAGAGCACAGCCTTCTGTACAGGGTCCATCTGTGGAGGCAGGCTGGGGTGAGCCGGGACCCCAGCACAAGCTCATGTCCATCATTCCCCCAGTGGCAGTGCCTGTGTTGAACCAAGGTCCTCAGACCCCTTCTATCCCTTAAGATGCCTGAGGGCTCTGAGCTTCAGTACTCTGATTCTCTCTTAGCCCAATCTTCATAGCCCCGAAAGGGACCTGATCAATAACTGGCCCAATGTCCCATTTTACAGAAGGCAGAAGTGGTTTGCCCAAGGTCACACCATGAGTTAATAGCACATCTGGTATCTGAACCTGGACTTGGTCCATCGTACCGTGAACATCCAACTCTGGCGCCTTGACTTATCTCCTGCAGTGAAGCCAGTCCACCAGCAGCCTCTGACATCATGTCTCAAAGCACCCTAGATCCCAGGGCCTTCAGCAGAAGCTTCTGAACCCTTTGGGCGTCCACTCTGGGGTAGGACTATCTGCCAAGCCCAGCCTCTGGCCCCAGGAGACAGATGTTCCCAGCCTCCCATCTCTGGGCCCCAGGTCACCCTAACGCACTCACTCTCTGGACCTCTTAAAGACAGCAACTTCTACAGTGAGTAAAAGAATTCAGGACAGAGTAGGGGCTCTACCGAATCATGGGGACTAAGTTGGGGGACCTAAGCAGCTGGGCTGGCCCAAGGTAGCCCAGGGATCTTCTGAACCTTCTCTCCCTGATCAACAGGGTTTCTAGGGCAGAGCGGTGGGGCTGGGCGGGATTAGAGCCATCTCTGTCCCCACCCTGGGTCAGCAGATGTCTTTGCATTCTCCTGCCAAGAGTTCACATGAAGAAGGGAGAGGATGGGAGTTTCTCTGAGGCTTTCTGCTATCAGGGGATGAAACTAGGGACCCAGAGGCATGACGGCTGCCTCCCTGAACAGCTCTCCTCCCTATTGGCCTCTAGGCAGCCAGGGAGAGGCAAGTCTGGAATGCAGCTGAGACTGAAGATGCAGGAATGGCTGGGCTGTGTCCTAAGAATGGGACTGAATTAGGACTGAAACCTTATCTTCCAGGTGGAGGAATCAAGTGAAAAATAGTTGCTGGGGACTTGGGGTCCTTAGCTCCTCAGCCGAGCCCGTCTCTGTGACAGGTCTTTAGGGTTCCCAATGAGACACTGGTGAGAGAACAAGAAGTGGGGAAAGTGGTAAGAGTCTGGAAAGCCCTGCCGTCTGCAGTCTCCGTTGCCTCTCCCTAGTAGTCTCACTGGCTGGGTGGGGTTAATGTCAGGAAATGGGCTTTAGTGTCCCTGTTAACTGGATGGTGGCCTCATCTGCTCTGCTCCATTTGGGTAGTGCTGAAGTCAGGGGCCATGACTGGGTTCGGATAATTGGTCTGATCTTGTCAGACACTTGTCAATCTCTTGGCCTACTCTTGGTTGGAAAGAAACCCCTCTAAGGGGCTCACTTTTTATGTCCCATCAACTTCCCAGAAGCCCCAGTCAAATCCAAGGAAAAGCCAAACAGGAGAGCGGGTGTGTCTGTGTGTGTTAGGCAGGCTGTGATCAATCTGTGTGCATGGGTGGAGTGTGAATAAGTGTCATGTACTGTGTGTACATCATTTATATATCAACATTTCTGTGTCGGGGGCTTTGCTGACACCACGAATGGTCAGGTGGTGTAATCTTCAGCTGTGTGTTTATCTGTGTGAATAAATGATGTGTTTGGTAGAAAGAAAGACGGACCAGGTTGGAGACAGGCTTTAATCAGAAAGGGGAGACAGACTGCTGCTCTCAGCTCCCAGTCTCTAGGCCTCAGTCCTTCCTAATTAGAGACCCCCAACTCTGCTCCAGGGTACTCCTCAGCCCTGGGCTTCCTCACATGCTGGGCGGGGAATGGGAATTCAAACAGAAACCCAACCTGGGCCAGGAAACCCAAGTCGGATGAAAACAGTAGGGAGAGAGGAGTGGGATGGAAAGGGGAGAGCAGAGTCTCCTGGTTCCATCTGCGCTCCGCCCCATCATGCCAGCCTGCTCTCCAGAGGGGCTGAGGACCCAGTACTCCGAGGATGACTTGTGGACTGGCCATCCCAACATCGATACCCTGAGAATGGTTCCTGCCCTACCTGGGTCCTTCCTCCAGGGTGAGAACCTTAGTTCTTGTACAACCCCCTCCCCCGGTTTAAGTCCGTAAATAATACCGACTAGGAGCTGGGGTGGGGAATGGGGAAGAGGGCAGCAGTGGAGTCAGTGGGTGCTTCCTACCCTCCTTGAGGAGACAAGGCTGAAGGTGAGGACTCCTGGGCCCAATCCCTGCGCAGGTGGAATGTGAGCCACTGAAGTGCTGCTCCAGGCCAAGGTCAGGAGGCCCGGTGACCTAGATGAGGGCTCCCTGGGGAAGGGTGAAGCCCAGCACCTCCCAGAGCCCATCTCACTCCAGAGCCTCTTCTCTGGGATGCTGGCTTGGACACTGCCTGGAAAGGTCCACAAAACAGTCCCCTCCCACCTGCCCTCCAACAGTAGACATGAAGGGGAACCGCTCCCTGAAGCTGGGGCAAAATGAATCAGGAAGGGCAAGGGAATGGGAGGGGAAACCAGATCAGGAGCAGGAGTGCTATGAGTATATTTCCTTCCATTGCCCTTTATCTGATGAAACCCTCTGCCCCTTGTCTGACCACCCCACTTCCCCACCCACCAAAATTCAGATGAAAAGGGAAAGGTGGTGGAATCTCAGGGATGGGGAGACCTGAGGAAAGACTGAGATAGGAAAGAGAGGGAGCTAGCGGATGTCTAGTGAGCAGGTGGAAGCTGGTGGGGGAGGGACGCTGGGAAGGGGCCCAGGCTGGAAAGGAGGGATCTGATTAGTGTGGTTGGTATTGGAGGGCAGGTGTAGGACCTGACAGGAAGTCTGAAGATTTGGGGGACTCCAAGAATGTGGGAAGCAGAGGTGAGGGTATCCAGTATGGTGGCAGTAGTCGGGGGGCACCAGCTGGGATCCCGAGATTGGCTAGGGCCGCGCCGGTGTGGGGGATGGGCCGGACAACCCGAGGACCAGGCGGAGGGAAGAGGTGGCCAGCCCCGCAGGGGCGGGCGGGGACGGGGTGGGGGGGCGCTGCGGCAGCCGCGGGAGTCAGGGACAGAGGAGGGGCCGGGTGGCTTACCCTGCGAGACCCTGGGGGCCGCGGCTCCATGGCCCGGGGTGGCGGACCCGGGCTGGGGGGCCGAGCCTGGCCGGGCCGGGCAGGCCAGGGACGCGGCGCTCGTTGCCCGGGCGGCTCGGGGCTGTGCGGCCCGGCCGGCGGGGAGAAGGGGAGGCGGTGCTGGCCCGGGCCGGAGCCCGCCCCGGAGGCGGGGCCGAGGACGGGGGCGGGGACAGGGACTGGGAGCTGGAGAGGAATGAAAGGGGGCTAGGGCGGTAAGAGGGGGATGTCCATTATCCAGACACTCCCAGGAAAGACCTTGTTCTGGAGAGAAGGGGCCACTTGGCCCCGCAGCAGGGCCATTGACCAAATGACCTCGGTTACCTCCACTGGGGCTCCTTCTTGAGTCCAGGGTCCCCACCAATTCAAACATTTCTCCTTTCTCTTACCCATTCTGCCCCGACCTTCCCTAGCTCCGCTGCTGAGAGCCTGTCTTCAGAGTCCCCAGACGACCCTTCCCCAGCTTCCTCTGCCAACGGCAGCCCCTGTGCTGCTACCTTTTTACAAGTCACTTTCCTCCCTAGGGAGGAGAAACCGAGCCCACGTACCCAGGTGCCAGGCACTGCTGTCTCAGAGACTCCTCCAAATTGTGGAGCTGAGGGCACCCGGGGCAAAAGCGACCTCAGACTGGGGATGTGTCTAACTTCTTCCCACCTCCTACCCGCGCCCGCCACCTGCCGGACAGCCAGGCTCCCTGAGAGCCTACGCTTGGTGCACCTGCTGCCCTCTGGCGGTTCAGTGGGGGCAGCACTGGGGGACGAGCGGCTATAGGGGCAGCGGCCCACTCCCCGCGCCAGACACCTGGTTCCGTCTAGACAGGTCCTGGGATTCCCAGTCTTTCATCTCTAGGTCTCATCTTCTCCCATGCCACATAGGGCGGAGAGATTAGTGAATCTAGACAGAGGGTGGCTTTGGGAAACAGTAAGGGATGTCCAAGGGCAGAGGGAAGCAGTGGAGGGAGTGGGAGGAGAATGAGGGGAGACAGTAATTCCCGAAGAGGTCTTAGGAGTAGGAACTGCCCAAATAGGAGAGAGCGCTGGAGGTGCCAGTGCACTGGGAAGGAGAGACTCTGCCTTGAATAATAATATCACCACCACCATCTCATGTTGATGGAGCCCTTGGAATGTGCCAGCTTCTGTACTGAGCTCTTTGCATGGATTATCTAATTTAATCTTCACAACCACTATTTGAAGTAAGTACTATTATTATCTTCATTTTATAGATGAGGGAACTGAGGTTTAGAGAGGTTAAATAATTTGCCCAAGGTCATAAGCTAGTAAGTGGCTGAACTGGGATTTGAATTTAAACCTGGGCAGCCTGACTCCAAAGCCACGTACTTAACTGCTACACAGTTCTTCCAAAGGCCTGGCTGCAGCTTTTCTGCAGTCCTCATTCCCCTGCAGAATTTGACAGTATTGATGCAGCCTGCCACACTCTCTCCCTTGGCTTTTCCAACTCTACAGGAACGTATTTCCCTCCCCCCCCCCCCCCCCAGTGGCTCTTCCATTCCCTTTGCTGAAGCCTCCTCCTGTTCCCACTGCCTAATTCTGCATGTTCCTGACAGCTGAGGCCTTGACCATCCTATATTTCTCTCTCTGTTCCTCTCTTAAATAAAAATAATAGCAGTAGCATAATAATCATTGCAGCGAACACTGACTGAGCACTTACTTTGTGCTGGGCATTATGATTATGTAATATGATTCTCACAACCTTGTGAGCTGGTGTTGATATATCCCGTTCTTAGCCTGAACAACATGGCGAAACTCCGTCTCTACTAAAAATACAAAAATTGGCCAGGCGTGGTGGCTCCGGCCTGTAATCCCAGCACTTTGGGAGGCCAAGGTGAGCGGATCACAAGGTCAAGAGATCAAGACCATCCTGGCCAATATGGTGAAACCCCGTTTCTACTAAAAATATAAAACTTAGCTGAGCATAATGGCACGTTCCTGTAGTCTCAGCTCCTCAGGAGGATGAGGCAGGAGAATTGCTTGAACCCGGGAGGCGGAGGTTGCAGTGAGCCAAGATCGTGCCACTGCACTCCAGCCTGGTGACAGAATGAGACTCCATCACAAACAAAGAAACAAACCAAACAAAGCCCCACAAAAAGTAGCTGGGTGTGGTGGCGCACGCCTGTAATCCCAGCTATTTGGAAGGCTGGCGCAGGAGAATCGCTTGAACCCAGGAGGTGGAGGTTGCAGTGAGTGGAGATTGTGCCATTGCATTCCATCCTGTGTGACAGAGCAAGACTCTGCCTCAAAAAAATAAAAGAAAAAAACGATCCCATTCTACAGTTGGTAAAAGTGAGGTTCAGAATGATTAAGTAACTTGCCTAAGGTCACACAGCCAGTACTTTGGAACATTAATTTAAATCCTGCCAGTCAGACGGAGGATGCAGTCCAACACCCTGCTGAACTCTTCAAGCTTATCCATGCCCATCACTTTAAATACCTCTGCTAGAGGCAGTGGAGCCACGAACTCTGCAGGAGTTGAAACCCTGGATTATCCAATCGACTAAGTAGCTTTGTGACCTTGGACAAGTCACTTAACCGCTCTGGGTCTGTGTTTCGTCATCTATACAAAGGGACAATGATGGGGTTGCTGAGATCTCAGGTCAGGTGTAAGTCAGGTATTTAGATGGGGGAAGTATTCTCCCCATCTTATGACCTAGTCACATCCAATCTTGCACTTTCTCAAATGATTTGAACCCATTGCATCTGACTCCAAATAGAGTGATCTTTATACCAGAGCTGCTCCTCACCAAACTCCTCCCAAAGAACCCAAACACACGTTTGCATTGCACTTGGAAGTTTTCAGAGTGCTTTTTCATATCTCAGCCATTGAAGAAACCTTGTTCATACTGTTTACTTCAGTAAATAGCTATTCTTGTTCATGCTATTTACTTCAGTCTGGAATGTTCTCTAAGGCTACTTGAAAAATTTTGCCAGTAATTCTTCAAAGGCCAAATCATATGTCACCTGCTCCAGGTTAAACCCCCTTTTCCCCTGCTCTCTGTTGTTCTGCCTAACTCTGGTTGGTCCCTTAGGCACCACCACACCCAGGAAGTCTTTCTTGACACTCGGGCATCCATGCAAGTGAAATGCCTCTGACACAGCTCTTCTCACACTGTACAGGGTAACTGTTAAGTTGTTATCCTTCCTACTAAACTATGAGCTCCCCAAGTGTGGTAACTGAGTCCTGTGTCTCTGACACCAGGCACAGTACCCAACACACAGTAGGTGCTCAAAAATTTTTTTTCTTTTGTTAAATTGAATTTTTGTTAGGGTCTCAGTCACAATATTTATAACCTTCTCCCTGTTTTTCTATGTATTTGTCTATCTTTCTCCCCTGAATATAAGGTCCTTTAATATAGGGCTGTCTCTTATTTACTCTCATGTCTCCGTTGTGTCTAGAACAATGCCTTGCTTATAGTTAGCAATCAATTTTCTCATCTGTAAAATGAGGACAATAACAGCTACCCTACAGGGTTTCTTTAATGGTTAAGATATGAAAAAACACCGGGCGCGGTGGCTCAAGCCTGTAATCCCAGCACTTTGGGAGGCCGAGGCGGGTGGATCACGAGGTCAAGAGATCGAGACCATCCTGGTCAACATGGTGAAACCCCGTCTCTACTAAAAATACAAAACATTAGCTGGGCATGGTGGTGCGTGCCTGTAATCCCAGCTACTCAGGAGGCTGAGGCAGGAGAATTGCCTGAACCCAGAGGCGGAGGTTGCGGTGAGCCGAGATCGCGCCATTGCACGCCAGCCTGGGTAACGTGAGTGAAACTCCGTCTCAAAAAAAAAAAAAAAAAAAAAAAAAAAGGAAATGAAAAAACACTCTGGAAACCTCAAAGTGCAATGCAAATGTGCGTTTGGGTTCTTTGGGGGGAGTTTGAGGGGAGCAGCTCTGGTATAAAGATCACTCTATTTGGAGTCAGATGCAGTGGGTTCAGATCATACCTTAGGCACACACTGTGTCAACTAATATAGATCACTAAACCCTTCGGAGCCTTAGTCTTTGCTTTCTCGTTTGTTAAATGGAATAATAACGTCTGCCTTGTTGGGCTGTTGTGAAGATGAAATGAGATCGTATATAGAAACATCTGCTACAGTGCCTGGTGTGTAATCAATGCTCCATACATGTTTATGGCTAAATATGGTTTGATGCGGATTATTTAAGTTGAATAAGGCTGACTTCCCCCAAACCTTTAGCTCTAGCCCACCTTCCAGGCTTCAAATTCTAACTATCTATAGGACACTTTGGACTCAATGCACTACTGGTACACCAAATAACCATAGCCTTTTTAAAAAAAAAATATTATTATTGTTTAAACAAAACAAATAAACCTTTAGCTTTTGCACCACATGCTAGAGGGAATTCATCACCCTCACTGGAGACCAGCTTCCTCTTCCAACCCCCTGCTTCTCTCGGTGATTTCCATCCAGTCACAAAGGCCTGAATGCTGGAGTCATCCTTGACTCATGCCTTCACCCCCAAACACCAGTTGGTCACCATGACCCATCAATATTTCCTTGGAATCACCTCACCCATTCTCCCTTTCTCTCCACTCATACTGCCACTGCCACCAGCCCAGTCTGGTTCTTGAGGCTTCCCTTGGGCCTGCATTGCTAGGACAGCCTTCTAACCGGCCACCTTCCTCCAGCCTCTGTTTCTGTGCATCTACTTGCCCCACTCGCCTTCCTCAAACACTGCTCTTACCAAGTCACTCTCCTACTCAAGGTTAGACAGTGGTGGCCGGGTGCGGTGGCTCACGCCTGTAATCCCAGCACTTTGGGAGGCCGAGGCAGGCGTATCACCTGGGGTCAGGAGACCAGCCTGGCCAAGATGGCAAAACCCTGTTTCTACTAAAAATACAAAAATTAGCCTGGTGTGGTGGGACACACCTGTAATCCCAGCTACTTGGGAGGATGAGGCAGGAGAATTGCTCGAATCCGGGAGGCAGAGGTTGCAGTGAGCTGAGATTGCGCCACTGCACTTCAGCCTGGGCGACAGAGCAAGACTCCGTCTCATAAAACAAAACAAACAAACAAAAGTGCCTTCCTATTTCATATTGTATTAAATCTAGACCACCTTGCCGGTCCTCCCAGCCCTTTCATTGTTCCTACCCACCCAGTCGTGGACTCCAGAGAGGTGGAACTTACAAACAGGCGTGCTTATTTTCCTGCTTATTCTCTCTTTCTGGATTCAGCACCTACACCCCCTACCTCCCGACTGTTACTACCACCAATTTAAGTCTCGTTATTTCTCTCGGTGGTAGGACCATTCACTCTAGGGCTAAATGAGATAATTCATATAAAACACTTAGCAAAGTGCCTGGCCTGTAGCAAGATCTCAGCAAATATTAGCTATTATTATTGTTGTTAATAGTATACCAGGCGGCCCGCAATACTCAAAATTAACTAGAATGGAGGCAGATGGGGTCATAAGAGGAGATAAGGAATTAGAAACAGGAGAAGAGGGCAGAGGTGGGTCTGAGAGAGAAAGGTCGGGTCACAAGAGGATGCAGAAGCCAGGCAGGCTGCTACTTACGGTGCTGTAGTTGCTGAAGAGGCCAAGGGTAGGGGCCGGCTCGAGCGGGAAGGGCAGGATCTGCTTGAGGTCCAGTGGGGGCTGCATGATGGGGGGCTGCCGTAGCAGAGGCAGGGGCCCCGCCCGGCTCAGGCTGCCTGAAAGGCAGAGAAAACATTCTGTGGGGTACGAAGGTTAAAGCTTGGGAACCCCACCCAAGCCTGCCAGTCCCGCTCCCTAGCGGGGGCCCTCACACTCAGAAGTGTGACCCCCAGTGCACACAGTGTACACACTTCCCCTGCTGGCTCCAGAGCAATGGAGCACAGTGCCCTGTGGGCCTGGCGGAGGAGGGTGCAGACCGGTCCTTCCCTGCTGGGTGGTTTTCACTTCCCCCTTTTCCAGCCTCCCTCCCCCAAAGCTTTTAGGCACTTTACAGACCCAGAAAGAGCCCAGACCTTTTCTGCAGGCTGCCTGCTGAACCAGCGGGACTCCCAGCCTCAAGCCCCCGGCCACCCTCTTTCTCTGGTTTTGCTTTCCCCCAGGGGATTCTAAAGCTCAGTATCACCCCGGGAAGAAGAGAGTCAAGTGGGTGACGATTCATCCCATTGACCAGAGGGGGATACTGAGACTTAGATTAGGAGAGGGCTGCTGAATCTCAGACTCCCTAGAATTATGACTTTGCTATAATGATAATTCCTAATTAACTATGGACACTGGTGGGGGTAGGGAGCGGGCTGGGTGGCTTTTGCTCTGGGAGATGAACAGGCCATTCTCAGAGCCCCTTCTCCTAACCTTCCTCAGTCTTCCCCCGCGCCCCGGAGTGCTCAGCACCAGGTCCAGTTCTGCAGGAGGAACCTCGACCTGGCCTCTGGGAGGGGAATGCCTGGGTCTGACCCCAAGGGGAAATGAAAGTCCAGGCCAAGCATTCAACTACCCTGCCCTGAAACCTCCTCCTCCTCCTCTCAGAGTCATGGGAGGAACTCCACCAGACTCCAGAGGGGCAGCCCAAAGGTCCTCAGAGCCCTTCTGGGCTTCCACTGTCCCAGCTCCCTTCTGTGACCCTGCTGTACACCAGTTGGGGAGTTCGGGCTGCCCTTCACTGCTTCAGTAACCCCCTGACAGCAACAGGGGTTCCCAGGAACAAAGGCAAACCGAGGAGGCTGCACGCTTGGCCCTGTCCTCTCTTGACCTTACTGGGGCAGAAGGTCCCCAGGATCCCTTCCTGTTCCCTCCTTAGAGCCCACCCCCTTTCATACCTTTGGTTTCTGGTGCCTGCTGCCCCCAGGCAGTGGCCTGGCCCTGGCCCCCCAGGGGCCTGGGCCTGACGGTGTCCCCTTCCCTCGGTTCTGCCCTCTGCCCCCTCCCTTGCCAGCCCCCTCCCCCTCAGCCCAGTCGGTAGAATCAGCCAATCAGAATCCTGGAAAAGTGGGGCAGAGGGGAGGGCAGGGGAGCAGGGATTAGGGGAATCTGAGGAGAGAGGGAGGGGGTGGGGAGGGTTCAGGCACAGCTGGGGGCAGGGAGCTGGTCCAGGAAGGTCTGGAGGGGTCTGTCTCTTCCACCCCATGCCAGGACTGGGTGGTCAGGGTGACTGAGACAGAGGGGGGTCAAGGTTACTGGGAGCTTGGGCTTCAGAATTCTCAGGGCTAAAGGAGAGGGTAAGATCCTTGGCTTTGACCCTAGCAGCTGGGGGTCTGTATGCTTTGTGTCTATTCCCTTCTCTGTCGCCTTCAAGGTTGGGATGGGGTGGAGAGAGGACACACACACACACACAGAGACAGAGAGATGGACAGATGAAAGCGAATGAGAGGATGGGAACGTGGTAGCAGCAGGAATAGGCGACTGAGGACGCGGACAGTGACACCGAGAGAGAAGAGGGTCGAGAGCAACGGAGAGATGTAAGAGAACGACATCAGACGTGCAAGCAGAGAGACACTGCTGAAAAGCTGGACACAGAGCTAGAGACTAGGATAGACAGGCCAAAAGACAGAGAACAGAGACAGCGAGAAAGATAAAAGAGAAGAGAGAGGGACAGCTTGACCATCTCCCCTTCCTGGCCTGTCCCCTCATGGCATCTCCCCTCTGTGCCCCACCCTCCCTTACTGCTTGTTACCCAAGGCCAGGGCAGCCTTAATGAGCCCCAGGCGGCATCAGGAATGGTGAGAGAAACCTGAGTGCTCCCAGAGTCCCCTGCACCCAGCATCCACCCCCAGCAGCTGGTCTTGGGCTGGCACTTGCCCTGCCCCAGAGCACCAGAGGCTGAAGCTTGGCTTGACCCTTTCCCTGGTTCTAGATTTCTCTAGGCTCCCACTCCTCAAAGCCATCTTAAGAGGAGACAGCAGAGTTCCAGAAAAAGCCACAGAAAAAAATCTGAGGAGCTACTATGTGGCAGTTAATGAATTCCAAGTATCATCACATTTAACCTCGGAAGTAGCTCAGTCTGTGAAGTGGCCACGAGTCAATGAAGTAGCTGATCATAGTTTTTCTACTTGATGTATGAGGAAATGCAGACTCCGAGACATTAGCAAATTTGGCTGATGTCACACAGCCTGTGAGTATCAGAGCTGATATATAGATCAGGATCTGTGGCGCTCTATAGCAAATTCTTCCTCTGCTACCTCACTCCCAAAGGGCTTGAATTTAACTGAAGCAGCGATCTGAGCACAGGCTTCCATCTTGTTCAAGGAGAGGAAGGGGAGAGCAAGTCCCATGCGCCTCCACAGATCAGAGTCCTCATTTTTCCTCTAGAGGAGGGATAGAGGAAAACAGGTAGCAGCCACTCAGTTATCTATGGCTGGCAACTCATCTCTGCCACAGACGTGAGCCCTGGGTGAGCAGGGCAGGGGAGGGGAGTGGGAGAGAGGGGTCACATGAGGGTACAGCGAGGGAAGGAAGCAGGGCCCCCAACTGGAGACAAACTGTCTCCTTCCCAGATTCCTGGGTCCACTCCATTCTGAGGTGGTGGGAGAGGCAGGTGGCAGCTTATGGGTCGGGTGGGCAGAAACAGGACCCTTGGTTTCAGGTAGCCCAGGGCCTCAGGCCCCTCCCCTTCTTTTTCTGAGACTAACAATAGTTGCCGCTTTTTGAGGCTTTACTGTAGGCCAGGCACTTTACACACACAGTCTCCTGGTAGACGGTCCCACCACTCACTAGCTGGGTGAGCAGCTGGGTTCTCTGACTCTCAGTCTCATTTCTCATCTGTCAAATGGAAACAGCAGTATTTGCCTCACCAAGTCGTTGAGAGGATTGAACAAATCCATGTAAAATGCTGGCATGTCACAGTGAGAACTCAATACATGTTTGCTGAATAAATGAATCCTCATCTTACAGATGATGACAATTGGCCCAGAAGGGGAGTTATTTGGCCAAGGTCACACAGTTAGTGAGGGATTTGAACCTGTCTGTCTGGTTCCAGAGACAGGGCTTTCAAGCGCTACACTTTTCTGGGTAGATCTGGGAAGGGAGGGGGGAAAAGGCAGGAATGTGGGAAAGGCTGGGGAGGCAGGCAGGAACTGAGTAGGAAAGGCAGGGCTTTTGACTTCTAGCTAGGTAAAATCTCCAGGCAGGTTTGGCGGAAGAGGTGGAGGGCAAATTGAAGTAAGTGTGTGTGTGTGTGTGTGTGTGTGTGTGTGTGTGTGTGTGTGTGAGTGATCCTGTCAGGCAAGGCAGGGAGGAGCTGGGGCCGGGCTGGGGCAGGCCACTCTGGAGGGAAGCTCATTAGCGTAATTACCTCCAGCAGATAGAGCCCCACCCAACTTCATGGGGAATTGCTAAATGCTTTATTAAAGAAGGCTCCCAACACACTTTAGAGGGGGTGAATTCCCAGACCCTTGGATAGAGGTCCATCTGTCCATTTCCACACCCTACTTAGCCCTAGGCGCTTTGATCCTACTCAAGTTTCCCTGTCAGCACTAACACATAACCAGGCCACATCTGGCTTCCTCTATCCCACAGAAGTCTGGTCTTGTCCTTTCCCTCTTCCCCAGAAATTTGGGCCAGGTCTGGAGCGCCAGCCCCTTGGTTATTTTAGGTGGGGCCCCATGCCTCAAGCCCTGTTGGTAAAGAATGCTTAGGGAGTGGCTGCATCTGGGTGGGAATAGGAGCCTGGAAAGGTGTTAGCATAGCATTGGTTGGAAGACTGGGCCAGAATGAGATGAAGATCAGAGAGAGATATTGTGGTTAGGGTGGCAAGTAGTTAGGGCCCAACGTGGTAAAAAGCACAGGGTCAGTACTGGGTTAAAATGGGAATTAGACTTGGGCCAGGGGAGAAACAGATCTCTTCTCTAATTCATCTCTTTTCCCTTCAGGCCTTTTGGCCTCATCTCCCTCCCTAGAAGTGCCTAAAATTGAGGGCAGGGGTGAGGGGAAAGCTTTGAACCCCTGGGTCTTTTTCACCAAGTTCCATGTAGGTGTCCCCTCCTGCCTCAATTCCCCCATCTTGGCAGGAGGCAGGCTGAGGACTGGCGAGGCTTTGAAGTCAGAGATGAAAAAGACAAGGGGGTGATTATGAACAACTACTCAAAACACCATCCCTAATAACCCCAGGGTGGATGTGGGTGGAGACTGGGCCGAGAGGGAGGAGTTGACTGGGAAAGAGACAGCAGGGAGGCCCCTAGGAAATCTTTCCCAACTTGATTGGAAAGGGCCTCCTTCAATGCGTCCCTACCCTTACAGCACCAGGGGACTCAGTTGGAAAGGATGGTACAGAAAGGCTCAGAACAGGGAAACTGAGCCCAGACCTGCCCTCTTAAACCTGGGGCCCAGACTCTAGATCTTAAGCAGGCTGACTGGGTGTCACATGCTGAGCAGGGAGGTTTTAGGGTCCCTCCAGGGCTACCCTGCAGACAGATTCAGAGGACCTAAGCGTTCAGAACTGAAAACCTTTGTAGGGTCCCTGACAGTGGGGCCTGAGCCCTGGTTGGCAGCTTCCTCCCTCTCTCCTTCCTTCCTCAAAGAGGCCTAAGGTGTGTGTGGGCTTTGCCAGACTTCCCGCCGTCTGTGGGCTTGGCATAAAGAGGGAATTAATCACAGTGTCCTCCAGGAGGATGTGAGGGTCCCACTGGTGGCTGTGGTCCAATTTCAGAGAATGTGGACCCAGGAATTATTCCTGTGGCTGGGGTCTTGGTCAGGCTCCAGCAAGCAAGTCCACGTGTCCTCTTCAGGGCCTGCTGACCAGAGAAAGCACGGCTTATGCCAGCCTATTCTGGAGAAGCACAATGCTGCCTCTGAGGCTGGGCCCAGGGTGGAGCCAGGGTGCAGGAATCACTCAGGTTGGAGGAATGTGGATCCTGTGCTCTGGGGGGCTGAGTGCAATGTGCGTTGGTGGGGGTCAGTCTAGCATGGGGGTGGTATTCACAGAAAGGTGGGTAATACCTTCCTCTGCTAGAGATACTCTTGAGAAGGAGGCAGGCAACCAGCCATTCATGCCTTCATTCAGTCATCCACTCAATGGATAGGTGGAGTACCAGGTGGAGAGGGGTGAGACATACAGCAGAGAGAGACTGAGGACACACAGGAGGAGGAGAGAAAAAGAGATGGAGGAAGGGCAGAAGGACAATAGGTAGTGAATAGGCGGTTAAATGAAAGAAGGAAAGAAAGGAAGACAAATAGCAGAGGGACTCAGAAGAGGGAAGAGCGCAGGAGCCAGTCAAGCCCTGCGGGTACCAGCGTGGAGCCAGGTGTCCTCAGTCGGGGGCAGGGAGACCACAGGTGTCTGGGCCTGGTTGGGGGGCTCCTACCATAAACAGATCCCAGAAACCGGCCTAGCCAGGGTGGAGGGCAGAGGTCAGAGCAGGCCTGTGGACTATTGCGGAGGCAGGGTGGAGGGCAGGGGCCTGCAACCGGAGCTGATGCCGAGTCCACAGCACAGCTAGGCCCTTTCCTCCCCCACCCCTGGGGCTCCCTTCCTGATGTAGGTCATGAGGATGGGGTGGCTGTGGCTGACGGGCTGTCAGAGCCCAGCGGGAGTTCCCATCCCCCATCCTTCCCCTCTCCATTGCCCCTCCCTCTCCTGGTGCCCCCGGCCCAGGGCAGGGGTGGAGGGGAAGAAGGAAGACAGGAAGGAGGGACTCAGGCAGCAAGAGCAGGGAGAGAGAGGGGCAGGTCCCGGCGTGTTGGGGCAGGATGGCTGTGGAGACAGGATCTGAGCCGCAGGAGCCCTGGATGGACAGTTTCCCACCCCCTCTTCTCCCCAGCCCTCTTATCTCCGGCCCTCAGTTCCCACCTCCCACCACACTCACCTCGAAGCTACACCCACCATCTTCTCCTTCCACCCCCCACTTCCTCCTTTCCCCCTTATCCTGGGCCCAGAAGGATGCCGGAGTGTCTGAGCTAAGGGTAGGGGAAGACGCTGGGGCGGGAGATGGGTCAGAACCTTTCCCCCAACTCCTCCAGGCCAGGACCGGCCCCCTCCCCCAGCCTCTCGTAGACTGGCATATAATATTCATGAGCCTCATGAATACGCAATGTTCTAATTATGGGGCAGGGGTCTCACTCCGCTCTGCCTCCCGCTTTACCACTCCCTGGATTCCTCCGAGCAGCCGCAGCCTGGGGAAGAGGGGAAGAGGGGAAGAGGGGACCCCAGATGTGGAGCCAGATGAAGGGGGAGGGGGAACCGGTCGCTGACGGGCGGCCGCAGTCACCGCGGTGCCGGGAGATGGGGGGGCGGTGGGTGACCCACAGAGAGGAACCCAGGAGCCGGGAGCCTGGAGTCGCAGAGACCACTCACCGAGGATCATGCTGGGGACCCAGGCGCCCGGGGTTCCGCGTCGCTCTGTCCCGGGGGCCGTTCTGGCCGGGCTGGGGGTACGGGGGGAGGAGCCGGGGAGGAGCGGAGGCCGGCCGAGGCGGAGCGGGGGCGGGGCCCGCAGCAGGTGAAGACGGGAGGAGGGGACCCGGGCACTCAGGGCTCCGCGAGGGGGCGTCCTGGCCCCTCAGGCTTCCTCCCGCCCTCTTCTCGCTGCCTGCGGGCCTCCAGGGTTTACTGTGTCACTGCGGCCAGGGCTGGGGGAACAGGACGTCTAGAAGACGGTGTGAGGTGATGGACAAAGCTGGAAACTAGGATGCCTGGGTTCCCGGGAAGGGCTGAGTCTGAGGGCGGGAAGTCTGGTTCTGGGCTGCTGTGGGCTGGAAGGGGGGTGGGGGGAGGGGGCGGGGGTGCCTAAGTACTCTGGGAGGCGATGGGACTTGGGTTGGGTGGGACACCTAGGTTGGTTCCCTCCAGAGTGATGGGCTGAGCAGGGGGCAGGGCAAGTGCAGCAGAAATCGTTTGGGTCCCAGTTTGTTGTTCTGGCTTTGGAGCAGGATGCCTGAGCGCTGGGCCTCTGAGGTGAAATGGATGTTGAAGATGCATCCCAGGTTGAGTTCTGGCTGGGGTCTGAATGCCTGGGTCCTCAGGGACGGTCTCAGCGGAGAGACTGCAATCAGTGGACCTGGGGAGGTGGAAATGGAAGCTTGTAACCGAGATCATTTCCCAGGAAACTGGGAGATGACAGAAGATCCAGAACTGAGGCATCTTGTAGAGATGACCTGGATCTGGGTGGGGTGCGACGGGGGAGCATCTATCCGGGGCCTAAATCCAGGCATTGCCCACTAAGGCGAGCTTCCATTGAGGAGGACTGATGCAGGGGGGGGACACGTTTGGTGAAGTGGAGGGGAAGACGGAGGGTAGGGCAAAATGTATGAGCTGGGGAGAATGTCAGGAGGGAGAGGAAGCACAGGCCACTGGGAGGCATTCTTAAGGGACCCCTGTACAGGGCTGGATTCTGGGAGACTGCAGATGTCTGGGGAAGATGGAGCCTGGACCTGTCTGTACCTGCCTCAAGAGGGAGGGCGGCAGGCGGATTTCCCAGAATGCCACACAGCCAGCTTCAGGCCAACCCCAACCAGAGGAAAAGTGGGTGGGAACTGGAACGTTTGGAGTTTAGGGAGGTAGAAGCCGAGGGGAAGTCGGTGAAAGGGTGGTGGGACTGAAGTTTTGGAAGGGCTTAGGAAGGGCAAAGAGACCGACATTCCTGGGTTCTGGAGGGAAATTGGGACTGAATCATCAATTAAGGTGCAGGAAGTTTGAGTTTCTGTTTCTGGGCTCCAGCAATCTCTTGCCCTTACCCCAGTCATCTAGTTTGAAGAAGAGACCTGTTTCTGTACCTGCCAAGACACTCCAGCTCAAGGGCAAGAGAATGCTGGGAGTGCCAGTGCCTTAGGCTCTTTCTGATTCAGAGGGGCAGCGACCTCAGACACCAAGTCTGGCTTTGGGAGAGGATATAGGGTTCCTGGGTCCAGCAGCGGAGGTCCTGCTGCTCTGGGTTTGACCTACCACCATGCTGGTCAACTCCAGTACGAAAAAGCCTTGCTTCTCCTTAGACCCTGCACCTCCTTTCCTCTTCCTATTCTTTCTTCTCCTGGGTGGACTCAGAGACTAAACAAGAGTCATCATCAGGCATGGTCGATTGGTTTTAGAGCCCCCTCTGCCCTCAGCTGCTGTCCACCCCGCCACACTGCCCCAGGGACTCTGGGTTAGGAAGATCTCAGAAGAGGGGTTGCTTAAGCGTAGGAAGGGGAGGCAGCTGGCTAGAGGACGGGGTGACCTTGCAGGCAGCTGGGGTGGGGGGGAAGGTGTGTGGGGTGAATTCATTATTGATGAGCCCTGCACCCTGGGCTACTAATGAGCCCAGGCCGGCTGCTCTAATTGATGTCAAGAAACTTGAGACCCCCAGATCAGCTTCCCGCCTGCCAGCTGCCTCTCCTGAGCCCCTCCCCCTCCCTGCACCCCCAGCTGCTCTGTTCACTTCCTAAGGCCTCCTTTCCTTCTTCTTTTCATCTCCACCAACACAGACAAGGATAGGGCTCAGGCCTTCTAGCCCCCCTACCCTTAAGTTCCTCTGGATTATTCAAGTCTCAAAGTGGGAGGCACACTTCCTTCGGAGCGTTGGGAGATTTGGGAGATGAAACTTAGACCACGAGTCTGAGAATTACGGCTCAAGGAAAGAAAGGCTCACACTAGATTACATCTGTGGCATTTCTGAGCTCAAGGAATTCCTTCCTTATATTGTCCATCCATGGGTGAGAACTTGTCACTCTCTCAAAAGTACAGGCACTACACAGTGACACACCCATGACACCAGCCCAATTTTCACAGCCCACTTCCCCTCATTTTCTCCTCACAACCGTGGAAGACATTTTAGGTCTGGTCCCTGGAGTTTGGTTGCTTCTGCCCCTACCCCTCTCCCAAGAGGGAAACTCCTTTTTTTTTTTTTTTTTTGAGACAAGAGTCTCACTCTGTTGCCCAGGCTGGAGTGCAGTGGCGGGATCTCTGGTCACTGCAACCTCTACCTCCAGGGTTAAAGCGATTCTTGTGCCTTAGCTTCCCGAGTAGCTGGGACTACAGGCTTATGCCACGACATCCAGCTAATTTTTTGTATTTTCAGTAGAGACAGAATTTCACCATGTTGGCCAGGATGGTCTCAATCTCCCGACCTCGTGATCTACTGGCCTCAGTCTCCCAAAGTACTGGTATTACAGGCATGAGCCACCACGCCCGGCCCCTAAGGGAATTCCTTTTAATGTACCAAGTATGGGATCTCCTCCCTTTAGAATTTCTGGTGCCATGTTATGCCATGGCTGCCATTCTTAGAAACGCTAGGGGGTTCTTTGTCTCATCCTGTCGCTTCTACCCCATCAGTCCCTTTTCATTTATGGGTTCTGTGAAGACATTTCTGACTCAGAGCATTCTAAGAAGTCACAGATTGGAGTGTGGTCCAGGCTTGGTCTCCTAGGAGGGATGTTTTTAGGTGATGCAGGCCCTGCTAGGCAAGAGCCTGAGTTAGTGAGAATAGTCCTGGTGATGGGGGAAGAGGGTGAGGTGGACCTCATACCCTACCTTCCCAAATTTCCCATGAATTTGTGGCTATGCTGCCCTCTGGTGGCAGAATGTTAGTCTATCCTGACAGGGACATCTTTGTCTCCAACAACCCCATTCCTATCCCTCTTGCTGCACGTTAGGACAGGCCTTGAGGAGAAAAGAGGACCCGAGGACTCAGAGGGGGTCCCTGACTTTGCGTGATTCATCTTCAAAGATCTGAACCCTGTGGCATGTTGGTTAAGAATTCGGGCCTTCCCTGTCAGATAAGCTGCGTTTCACTCTGTTCTGTCACTCACTGTGTGACTTTGCACAAGTTATGTAACCTCTCTGGGTCTCAGTTTCTCTCTGTGTAAATGGGGTTAATATCCAACTTCACAGGACTGATAGAAATTAAATGTGATAATGTATGCAAACTAACACCCCTACCAGCATACAGTAGCAATGAAAACAAAGCAATACAAAACCATAACTGGACTTTCTTCTAATTTAGTTCCATGGCTTTTTCCTCTCATTTGATGATTCTGATTTAGGGAAGCCTGGTAAATGTTCTGAACCATCCTCCCCCACCTCCACCTTGGGCCTTCCCTTTGCATTCTTTTCAAATCCTCAAACCCAAAGAGAAGAGATTATTTTCCCTTCTCCCTTGGGAGTGTTGGAGACCGGATCTGATGGGGGGTGAGGGAGAGGCAGAGGAGTGAAGCCCTGCTTTCTCTCCTTCCATCATCTCCTTCACCTAAGAAGGGAACCCAGAACTAGTTTCACAGTTGCTGGGGGTCATACTTCTTGCTCCCGGCGGAAAGAAGAAGTGAGAAAAACAGGCATCTGCTTTCCACCAAGCCGCTTGGTTCCAGGACGCGTTTGGAGACAGTGAGGTATGAGATCACAGATTCTAGTTCTGGTCAGTGGGGGCACTGGGTCAGATTTATTGCACTTGCAACAGAGTTTAAATAAGTCCTGGGTGTCTGGCGCCAAGGTGAGGGAAGGGTTGGGCAGAGAGAGGAGGGGCAGCATCAGTGCAGCTGGCAGGCAGAACCCAAATTCTGCAGGCCCCGGACAGTGGGCTCCCCTTTCTCTGGGACACAGGGAGGGCCTGTGTCTGGCCAGGCTGAGGTTCCAGATCTGTTGCCATCATGGCCCCTTCAGGGTCCTGGGCAATTCCTGGCTTCTCCTAAATCAGGGTGAACTGGGCCTCCAGGATCAGGTCTGGAGCAGGCCCAAATATGGTCCTGGATCTGCCGGGGTTAGGTTGCCAATGTCTGAGTCTGGGTTCCAGATCAACTCCAGACCCCAGGCTGGATCTGGCCCCATTTGAGTTCAGACTCCCCTTGGAGCTGGGATCTGGGCCAGCATCTATCCTTGTGTGGCATCTGTCCTGAGCTGGTCCTGGGGCACCATCTATAGTTAGTGTTCCTTGTGGGCCCACCAAGGTGGGGTTGTCCAGAGCTGCCAGGTCTTACTCCCCAAGTTCCAGGTTCTTAGCTGGGGGCTTCTTTTGGATCTCTGGCAAGGCTGAGGACAGATCTTTGCAGGTTGGAGCTGGACAGGAATTCCTTGTGGCATGTCTGGCCCAAAGAACTGCGAATGGATTCCTAGTTATCTTTGCAAGTTGTTTCAGGAAATTCTCTCCAAAATGCAAAGGCTTCAGGGAGGCTGGGGCCTCTGTCCCTGGATGATCTGAGTTCCCCCATCCATGAAGAGGGTATGTGTAAACAAGGGTCCTTCACAGTGCATGGAGGGGAGGGATCCCCAGATCCTCACCCCCCTGGCTCTGGCCCTTCAAGTATGTCTCTGGGCTGGGGAGAGGAGCTTCTCCCTGGCCCTCAGCACCTTCGGGAAGTACCCAGTCCCCTCCCTTTCAGTAGAATGAGGATTGGGAGACTGGTCTTTAGGATTAGGAGTCTGAGATTAGAAGGACTCAGGCATCAGAGGTGGCTGGAGGCTTGAGCTGAGCTTTTTCCATGGCAGTGCCGTAAGGGAGGGAGCGTTTGAAGAATCCGAGCTGATAAAGAGGAAAAGAGGGAGAGTTTAGGTACTATGGCTGCCATTTCTCCACAGCTCATATCCCAAGAAGTAATAAGAAGGACTTTAGTGTCTCCACCCTCTACATCCTGCAAAAGAAGCCTCTGAATTCGGGCTAGGACTACCCCTCCAAGTTGTGCAATGGACCCAGGAGGACTAGGGGTGGTTTTGTATGGGGGGTGTCTTTTACCAGTGCCTTTAAAATTCCCTAGTTAAGCCAGAAATGGCAAGTAGGTTTGAACTCAAGTGCCAAGTCTGATTGCCTAGCAGTGGCTGCTTTTGTTTGTTTGCTTTTGAGACAGGGTTCACTCTGTTGACCAACCTGGAGTGCAGTGACATGATCATGGCTCACTGTAGCCTCAAACTCCTGGGCTCAAGCCATCCTCCTACCTCAGCCTCCAGAGTAGCTGGGATTATAGGCATGCACCACCACACTTGGATAACCTTTGTCTTTTTTTATAGAGACAAGGTCCTACTGTGTTACCCAGGCTGGTCTTGAATTCCTGGGCTCAAGCTGTCTTCCCACCTTGGCCTTCCAAAATGTTGGGATTACAGGTGTGAGCCACCACACCTGGCCATGGCTGCCTCCTGAGAGGGAGATTCTGAAGCCACTTCTTGGAGATGATCACTAGCCATTTCTAGGTTAGTGATGGCTGCCATGGATTTCTGGAGAAACCGACAGCACAAATGCCATATATTTGCCATCTGTAGATTACACTGATTTTGCGAGTACAGGCAAACTTACCATCTTGAGTCAAGAGGACCCTTTCTAAGCTGCGGGCTATAGAAGGAAGGGAGGGATCCTATAGGAAGGGTTAGAATGGGATGCATGTAGCCAGGACAGAGGTGGGGGCATATGGCTGGTGAACTGCTTTAGAGGTAGCTGCTGCGCACTGTGCTAGGTCAAGGGCAGAGCCTGATGAGAGGGTGGCCAAGTCATGAGCAGGATGTGGCTGACCTTGTAGAGGATGTAGATGAGTAGACCCAGGAGCAGGAGGCCAAAGAGGATGGCTAGGATAATGATCCACAGTGGGACGCCATAGCTGCCCTCTGCCTTGGTCCACTGCACAACTGTGGCCACCTGGGGAGCAAATCGGGCGAAGTCAATGAGAGCTCAGAAGTTCTTTCTACCCTATACTTGGCTCCCACTTGTCATCGATCTAGAGCCACTGCCCAACTTACTTTGAACTAACGGCATTCCGAACTCAAAAATTTAAGTTCCTAAAATATACAATATTGTCTCTTGCTTTTGGGCTTGCATATCGTATCCGTTTTTTTAGACGGTCTTACTCTGTCACCCAGGCTGGGGAGCAGTGGCGTGATCTCAGCTCACTACAACCTCCACCTCCTGGTCTCAAGTGATCCTCCTGCCTCGGCCTCCTGAGTAGCTGGGACCACAGATGTACGCTACCACATCTGGCTAATTTTTGTATTTTTTGTAGAGATGGGGTCTCACTACGTTGCTCAGGTTGGTCTCAAACTTTTATTTTTTTGAGACAGAGTCTTGCTCTGTCGCCCAGGCTGGATTGCAGTGGCGTGATCTTGGCTCACTGCAACATCTGCCTCTCGGGTTCAAGCCATTCCCTTGCCTCAGCCTCCAGAGTAGCTGGGACTACAGGCGCGCACCACCACACCCAGCTAATTTTTTGTATTTTAGTAGAGACAGGGTTTCACCATGTTGGCCAGAATGGTCTTGATCTCCTGACCTCGTGATTCACCTACCTCAGCCTCCCAAAGTGCTGGGATTACAGATGTGAGCCACTGCACTCAGCCTCATATGTTATTCACCTCTCCCCAAGATATCCCTTTCCTGAATGGCTAGGCTGGTTAGTTCCTATTTATTCTTCAGGTCTCAGCTTGAACATCACTTCTTCCGAGAAGCCTTCCCTGACCCGGCTAGACTGGGTTCGGGTGTTCCTATTGTGTTTTCATAAATATCATCACACTTGGTGATATTTATGTGTTGTTCCACGAGACTGTGAACTCCAGGAGCAAAGATACCATGTTGATCTTGCTTACCACCCTGTCTCTGGCATCTGCACAGTGCTTGGCACATAGATTTTCAACAGTTGTTAACAATAATAAGGCCAGCCCACACCCATGTCCCAGCCCTCGTTCCGGCACTCTGAGCCCTGTATTCCCTCGTCCAGCCCTCTGGCCCTAGACTCACCTGACGCTCCTTTTGGGGCAACTGCTGAGGCAGGATTCGATAGGGCATCTTCAGGGCTTTGTACACAGCCTCACACTGCAGGCTGAATGGCTGGTGCCTCCTCTGTGGATGGGGAAAGGTGGTCAGCACATCCTCTCTTGGGATCCAGAGGACATAGGGTTCCCCATGGTCTGGCTGGGGTTGTGATCGTTCCCTATTTTGACTCATTCTTCCTGAGTCTCTCTCTTTCTCTCTTTTTTTTTTGTTTGAGACAGGGTCTTACTCTGTCTCCCAGGATGGAGTACAGTGGTGTGGTCTTAGGTCACTGCAACCTCCACCTCTTGGGCTCAAGCAATCCTCTTGCCTCAGCCTCCTGAGTAGCTGGGACTATAGGCATGTGCCACCACGCTCAGCTAATTTTGTTTTGTTTTTGTAGAGATGGAGTTTCGCCATGTTGCCCAGGCTGGTCTCAAACTTCTGGCTGAACCTCGGCCTCCCAGAGTGCTGGGATTACTAGTGTGAGCCACTGTGCCCGGCCCCTGAGCCTCTCTTGATATTCCTTATATGAGATAATAAATGTGTAACTGAATAATAATATATAATTAGATGACTATATGTTCAATAAAAAATATTTTTTTGAATCATTAATGTGCTTTTTTTTTTTTTTTTTTTGAGATGCAGTCTCACTCTGTCACCCAGGCTGGAGTGAAACGGCATGATCTGAGCTCACTGCAACCTCTGCCTCCCGGGTTCCAGTGATTCTTTTGCCACGGCCTGCCGAGTAGCTGGGACTACGGGTGTGTGCCACCACACTTGGCTCATTTTTTGGTATTTTTAGTAGAGACGGGGTTTCGCCGTGTTAGCCAGGATGGTCTCGATCTCCTGACTTCGTGATCTGCCCACCTTGGCCTCCCAAAGTGCTCGGATTACAGGCATGAGCCATGGTGCCTGGCCTATTAATGTGTTTTGACACCAGGACAGTGCCTGGCTTGCACTGTGTGCTCAAGCAATGACTGCTCTTTACTATTCGTACATCTGCTTACCTCTCCACTATGGATTCATCTTCCATTTCACTGTTTTTCAATCATTCTTTGCACACTGATCTCCCTTCAGCCCGCCCTCCTCTGAACGGGCCAGGAAAGGGAAGCTGCTGATCCCACTTTGACCACTAGGTGGCGCTAAGGACATACAGCTTGGTCTAGACGAGGGCAAGGAAGGGGAGGGAGCTGGAGTGCTGGGTCCCATTCACCAAAGGACAGGTGGCTACTGCAGTGGAGAAAGGGGTGGCTCAGTCTAAGCAGCCCCAAAGGTCAAGGGTTAGGGCTGAGGTAAGGCTCCCTCACCTGCAAGAAGGTCTTGGCCCAGACTCGGAAATGCAACTGCAGACTTTTGCTCTCTTGTTGGTGGAGGGGCCCGAGCTCGCAGCGCAGCCTGAGACACTCAGCCTCCGGACATTTCTAGGAAGAAAGAAGCTTGGACCCGGTGTTCTGGCCTTGGGATGTCTCTGAGAACCCAAGCAAGCACTCAACACTTTGGTCCACACCTCATTCCCCGCCTGACTTACCAGGATCTGAGGTCCTGAGGAAGCAGAGCTGCGGCTTGGAGCTTCCCGTTTCTGCTGGTGGTGCAGGGAACCCTCGGGAACCAGCTATAAGACAAAGAGACTGCTGGGCCCCTTTCCCACCTCATTACAGCTTCTAAGTCAGCCTGCACCTGGGTTGTGGAGCAGCTTCAGCCTATTTTTTCATCTATCTCTTTTTTTTTTTTGAGACGGAGTTTCGCTCTCGTTACCCAGGCTGGAGTGCAATGGCGCGATCTCGGCTCACCGCAATCTCCGCGTCCTGGGTTCAGGCAATTCTCCTGCCTCAGCCTCCTGAGTAGCTGGGATTACAGGCACGTGCCACCATGCCCAGCTGATTTTTTGTATTTTTTTAGTAGAGACGGGGTTTCACCATGTTGACCAGGATGGTCTCGATCTCTTGACCTTGTGATCCACCCGCCTTGGCCTCCCAAAGTGCTGGGATTACAGGCGTGAGCCACCGCACCCGGCCTCATCTATCCCTTTATTCATCCATCCAACTGTCCCGCTCCTATGTGCAAGGCACCGAGCTCAGTGTTAAAATATGGAAATGAAGAAAACTTGGTTCTTGGAGTTCACATTGGAGGAGATGCTTAAATCAATAATTAGATCCTTGTTCCTGTTTTTGTACTGGCCATTTCCTCGGTTTGGACTGCTCATCCCTGAATCTTGTAGGTAGGTTCATCCTTATCTTTTGGGCCTCAATTCAGCTGGTCTTCAAGAGATATTCTGATGATTCAACTTAAATCATCTCCCCACAGCTTATTAACACTTCATATTCATCACCTTTCAATCCCTGTTCATTTTTCTCCTTCTCTTTTTTTTTCTTCCTTTCTTTTTTGAGAGGGAGTCTTGCTCTGTTGCCAGGCTGGAGTGCAGTGGCGCGATCTCGACTCACTACAACCTCCAACTCCCGGGTTCAAGCGATTCTCCTGCCTCAGCCTCCCGAGTAGCTGGGATTACAGGTGCACACCACCACACCTGGCTAATTTTTGTATTTTTAGTAGAGATGGGGTTTCACTATGTTGGCCAGGATGGTCTTGATCTCTTGACCTCTTGATCCGCCCACCTCGGCCTCCCAAAGTGCTGGAATTACAGGCGTGAGCCACCGCGCCTGGTCCTCTTTTTATTTTCTATGTCTCTATCGCCCTTCACTAGAATGTTAAGTTCCATGAACGTGAGGACTGTCAGTTTTTGTTTGGTGCAATATTTCCTGGGCTTAACAGTGTTCAGTACAGCACTCCTTCAACTAAATGTTAATGAGTAAATGAACTATCAAACAGGCATTGGAGCCCAGAGGGAAAGGTTTGAAGAAGGCTTCCTAGAGGAGGTGGCACACAACACGGCCCTAGGGGTATGCCGGGAAGCAAAGAAGGGATAGCTCAGGCAGAAGGAAACACAGTGGATGAAAGTCATTTTTCCTCCAGAGGCTTTTGAGGTACCTCTGGGCCTTGTGACCCTCAGCCCTAGCTCTAAGCATGTCCTCACTGCCTCTTGCAGGCCTCCAGCCACCTTCCCCAACCCCTCAGCCTTGGTCCTCTGAACCTGCTCCCCTTCCCCATGCCAGTGTTCAGGCCCTCACCTCCAGGTCCTTTGGGTTAATGGGGTGACTGGGGGTGCAGTTGAGTCCCGTAAATTTGGTCACATACAGGAGCTGCTGACCTTCCAGAGCCTGGGGACAGCTGAGCTCCAGCACGCCCTGGCTAATGGAGCTGGGGCCCTGGTTGATGAGCTGAGGAGGGAAGAACACAATCATCATGGGAAGGAAGGGAATGCTGCCCCTGGAGGCCCTGGGTCACCATGGCTCCACTGTACCCTGCTGTCGGGCTCCTATCTCAGAGATGAAGCAGGGAACCAGCGGGCAGAGATGAAATCCTCTCTAACCAACACTTTTGGAGGGGGCTCCATCTTTCTTTCCAAGTCACTCAACTGGCCTGTCTCTCTGGCTCTTTCTCACAGGACACTGCCTCATGCCTTTGCATATATATCACTTACCCCTCCCTCCTCTCTTCCTCTCAGTCCCCCATGTTGGTTCCAGCCATTTGTCACTCATACTAGCTCCTCCTTTCCCATCATTCATTCTGGCCCTGCCCCTTCCCTCCCTCTAGCTTGGCCTGCCTGGTGCCCAGTCCTCCCTGCCACCTATCCCTCTTTACCTCGTAGACATGGTGGACAGCGGGTCCCACGTCTTCCTCCTTCTGTGGCCGGTCTCGCGGGTGCCACTCGCTTACTGGGAATAGCACTGCCTCAGGCTTGGAGACACTAAGGAGGAGGGTGTTTTAGAGGAGGCCGGAAGGGACCCCATATGCATCCTTCCCTAGAAGTCTGTCTCCCCTCTCAAAAAGACCCCATTCTGCCTGGCACTGACCCGTTCAGGGTGACCTGGGCCTTAGCCTCCACGGAGAGCCGGAAGGAAACCACGTCGCTTTGTGAGTTGTTGAGATTCTTGCTGTGGGATGGAGGCAAGACTGAGGTCCTGGAGCACAGCCACTGAGAACTGTGCCCAGCCCTCTCCTCTATCCCCAGCTCAGCCCCAGCCTAGACACACTCACTCCCTACCTGAGGATCTGGAAGTCAAACTGGATGGTTTTCTTAGTGTCCCGGAGATGGGGGACTGTAAACCGAAGTCCACCCCATAGCTGGGGACAGAAAAAGAGGAAAACAGGGCAGTTAGACCGTGTATTTCAGCCCTCCCTCGCCATTTCATAGCTGCCCTCAGGTCCGCTCTCCCTCTGCCTCATCCTTTTTTTTTTTTTTGAGTTGGAGTCTCTCTCTCTCTGTTGCCAGGCTGGAGTGCAGTGGCGCCGTCTCGGCTCACCGCAACCTCTGACTCCCTGGTTCAAGCTATTCTCCTGCCTCAGCCTCCTGAGTAGCTGGGATTAGAGGCACGTGCCACCATGCCCAGCTAATTTTTGTATTTTAGTAGAGACAGGTTTCACCATGTTGGCCAGGATGGTCTTGATCTCCTAACCTCATGATCTGCCCGCCTCGGCCTCCCAAGTGTTGGGATTACAGGTGTGAGCCACCACGCCCGGACCCCATCCTCTTGTCCTAAACTTACATTGGCTCCTGCCTTCATGGGGTTGCCCAGGTCACACACCAGCAGGCGGCTCTCGTTCACAGCAAAGTAGTCACAGCTCAGGCTGGAGAAGTTCTGGGGGTGGGGTGGGTGCTGGTCAGGTTTTGGTGTCACCTCTGGAGGGGTATCCTCCCAATCCCACTCGAGAGTCTCGTCTCACCCCTGGGTTTCTGACGAGTCCTGAGTACTCAGCCTCTGGAGGGGCTGTGACCCGAAGTTCAGCCTCATAGGCGCCGCCCTCACCCACATTCTGGGCATGGAAAATGAGGTTCAGCGCGTTCTTGTCACCCAGGTACACATGGCGCTGCTCCCTGGAGGGGACACAGAGTGTAAGAGACACTGGGGAATTGATCCTCAAACCAGGACAAAGGACCATTTTAAGAGTAATAACAGTAATAACACACACTGTTTAGTGGGTTCTAACTCTATGGCAGGCACAGGCTAGACTTTTTATGTAGATTATTTCATTTAATCTTTCCAAAAAGTCAGAGAAATAAATGCTACTATTCTCACTATGCAAATAAGTTAAAGCTCAGAGAAGCCCAGCAACTTCCCATGGTGACACAGCTGGTTTGTCCCTATTTGGCTGTCTCAGGTGCCAGGTGCACCTGAACTCCCTAGCTCACTGTCAGCGCTACTTACCCAAATACTTCCAGCTGCAGGTCAGGCACACAGATGTTGTCTTCTCCACAGTCCAGCAGGATCTGGGCCTGGGGAGCAGGACAGCCTTGAGAGGGGAAGTTTAGATCCATTCCTGGGCTGCAGGCTCTTCTCTTTCCAGGGCCCTGCCCCCCAGTCCCCAGGCCTCTGTCCTCCCAGGTCCCTTCTTCCTGCCTTGTCCTCACCTTGTCCTCTATCCGGCTCTTGCTCTGGTAATGTAGAGCTGGCCTGAGGCCATGGCTGTCCACCGGGGCTTGGGGGTCCAAGGAGAAGTTGAGAGCGATGTGAATTGGGGAGAGTTTGTCTCGAAATTCTGACTCGTTCTAGGGCCAGAGGAGAGAGTTCACAGAGTCAGGGGTCTCTGGGGACTTGGTGGCACTGCTCCTCAGCCTCTCTCATCTCCCTTTGTCTGCTTAGGGCCCAATTCTGACCATCCTCATTGTTTCAGAGGTCCTGGCAGCCTGCTTGCCAGCTCCTCTGACAGAAGGTCTTCTTTCTCAGTTCCTCAAGAGTCCCAAACCTTTCATTGGAATCTCCTAGTCTTTCCCTTCAGGAAGGGCCCTCAGTTCTATGTGGCCACCCTCCCTGGCCAGTCCATACCCTGCCCTCTGGGCCATACCCTGAGGTAGATTTTCATCTCTCTGCAGTCCTCTCGAGCCCCGTTCTGGATGAGCAGGGTCTGGGTCAGGGTTGCCTGCCTGGAGGCCAGGAACAGTGCCCGCCGTACCCCTCCCTTCTGCTTCTGCCAGTCCAGCTGAAGTTCCACTGTGAAGCCTGCAGCCAGGGACATAGAAGGGGAATTTGATTGTCTCTCCTCATCTTTTCAGAGAGAAGAAATGTCCCCAGGTCCCCAGTCTCTTTGTCCCCTGTCCCAGGGCCTGAGCTCTCCAGGCAGTCTCCCTCACCAATGGAGTCAGGGACGTGTTTTCCAGAAGCATTGAGGCAGAAGCTAAGGTTGATGCTGGAGAAAGACCAAGAAGAAAGCTGGTGAATCCAACTGGAACAGACATCCCATCCTCTACCTATCTCCCTGCCAGACCCAGACTAGGACACCCCCAATTTCCCCTTCCTAAGGCATACTCGGCACCCCTGCCCACTCCCAGGCTCGGGTCTCTGCAATTTCCTGGGTGCCAGCTCACCAGGACACAGGGTTCCCCTCTAAGCTGCAGCTGCGCTCCTCCGGGTTGAACATGGCAGGGAAGATGGTGAGGGAGGCACTGGCAGACACGATGGGGCGGCCCCTTTCAAGAGTGAATGTGGGGTAAATAGAATTAGGATCCTCTGTAGCCCGGACACAGGAAACTGATGCCCAAGCCCCAGAATGTGTGCCCTCTGCGTTGATTTTCCCCACCTCAGCTCTGTTGAGAAATTCCCAGTTCCAGTCCTCCCAGGTTGTCCCCTCAACTTCCCTTGGAGTTCATACCTGTATACCACGGCCTTGTCTACACCAAAGGACCCCACAATCAGATCTGCAAGAAGTCAAGAAATCACCTCTTACAGCAAGCCCCAAATCAGGATCCTTTCTCTCTAACCCCTTCTGGTTTCAGTGCTCAAGGAGGCTGAAGTGAGAACACAGCGCCCTCTGGTGGAATTAGCCTAGAACTGCACCCAGGAACTTAGGAAAGGTGCAGAAGAGGGTAGAGGTCAGTCACCACGGAATTTTAAGGCGAAAAGGGGCGTTAGGCAAAACTCACCAGGATATCCATTGCCATCCAGGTCTCGACCTCCTCGAAGGGCAGAGCCAAAGAAATCTGGGGTGTGGCTGGCTGCCCACAGGGGCTGCAGAACCTGAGAAGGCTTGGAGCCCAGCCCTCCTGGGCCCCCAGGGAATACAAACACTACTCCCTGCTGAGTCTCCCCACCAAAAGGAGCCCCGATGGCCACATCTGGAAGACACAGAACACGCAATAGTCAGCAGGCCAGGAATCCAGGGGCCCAAATCTCTGCTACCAGACTTCAGGACCTAGGATCCTATTTTTTCCCATCTGTCAATCCCTATGTTCTAATCTCTTCAAATCCCAAGACCCAGACAGTGGGATTTTAACCCCTTGGGAAGTCATGGAGGTCTGGGTATTTTAGCTGACAGATGCCCTCTCCCCAGATCCCGTCTGACTTGGGCCCCTGCCTCCACTTTCGCTCTCTGAGTCCATGGTACTCACCATTGTAGCCATCCTGGTCCAGGTCCCCCAGGGGGGTCAAGGAGCTGCCAAATCGGCCAAACTCATCACGGCCAGTGAGGGTAAGGGTGGGCATGGGCTCTATGCCAGCTGGGTGCTGCAGGTAGACGTAGACCCTGCCCACCTCCTGAGGCCGCCCATCAGGGGTCCGTTCCATGAGCAGAGGTGCCCCCACCAGCAAGTCATCCAGCCTGAGGGGAAGGGCAAACCCAGGTAACTCTTTACCCTGTCTTGCCACCCCACCCCAATCCTAGTGCCAGAAATCCCAGGCACTATGGATCCCCTCAAATCAGAAGACCTGAGGTTTCTGATCATTAGCGCTCAGCTCTTTCCTTGTCCCTGAGCAAGGGGAATGCAGGTATGAGTGAGAGTCTAGAGGAAAAGACCTGGAGAAACTCTCCTTGCATTTCCTGTACCGTTCCCACTCTTCCCTCTTGATCTGGGAGAGGTATCACGTGTGCTCATTTCCCACTGCTCACCCGTCCCCGTTGATGTCTGTGGCAGCCACTGCATAGCCGAAGTAGGAGGCCATCTGGAGAGGACAAAGGGGCAGCCCTGGGTCAGAACTCGAAGATTCAATAAACAGGATCAAGAGGGGCTGGGAAGTTGGGCTGACATTGTTAGGTCAGGGCTGGAGCTTTGTTGGCAGTGGGTCAAGCTGGGGTGGGGTGAGGTGTAGCCTTACCTGTTCCCCTGAGAAGTTGTAGAGGGATTGGATGTCTGAGCCATTAAGGATGGTGACCTGGGGGATAAAGAGATAGGCCCATTGGTCCTGGACTCCCAGAGCATCCCGTGGTTAAAGAACAGATGTGTACAGGACACTCAGGGGCAGGAATTCCTTAGAGACACACATCACTGTCCCTAACTCCCTCCTCAGCTTTGCCCTCATATTCCCACCTGTATGCCAGGTAGGTCCACCCTATGTTTGCTTCACTATTTGTCTCCATATCGATCACCAACTACTGACAGATTTTGTATCTATGTGTTTGTCGTCTATCTCTACCCACTAGAATGTAAGATCAATAGGGGCAGAAACTTGATTTTGTTCTTTGCTTTCTCCTCAGAGCCTAAAGTAGTGCTTGGTAAGTAGTAAGCACTCAATAATTCTGACTAAATGTGCACTGGTGCCTCAAACCCATCATGTTTAAAACCCAAGTCATCCTCAACCTCCATTCCCCCCAAACCACAAACACTGTGTCTCCCCTATGTTTCCTTAGTGACCCACCCCACCAGGTCTCTTGAATCCTTGCCCTCTTCACTCTCACTGCTGTGACCTGGTGTGAGCCCTTTCCCAGGACTGCTGGGCAGATGTCTTGACAATGTCCCTGCCTCCAGCTCTCCTTTCCTATAGGCGCTCTTCCCCAACCCCCACTGCAGCCAGACTGGCTGATTGCCCTGCAGCAGATCTGGGAGGCTACCTCTGGCTTGGAAATCCAGTAGCTCCCTGCAGCCACTGCCTAAAGTCTCAACTTCTTGGCTGGTCCTCCAAGGCTCTGCAGAATCTGGGCCTAACTTATCTGTTTTTGCTTGATCTTTCCATATTCTACTTATCCTCAATCAGCTCATGAATCTGCTAAGCTGGGCTGTAATTGTTTCCTTTTCTTTTTTCTTTTTTTTTGAGATGGAGTCTTGCTCTTGTTGCCCCGGCTGGAGTGCAGTGGCACAATCTCAGCTCACGGCAAGCTCTGCCTCCTGGGTTTAAGAGATTCTCTTGCCTCACCCTCCCAAGTAGCTGGAATTATAGATGGCTGCCACCAGGCCCCGCTAATTTTTGTATTTTTAGTAGATACGAGGTTTCACCATGTTGGCCAGGCTGGTCTTGAACTCCCGACTTTGTGATCCTCCTGCCTCAGCCTCCCACAGTGTTGGGATTACAGGTGTGAGCCACCATGCCCCACCTGTTTTTTTTCTTTTATCTCTTTCATGCTCCTGCATAGGGATGCCCTCTTGCCTCATCTCTCTTGAACCGTCATAGAACCTTCTCTGATCTGTCCTCTTCCTTTTAAAAAAATTTAACTTTGTATTTCCTGACTCCCCAAACTTGTTACCATCCTTATCCTAGAAAGGAGATTATTCTTTCCCCTAAACTGCTATGTCACTGTATCTACTTTTCTGAAGTTTGTCAAAGTGCAGAAAGAATCCTGATTTTGGATTAAGATAGACCTGATTTTAAACCTACTTACTAACTGGGTGATCTTAAGCAACTTATTTGGTCTCTTAGAACTTCAGTGTTCTCACATGTAAAATACAGATGGTAATATCTACCCCATGGGCTTGTTGTGAAGAATAGAAATCATGAATAGATAGTGCCTGATGCACGGAGAAGAGAATGAATTGTTGCTTCTCTTTAGATCACAATTGTATGTGTGTCTTATCTATCATATTTGATTAGAAGCATCTTATAAGATGGGGTAGGATACCTTATTCATCTTCTTATCTCTTACTTTGCCTTAATAAATGTTGTTAATTGAACAAACTCCTACGGCACTCTTATCTGTATCTTTTTAAAAGCACTTGTCCTGGTCTAATAATAACATCTGCCAGTTGTACATTGCCTAACAATTCACCGAGCACTTTCACATACATTTTCTCGTTTTGCTCTTGCAAGAGGCTTGTGAGGTCAGAATGATTGTTATCTCACTATACAGAGAAGAAGGAGGCTCAGAGAGGTTCAGCAGGAAGCAGAGTATGAATAAAGAGCAGAATGGGCCGGGCGTGGTGGCTCACGCCTGTAATCCCAGTACTGTGGGAGGCCAAGGCAGGAGGATCTTGAGGTCAGGAGATTGAGACCATCCTGGCCAACATGTTGAAACCCTGTCTCTACTAAAAATACAAAAATTAGCCGGGCGCGGTGGCTCAAGCCTGTAATCCCAGCACTTTGGGAGGCCGAGGCGGGTGGATCACGAGGTCAAGAGATCGAGACCATCCTGGTCAACATGGTGGAACCCCGTCTCTACTAAAAATACAAAAAATTAGCTGGGCATGGTGGTGCGTGCCTGTAATCCCAGCTACTCAGGAGGCTGAGGCAGGAGAATTGCCTGAACTCAGGAGGCGGAGGTTGCGGTGAGCCGAAATCGCGCCATTGCACTCCAGCCTGGGTAACAAGAGTGAAACTCCGCCTCAAAAAAAAAAATAAATAAAAATAAATAAATAAATAAAATAAAAATACAAAAATTAGCCGGGTGTGGTGGCACGTGCCTGTAATCTCAGCTACTCAGGAGACTGACGCAGGAGAATCATTTGTACCCAGGAAGGGGGGCGGAGGGTGCGGTGAACCAAGATCATACCACTGCACTCCAGCCTGGCGACAGAGCAAGACTGTGTCTCACAAAAAACAAAAAACAAAAAACACAAAAAACCCTCGCAAACTGCCATGCATGCTTCTTTGTGATTAGCCAGGGGAGGAGAGGAAGTGAGGGGTCAGGCTGGGTCTTACATAGCCGTAAGTGAGGTTTCCTTTGGGCACACCAGCAACAAAGTCTGCAAAGAGAAGAGAAAGTTGTGACCTAAGGGTGGGGAAAGGGAAGTGGATAATGGTGAGCATCCAAATACATGGGCTCTCAGGCCCTGGGCCTCTAACCACCCCCTCCTTTGGCCCCAGCCTAGGGACACACTCACCTTCTGTGTCGTCACCACTGAATTCACCCACGGCCACGGAATATCCTGGGAGACATGGTGGATGGATGTTAGGATTCCTGCTCTGGGGACCCCTCTACCCTGGCCTATCCCCAATCCTTTCCCCACTTCTACTGGGTCTTCATAATCAGCATACAGATGACAAGTGTGGCTGGGGATGGCCGCCTGGGGGGGAGGCAAGGGGGTGAGTGGGGACAGGAACACTTGAGATTCTCCCTCTGCCATCCCTTCCCCACTTGCTGGCTCACCTAGGTAGCTGTCGTCATAGATGGAACTGGCCTGACGAGTCTGCAGCTGCCCTTGAACCAGGTTGATCAGGTACTCGGGGTAATACGATTCTGCAATCTGCTCCTGAGTGGCAGACAGGATCTGGCCTGGAGAGAGGATGAGGAGGGAGTAGATGGAGGGGAGCTGGCAGAGGGGCTTGGGACTCTGGGGGCTGACTGGGTAGTAGTTCAGAAGTCTGGTTCAAGAAAGGGAAGCATGGGAAGGGTGGCAGTATGGATATTTCAGGAAGGGAAGGGGCGAATTGGGAGTAGGGTGGGAGGCTATGTGCCAGGGGACTGAAATACCAGAGACAGGACTTACCTTGCCAGAAATAGCTTCCTGGTCCACCTAAAACCACACGGCCAGTCTGTGGGTGAAAGGAGGGGAGTCTGACATCCGGTCCCGAGCCCCCTGCCTCCACTTCCCACGCCCCTTCTCTCCCAGACCCCTCTCTCACCTTGGTGAACTCCGCACTGAAGCCTCCCTGGCAGTAACCCTGTCCTGCTGCCCAGCTGAAATCTGTGAGAGGAGAAGGTGGTGAAAATGAGCCCTGCGCAGATGGGTCATCCAGGAAAGAACAGAGGGCATAGGGAAGGAGGTGGGAGAGAGAACCAGAGAAAGGGTCTTCCAGGGCCAGACAGTAAGCATAAAGGCTAACTAACTGCCTTAGCCTTTATCTTAAGCAACATACTTGGTCTCTTAGAACCTCACGGGGGAACACAGGGGCGCAAGTCAGCCCTAAGTATATGAGACACTCCATGCAGAGGGCAGACATGGGCACGGGCCCCCTCTTGTCCCTACCTGAGCGGCAAGGTGCATACTCCAGAATTCGGGTGAAGTTATCTGTGGAGAGGTAGCAGGTGCCCACGGGGTCGCTCAGTGGCTCCTTCTCTGTGCGCCAGCTGTACAGTGGAGCGCATGCCTGGGAGGGCGCAGGAGGAGGAGGGGACTTCAGATTTAGTCAGTAAGGCCCTTCCTCCCTCCCTCCAGGACTGGCCTTACCCAACCACTGCCCATCCCCTGGCCACCACACCACTGAGCCTGCTGGGCCCTCACCAAGATGGAGGAGCCATGGGCTCGAACTGTTGCCCCGAACCACTGCAAGGACTTGTACTCCACAGGCTCCTCTCCCTCTGAGCTGGACAGTGAGGATTCCAGGAGCCGAGAGCCTTGTGGGAGTGAGAAGGGGGTGTCTCGCTGAGCCATGGACGGTTGAGCACTAGGGCAGCCCCTACTCTCAGCCTGGGGATACCCCACAAATGCTTCTCAGCCCTGAGACTCCATGACTCACTGGGAGTGCGGAGTGGGGAAGGAGCTTAATTCTGTTTTGCGTAGCCTGACTCACCTCTCCTCTACACACATACACATACACGCATGCACACACACATGCATGCACACAGACGCACACATGCACACACACACGCATGCACACACACACTCATGCACACGCACACAGAACCTGGGCTTTCTAGAGTTGCCTCCCCATGGTTCCCGCTTTCTCACCCAGCTGGGACAAGGATGCCCGCTGTGGAGTGGAGGCAGGAGGAGGGTGGTGAGGAACAGTGGCTATTTACCAAGCAGGGAACTAACTCTTTGGCTGTACTTCTTTATCTGTACTTGGGCTGTGTCTTTAACAGCATCTTGTCACACCTCCTTTTTTTTTCTTCTTTTTTTGAGATAGGGTCTCACTCTGTCCCCCAGGCTGGAGTGCAGTGGCACAACCTCAGCTCACTGCAATCTCCACCTCATGGGTTCAAGTGATTCTCCTGCCTCAGCCTCCCAAGTAACTGGGATTACAGGCGTGTGCCACCACACCCAGCTACTTTTTGTATTTTTAGTAAAGACAGGATTTCATCATGTTGGTCAGGATGATCTCAAACTCCTGACCTTGTGATTTGCCTGCCTTGGCCTCTTAAAGTGCTGGGATTACAGGCATGAGCCACCATGCTCGGCCTTTTTTTTTTTTAAACATGGTCTTGCTCTGTCTCTCAGGCTACAGGGCAGTGGGGCAATCACCGCTCACTGAAGCCTTGACCTCCCCACTCAGGTGATCCTCCCATCTCAACCTCCAGAGTAGCTGGGACTACAAGGGTTCACCACTAGGCCTGGCTAATTTTTTTTTTTTTTTTGAGAAGGGTCTTTCTCTGTCACCCAGGCTGGAGTGTAGTGGCGTGATCTCGGCTCACTGAAACCTCTGCCTCCTGGGCTCAAGCGATTCTTGTGCCTCAGCCTCTCACACCTGAGAGGGTGTATTTGTATTTTTAGCAGAGACAGCATTTTGCCATGATGGCCAGTCGGTTTCAAACCCCTGGCCTCAAATGATCCACCTGCCTTGGCCTCCCAAAGTGCTGGGATTACAGGCATGAGCCACTGAGCCCGGCATCTCTAAGTATATTTCTGGAGACTGATGGCCTTAGTTCATATCCTCGCTCCAATGTTTGCCAGTGGTACAATCTTGGATAACCTCTGTCTCCTCACTTATAAAATGGGGATAATAATACCTTATACAGTTGTTAAAAGGATTCAGTGAGCTAATATATGTAAAGCGTTCACAACTGGCCTGGCACAGAGCAAGTGATAGTTGTTAGTCTCCGTCTTCCTCCCATCCGTTTGTGTCTACTCAGACCTGGAGCTCCTTGAGGGCAGTGGCTTAGTCATCTTGCAATCCCGGCAGCTCCAGCACAGTGCCTGTCATGCACTGTCACTTAGTCAGTGCTTAGTTAAAGGAACTGAATGGTCTGTGCAACTCTCCCTGTCTTTGTCTGTGTTACGGCCCTGGCCTCCCAGAGTTGTGGGTGATTCAGGGGAAATGAGAGCCACATGTTTCTGAATCATGCCCGCCCTCCTTGGGCTGGGCTGGACTGGGAACGTGGAGTGAGTGCCATGGGGATCCACTGCAAGCGGCTGGAGCACCAGAGCTGGTGCTGAGAGGTCACGTGGCTGGGGTCTGAGCAGGCTCCACCCCCTGCCCCAGGCCCCACCCAGGCCTCGCCCCCAGGCTGCAGTCCCCACCCCCAGTTCCTCCCTGAATTTTACCGGCCTACCTTTGTGGTCAAATTCAATGGGGGTGCACTTTGTGTGTCTGGCGCCCCAAGGACAGAGGTAGACAGCACCACCCTGCAGCACTCCTGGCTGGCTGGTGTTAGCCTTGGGTGCTCCCACCAGCACGCTGACCCTGTGAAGGGGAAAGGAGAGGCAGTTCAGAGTGGCTCCTAGCTCTTCATCCGTGTCTGGAGGCGGGAAGGACCCAGGCCTCTAGGCTGGGGCTGGCTGGGGGTGGAGTAGATGCCCCCCTGGGTTGTATTTATATCTCAGAAGATGCCACAGATGCCAGAGGCACAGGCTGGAGTCAGGCGGTCCCCATGTGCCGCTGTCACTAATACAACCCTCCCCTCCTCCCGCCATTCTCTCTCCTTTCCTACCTTCCCCCGTTCATAAAGAGAGGAGGAACCAGAGTCAATTCCTAGGAGGAGAAGAGGGCCAGATCCTGGACCCCCGCTTCTCCCTCTCCTCTAGGTACCCGCTGAGATTAGATGCGCAGCCTCTGGAACCCCAAGGTCCTCTGGAGCCTCAGGGTCTCTCATCTAGCCTATTTACTCTTCTCCCAAGGCATATCCTCTCCCTGGGCCAAGACCCAGGCATCTGGTTGCCCAGCCACCCCGGCTTGGGGTGTGTAGGAGGAAAATGTGAGTCTTGGAAATCAGGCAGCAGGAGTGGAGAGAGGAGCTGGAGAACAGTGAATACAGATTGTTCCACTGGGCCTGCCTCACCCCGGCCCTGGTGTGGACCTCCCCTTCCTGGCTGGGTATCTGTCTCAGCCCTTGAGCCCCTTTCTCATAGACCATCCCCAGCTGACTGAATTCGAAGTCTGCTCTACTGGGGTCCTAGTTCTGGACACAGTGCCTCAGTTTTCCCTGAGATGAGGAGAAGATTTGCCTCTGCTGGGGGCCCTACGTAATGGGGTGGTCATAGCTCAGGGCCTGGGCAGTCTCCCTGCCCTCAGTTCTGCCTCATTCATCCCCAGGTCCCTTGCCTCCCAGACCTCCACACAGCTCTTGGCTCTCCTGGCTTTCCCCTAAGGGTCTCCTGCCAGGACAGTATCTGGCAGCCTGGGCAACTCAACCCAGTGCCCTTGCCAGCCTCGGCCTCTGCTCTGTTTGGTGTCTGCCTCTGGCACTGCCTTCTCAATCTCTCTGTCCCTCTGCCCCTGTGACTGCTTGCTGTGTTGGTTTAGATTTTTGGATCCTATCTCTCTATCTTAGATTTCAGGTTTCTCCATCTCGATTGGTTTCTGTCCACTTTCGGCTTTCAGCCTGTCCAATACCTAGCCCTTCCCTGGTAGTTGAATACCTTCCTCAGCTTTCTTACTAGGCAAGAAGGCCCAAGTGAGGGATTATGGTAGAGGCCACAAGAGCTGGGGATATTTTCCAACTATACCAAGGTGGGGAGGAGTGGTCCAGGAGGCGCAGGGGATGGAGGCGACAGAGAGAACAGTTCCACAGTTCCGAGGGGACAGAAATGGGGAGTGAGGAGGAGTCTGTGCGGGCCAGTGGGAGAATGGAGGGGAGAGAAGGAGGGTCCAGAGGAACAGGAGACGGGTAGGCTGCAGAGGGAGAGCTCCTGAAGTTAGGGGGGTGGGGAGGGGAGGTGCCAGTCTCATTACTCTGGGGACAGGAAATGTTGACTGCCTGTGGCTTCCTGTCTGTTTCCAACCTCTCACTTCTCCGTTTGTCTCCCACACCCCCAGCTCCCCACCAGGCCCCACCCCTCTCACTCAGGCATTATATCCAACTGGGGGTTATGGCTGCTGATGGTGAGAGATTGCACAGCCCCCAGGCCTGGGTGAGGTGAGAGGAGTATACCCCCCTCTCCCTCAGGAGGGGCAGCCCCAGGGAACTCAGTTGCTGCGTTCAGGCTCTAGAAAGCAGAAATGGCCACCAACCTGAACTAGACCAGAACAGCTGAGGTACAGGAAGCAGTGAAAGGAGCACTGGACCAGGAGCCAAGAGTTCAGGTTCAGGCACTAACTGTGGACTTGGGCAATACCCTCTTCCTCTTTCTCTGGCTGAAGAAGAGGTTATCTCAAAGTTTCCTGGAGCACAGGGCTAAGGCCAAGGGACCCCATTCCTACACCCAATTTCCTCAACACCCACTGCTCTTGGAGAGGAGCTGAGCCTGACACTCCTGGGATGGCCTGAAGAAGTCGCTTGGAGTTTAGCAGGGTTGCAAGACAGAGAGTTTCTGAGGTTCGTAAAGCCCCGTGCGGGCAGATCCATTCTGACTGTGTGATAGTTCACGATATCTGGCATGCAGGCAAGTGGCACAGGCCCGGGCCTCCCTCCCTCCCGACACACTACCCATGGCTCATGCCTGGAGAGGCAGTGGCCCTTCCATCCCAGCAACCCTAGGTCAATCCAATAAGTAGTGCCTCCCGCCGCCAGCTTGCCAAGTGAGGCGACTGGGGCCAGGATGGCATGCAAGCCAGTCTGTCCTTGTTTTCCCATATCTTCTTCCTGCTTCCTAAATCCTGCAGCAGTTGGGCACTTTTAGGGGTCTAAGAAGGCAACAATGGAGGGTCCACGGGCTATTTTCAATATTTCAGAGAGCCTAGCGGAAATCATGCATTTACCAGATAAGGTGGCCTAGGCTAATTAAAACCTCAAGTGTATTTGCTTTTGGCTGGAATTCTATCAACTCATGTGGGAACTTGGTTATCTCATGCTGCTCAGAAACCCTGATTGGCAGCTATAGATGTTTTTGGTTAATAAAAAATGAGGAAAGGAATTAATTATTTCTTACTAAATGCAGTTTGGCAGGTACACTTTTCCGAAATAGAGTCTGAGAGAAGAAATAATTGCCATAATTTATTCTGAAGCTCAGCAATGGAAGGGTTGGTCCTTAGAGACACAGACTACCACAGCGAGCAGGCACTGTAGAGAGCATCCACTGGGTTTAAGACTTTACTGTAGGCGCCTCAGACCACATAACATAAAGGCAGGCTGGCCTCGTTCTGAACACTCCTCAAGAAAAAGCTCGAAGTTGCTCACCTCATCCCATGCTCTCATGTTGCAGATGGGAAAACTACCCCAGAGGGGTTAAGTCATATGCTTAGGTCACTCAGCTTTCCTCCCAGAATCGGAGACGGAAGTTAGGAATCCTGATTCCTAGGACAGCATTCTGGTCTACCCGATTGCCAATTTATTCCCTCCTCTCATCTCTATCTCCCCAGCCAGGCTTCTGATTAACTAAGTCCCAGTTCAATACTGGGTTACTGTTTGACTCTGTTGGCCTGACAAGGTCGGGGGTGGAGAGCAGCAAGTGGACCAGCGGCCAGCTCCTACAGATCCTACAGCAGCATGGGCCAGGCCAGAGGAGGACACCTGGTTCAGGGTCCCCCAGTGCATTCACAAGGGATATGTATGACTGGCTGAGGAAGAACAGCTGTCTCCACTTATGGCAGTTGCAGAGGGAACAAGGAGCTGAGCCGAGACTGGCCTACCTTTCAAGCTTTCAAGTGTTCTGGGTTAAGTCACTGCCTCTCCTCAATCTTTGGATTCTCCAGCATAAACTGATGGATTTCCCTTGAATATTTATTCAACTAACTTCTGGTTCAAAATTTCTATGACTCCCTCGCTGTGTCTCCCAGTCTAGAGTACGGTGTCGTGATCTTGGCTCACTGTGGTCTCAGCTCACTGCAATCTCTGCCTCCCAGGTTCAAGTGATTCTCCCGCCTCAGCTTCCTGAGTAGCTGGGATTACAGGCATGTGCCAGCATGCGGTTAATTTTTATATTTTTAGTAGAGACAGGGTTTTACCATGTTGGTCAGGCTGGTCTCGAACTTCTGACCTCAGGTAATCCACCCGCCCAGGCCTCCCAAAGTGCTGGGATTATAGGTGTGAGCCACTGCAGCTGGCCAGCCTCAGTTTTTATATCTCTAAAAATGGGGCAATAACGGCTTCCTTTGCTTTAACACAAGGATTTTTGTTACAATCCAATGGAAAAAATCAATATGAAAGTGCTAAAGGAAAATGAGAGACTATCGTTACTATCACTAGGATAAGCAAATACTCAAAGCAAGTAAGAAATGGGGGAAAACTTAAACAAAGAACTAGGCGGTAGCCAGGAAGGAGAGAACCAGAAACAAAAACAGCTACCCCATGAAACCCATGCCGCCCAGGTACTGATCACCCTCTGTGGACCAGGTCCCTTTTGTATATGTTTTCTCATTTAGTCCTCAGAACTCCATTAGGTGTCTGATTTTCATGGGAAGACCAGGCTCCAAGAGCTTGAGTACCTCACCCTAGGTGCTAGGGTCCCACACAAAGAGCTAGTAAGCAGTGAGGACTCACACCTACCTCTGTCTGAGTTAAAGCTCTCCCCTTTCCTACCATGTAACCACTTTGGTGCTCACCCTGTCCTTCAATGCTGTTTTGTTCACCATGAGAGGTGATGCAGGAAGACCAGGGACACTGAGGCAAGGGCTGTCGGTGAGGCACTATGTTTGTCCCGTGTTGAGGGGAGGGGGCTGAAGGCCTAGCTGTGGTGGGAGGAGGTCACTGGGGAGGCAGAATGTTCTGAGTCCTACTGTAAGAGGGTATTGTAAATCGGAAATGAGAGGGAAGGAGAGCCAGCTGGACACCTGGGTTCTCTTGGGAGGGGAGATGAGCAGAAGGGGAGGGGAAAGGGATGAGAGAGCTGGGTCCTGTTTTAGAAGAGGACTTTAGGGACTATAGGATCAGGCCAGGGGCCAGACAGACACCTAGGGGACCAGGAATGTGTGAAGTCCAGATGTTTTAGGGGAGTGTTTTAAAGGGAAATAACAGTCTCCTTTAGGGGAGGAGGGAGTAAAGAGAAGGTTAAACGGGGGACAACTAGATAGTCTGGCCTGCGGGAGGGGACCTCATCCCCTTCCTCCCTTCCTCTTTTCCAGTCCATTAGGGCTGTGATAAGAAGTTTGGGGGAACCTGGGGGAGACCAGGCCTGGCAGAGGCTCCAGGCCAGGGTGATGCAATGGGGTTTGGGCAAAAGGCCAGGGGGGTGGGGTGGGGGTGGGGTGGGGACCTCGAATAGCCCAGAACCAACAGCTGGGGCCTAATCAGCTTTCCTTTCCCTCATCCCCAGGTCCTCAAGACAAAGGAGAATTTGCTTTTCTCCCCAATTGTATTGGCTAGATTAACCCCTTTTCTCCAAAAATCTATAGAGAATGAATAGAGATCAGTTAACTGTCTCTTGTGTAAAAACAGGTCACTTCTGACTGAATTCCCCTCAAACCCTGAGATCCTGGGGGTGAGAAGTGGGAAGCTCCCAGCTCAGAGATGTAGAAGGAAAAGGATTACCCCAGTCATTGTGGAGGACCAGGAATCTGGCATCTAAGGGTCCCTGGCCTAGGCCAGGAGCCACCAACTCCCTCTCTTGCTTCCCAATCTCCCCCGATCCCACATTTAAACAGACACCCTTGGTTCTAATGTTGCTTCCGCTCTAACTCCGTTTTCCCAAGCCTGTCAGCACCCCATTTTCTAGGCACTCGGGGTCCGAGTCTGCTCCTCACTCTGCTGAGTTGGGAATAAGGATCCTCCTTTGAGACTTCCAGGGTCTTGAGTCCTTAATTCTGACGCTCCAGGCCCCACGGAGCCCGCGTCTCCCCAGCTTCCGACCCCAGCCCCAGAAGTCCCGGTCTCAGCATAGCTCCAGCAGTCCAGCTACAGGAAACCAGCTTTTCTCTTCCTCCCAAGAGCTAAAGGAAGAGGGAAACCGCCCACCCCCCTTCACGCGCGCACACACCCCTCCCGACACATCCGAGCACCCGCCCTTGGCTGAGTTCGCCTCCAGTCCCAGGGCCCCCAGTGCCAGGGTACCCGCATTCGCCCCAGTTCTGGGATCCCCTCTCGTGAACAGAGATTGGGGGTGGAGGGCAGAGTAGGGGACAGAGGAGAAAGGAGAGGGAGCCGCCGTCCCTCTCCCGGGTCTTTCCCCAGTCTGAGTTGAGGGGGGAGGGGAGGATGAGGCTGGCCCCCAGTTAACCTTCCGACCCCCTCAGTCTCTGACTCCCCTCCTACCACACGTAGCTCAATCGGCTTCGACCCGGTTTCTTGCCACACAATGGCCCCTACGGATCCCGAGGTCCCCTGGCGCCCCCAAAAGCCCTTCCCGGCCTCCGCGCCCCTTCTGTGCCCCCACCCGCCACAGGTCCCCGCGGCCCACAGACTTCAGCCTGAGACCCTCAGCTCTCCGTTTACGCGCTCTCCTCTCCCTTGACCCGGAGACCCCTGCCCAGACTTCTCCAGCTCCATGTCCTCTCCCCACGCGACCCATGAATCCCCACTGATCGCTCTCAAACTCCAGGGCCCCTCCTCACCCGCCACGGTGCCCTCCCTACTCCAGCGCGGGCCCCCAGTTCTAGCGCGGGCCCCCAACTGCAGCTCTACTCCCTCCAAACTCCACCCTCAAACTCAAGCCCTGGTCCCCTCCAGACCCCAGCAGCGCCCCCAGTCTCCAGGCGGCTCCCCCACCCCCATCCCTTCTCCAGCCCTCCTCACTCACCCCTCTGTTCCCGGCCGGTAAAACTCCACTGAGAATCCGAAGAAGGAGCCCGGGGGCCCCGAGAGCACTGCTGGGGCCTCAGCTTCTAAGTTGAAGCCCCCGACCCTGGGTGGCGGCGGCAGCAGCAGCAGCAGCAGCGGCAGCAGCGGGGGTCGGCGCCGGGGGCCCCAGCGCCGCTGCACGGCGTGGAGAGGGGACGCTGGCGTCCGGCTCCCCATAGCGCCCGCTCTTCCCTGTCCTGGGGCCACCGACCCGGAGCCGCTTCCTAAACCTCCCAGAGGCGAATGACTCAACGCGGGGAGGAGTTTGCCAAACTCCCGGCTGAGCCCTCCCCCCGCTTGCCGAGGGGGCTGGCGGGGGGGCATTCCTGGGTCCCTGAAACTCTGAGCCCGCGCCCCCCACCCCTAAGGGGCGTGGGGGGGCCGCACCTCTCCACCCCCTTTCCCCAGCCCCAGCTGGAAGCCGGTTGTCTGGACTGGGTTAGACTGGGCGGGTTTGGGTTCTTCCCCCTCCTCTCTGCTTCCCCCTCCTTCCTCCCCACTCCTTTCCAGATGTACAACGTAAACGCTCGGAAAAGCAGTCGGAAAAAGGGAGCGGAGAATTTCCTAATGAGGAAAGGAATCACCTCTGATGGGCGGAGGAAGCCTGTATATGTGTGTGGGGTCTCTCCCTCAGTGCTTTAGGGAGGAGACTTTGGGGTCTAAAGAGACAGGAGACTCCTCTGGCGTCTGGCCAACTGGGATTTCCCCTTGCCTTCCGGGGCCATCGGGTGCCTGGGTTCTGGCCAGCTGGATTTGGGACACAAGAGTTGAGGTACAGAGACAGCGTTCGCAGTCAGCTTGGTAGAGGACCTACACCGGCTCCTCAAGTTCCGCCGCCTCCTCCTTCAAGCTGCTGATATTGAAAACCCAGGAGTCTGGGGTCATTCACCAGCAGGAGTTTGCTCCAATTTGCCCCCTTCTTGGTCCTAGGGTATGTAAACCTCTGTTGAGCCCTTTCCTTGGATCTGACAGTTGACCAAAACCTGCGAGTGGTTGGCCCCTCAGTACCTTCTTGATTAAACTGGCCTGATTCCTACAAACCTGGAGAAAGTGAGGGGTGGTGGTGGTGGAAAGTCTTGCGAAGGGACCCAACCTTCAGCTCCTATTGGCTGTAAACACTGGGAGCTCTGGCCAGGCACAGTGGCTCACACCTGTAATTCCAGCACTTTGAGAAGCCAAGGTGGGCAGATCACCTGAGGCCAGGAGTTCAAGACCAGCCTGGCCAACATGGCGAAACCCGTCTCCACTAAAAATACAAAAATTAGCCAGATGTCGTGGTGTGCACCTGTAATCCCAGCTACAGGTGGGATTACACCTGAGGCAGGAGATTGCTTGAACCCAGGAGGCAGAGGCTGCAGTGAGCTAAGATTGTATCCCTACACTCTAGTCTGGGTGACAGAGCAAGACTATCTCAAAAAAAAAAAAAAAAAAAAAAATCCCAAAACCAAAAAACACTGGGAGCTGGAACCCAGGACCCCATTCTTCCCAGGTCCCCCATGGAAGTAGAGGTGGGGACTCTAGTAAGGGAAGGCAGTGACCCCCTGCCCACCTCTTTCCCCAGCCCCAGCTCTGTGTGATGAGATCATTTTTCAGGATTCTAGCCTTTATCTTAGCCTGGGGGAGGGGAACTCTGGGCCTTTCAGTCCCTTTCCTCCAGGACGCCTCCCTTTTCAGAATAATACCCCCAAGTCAAACCCTGTCCCCTCTGTTCCCCAGTCCTTGGCCCCACTCTGGGCTGAAAGGCTCAGAATAAGAGTGCCCAGAGTCAATGTTTTCTTTTTTCCCCCTGGCCATGACTCTCCCCCTCAGTCTGCTACTCTACTTCCTGTCCCAAATCACCCATCTGCTTTTTAAAAACCCCCTCTCCAGAGCCAGTTGCAGCCCAAGGGAGAGGCTGGCGGGCCAGACTGTGGGGCAGTGCTGGCCCTCATCCCATTCTCACATCTGCACGTCCTGACCCTTTCTTAGGTAAGGAACCCAAGGAATCTCTGGGTCAGGGTCTTTAAGCCAGCATTGCCAAAAAGGTAACCTTTAGGTGAAAGCTACTCAAGTCATGGGCTGAGAACCTCCTTTGGGAGGAAGAGCTGAGGCCTGACTGCTTTTTAGCCCAGCAAAGCACATGTATGTGAATCAAACGCTCTCCTTTCTCAGTCTAGGCAAACTCTTTAGATTTTCCCAGGATTTGGGAGATTGGGGGTGTGGGTGGGGAGGGGTGTAGGGAAGGAGGTGTGTGACTCAGCTCCTCCCAGGAGCCTTGGTGGGGGACAGGGGACATAGCGTCCTGCCCCAGTCCTCCTCCCCACTCCACCCCCAGTCTTGGCCAACTCAAACAGGCCCCCTCCCTGTCCATTCCCTGCTCCTGTTTACACCGGGAGCCCCTTAGTCATTCTTTGGCTGGCCTTTCTACTCTCCCCAATATCCCTCCTCTCTTGGCTCTTTCTGCCCTTATAAGTCCTCTCCCAGTGGCCCTAACACCTCCTGCCTTTTCTCTCACCATGTCTGCCTTTGCCTGACCTTCTCTTCCTCTGCTCTGGCTGGGCCTGAACTTGGGGTTCCCTCCTAATTGGAGCTACTTCAGCACAGACCTCCAGGCCTGGAAGCTGACCTAGAAAGGCCAGCGAGCGGGGGTTTCCTAGAAGCCACCAGTCCAACCTTCTCCTCTAGAAGAGGAAATGGATGTAGAGAGATGAAGTGACTTGTCCAAGGTCATATGGCTAGCCAGTTAGCCCGAGTGTTTAGACTCCAAACCCAATGCCTTCTCCTCTAACCCCACTGCCCCTCTAAATGCTTCATCTCCTCTCAGCTTTTTCTTTCCATCTTGTGTATCTCTCAGTCTTTCTCTGGCCGAGCCTGTGTATCTCCAAGTGCCTTCGTGTTTTTTCTCTTAAACCTGACCTCTTTGGTACCCTCTGTCATTGCTCAGTAGGAATGATTTGCTGTGATGACTGACTATCATTAATCATGGTCTGCTTGATGGAGGGGCAGAAGGGTGAAGCGCAAGGCCAGGACACTCACCAGGCTCCTGCTGTCTCCAGCCTGCTTGCCCTGAAGGCTGGAGTGCTAGAGCCAGAAGAGTGAATGTCTACAGAGGAGCTCAGGATACAGGTGTGAGTGGTAATGCCAGGAGTCATGCTGATTCAGTAGTGTGGGAGGAGGGTGGGGAGTACTGATAATGGTTTATTTAGCACATACTGTGTTTCTGGTCCTAGGCTTGACCTTAAATCTGCCTCTATCCCATTTAATCTTTCCAACTATCCAGAAGGTATCATGATCCTCATTTTACTGTTAGGAAACTGAGGCCTAAAGAAGAGAAGTGACTAAGCGAAGGCCAACAGAAAGAAAGGGGCAGAGGTGAAATACAAACTCAATCCCAGTAGATTCCAAAGTCATTGCTTTTCCCACTGCAATCAGTGTCAGCCCTGTAAACCCGGCTGGGTTCTACAGGGGTATAGGGGAAAATTCTAGAGTAGGAATCATAACCTAGATCTATTGTCCTTAGGGTGGGGTGGGGGAAGATTGGGTATACAATCCATTAATCCTCCAAAACTGGATGGAAGTTTTTGTCCACATGTATGTGATTTCTCTGGGGTGAGACTCAGTGGCTTCTTTAAGATTTTCAAGTGCCTGGAAATTCTGAGAACACTGAGGCTGGATGCCTTGATTTCAAGAAACAGGCTCAGGTCTTATTGGGCTGTCAAAAGCCTAGTTGGGTAGGGGTGGTGGAGGCTGAGGTGTCCATGAAATAAAACTTCCTAGGTTGGGTGCGGTGGCTCAGGCCTGTAATCCCAGCACTTTGGGAGGCCGAGGCGGGTGGATTATGATGTCAGGAGTTCGAGACCAGCCTGGCTAATATGGTGAAACCCACCTCTATTAAAAATACAAAAATTATCCATGGCATTGATACATGAAAACAACAACGACAACAACAGCAACAAAACATTAGCCAGGTGTGGTGGCGGGCATCTGTAGTCCCAGCTACTCGGAGGCTGAGGCAGGAGAATCGCTTGAACCCGGGAGGCAGAGGTTGCAGTGAGCTGAGATCGTGCCATTGCACTCCAGCCTGGGTGACAGAGTGAGACTCTGTCTCAAAAACAAAATAAAATAGAACAAAACAAAACCAAAAACAAACAAGGAAGTTGGATTTCACAGAAGAAGGAAGGCAGGATATTTAGGAAAATCATGAAGCTGAAGGCGGGTGTGGGGGGATTTCCAGAAGTAGAATAGGAGCCCAGTTATACCAGGAGCCAGAGCCTGCTGAAGCTGGGGAGTTGTTCTGTGTGTGTGTGTGTGTGTGTGTGTGTGTGTGTGTGTGTGTCTGTGTGTGTCTAAGAGAGGGAAATTGGAAAGTACAGGATAGACCATCTACACCCTCAGGCTCTGTTGCTGCTCTGACTAAGGTCTCTGCCTAGAGGAACTGAGAGCTCTATCATCTGTGAGTCACCTCCACCATCCCCACCCCCTGTCTGACCCAGGAGAAACCCCTCCTCCGTGTCCTATGCCTAAAATAAACCCAGACTCCTCTCCCCTTTCTATCCCCGGTTGGTACAGAGCACAGGCGGGTTGGATGAAACATGTTTCCAAGGGTGGCAAACGCAGACCTGAGGGATAAGATGCTTGAGTTTTTTTGTTGCTCCAGGACTATGAACCCAGTGATTAAGATTGTGACTAAAGCCAGATGCGGTGGCTCACGCCTGTATCTTTGGGAGGCTGAGGTGGGCGAATCACCTGAGGTCAAGAGTTTGAGACCAGTCTGGCCAACATGGCAAAACCCCATCTCGACTAAAAATACAAAAAATTAGCTGGGTCTGGTGGCGGGCACCTGTAATCCCAACTGTCAGGAGGCTGAGGCAGGAGAATCGCTTGAATCTGAGAGGCTGAGGTCGCAGTGAGCTGAGATTGCACCATTGCACTCCCGCCTGGGCAACAGACAGAGAGAGACTCAGACTCAAAAAAAAAAACAAAAAACAAAAAACCAACAACTGTGACTGGATACTTTTGTGGGGACCAAACTGGGAGTTTTTTCAAGGCTAGATATAAGGCCCAGGAATCCAAATCAAGCAGATCAATGGGAAGGAATTTCCCCCACTCCTGCTAATGTCTTCTCTTCCAAAAATTCTTCAGTTTTTCTTTTTTTTTTCTTTTTTTGAGACGGAGTCTTGCTCTGTCGCCAGGCTGGAGTGCAGTGGCGCAATCTCAGCTCACTGCAACCTCCGCCTCCTGGGTTCAAGTGATTCTTCCGCCTCAGCCTCCCTAGTAGCTGAGACCACAGGCGTGTGCCACCACGCCCAGCTAATTTTTGTATTTTTAGTAGAGATGGATTTCGCCATGTTGGCCAGGATGGTCTCGATCTCTTGACCTCGTGATCTGCCCACCTCGGCCTCCCAAAGTGCTTGGATTACAGGTGTGAGCCACCGTGCCTGGCCAGTTTTTCTTTTTTTGGCGTTTTTGGAGGCACCAGAATGCTACAGCAAAATATAACAACCCCAGATAGGAAGTTAAAAGGAAAATAAGATCCTCTGGGTGTCCTAAACATTGACCTCATTTCATTTGCTCACTCACACCACCCCCATGACTTCCCTTTCTCTCCCCTTTGCTGCCTTGTACCTACCTCTGGAGAGGAAAGGGGTGCCTGAAGCTTCTCAGCTCAGGGCCTGGAAGTTAGAGGAGAGGACCATCCAGGCTGGGAGCTGTGGGTGGGAGTGTCAGCTTCCTGGGATGACCTTCCCAGATGTAAGCACATCTGGAGCCCATCAGCAAGGGACCTGGAGCACCAATATTCCCAGTGCACATCTGATTGGGGCTGTGAGGGGCTGAGGATGAGCCAGGCATTCCCTCCCACCTCCACAAGTCTGCCTGCCATTTCCAGCCCTCTCTTGGGAAGGATTATCAATCTCAAACAGAAAGGGCAGTGGAAGAGGCTGCGGAGGAAGGCAGGAGGGTCACAGATTGCACCCCAAACCCAGACATGCTATGTTACTAGCTTCAGTTATTTCTGGCTTTATAGAAATAATAGCATCTCTGATCAGGTAGGAATCAGGTGTGTGTCTGTGTATGTGTGTGAGTGTGTGTGTGTGTGTGTGTGTGTGTGTGTGTGTGTGTGTAGCATAGTATGCCATTAGTCCTTAACACAATGGCACAAAGTTGGGGATGGGGCCCCTCCTTTCTTTTCATATGTCTTCCTCATGAGTTCTCTGGACCTCTGGCACTCCTCATCTCTCTACCCCCAAACAAACACACACACTCCTTCCTTGGCTGCAAATTCCTTCCTGTCCATCATCACCTCACAATGAACACATTTGTTTTCCAGGGATCATGTACAGGGCTAAGAATAGGTCCATCCCCTTGCCTTTCCCTTCAGGGAGATCTAACCTGTTGGGGTACTGAACTAGGGGATAAGTGGGGTTTACAGCAATTCCTGCAAATGTACCAGGTGTCCCCAGCAGCCAGTGCATGAAAGTAAAATGGAGAGTCTCAGGGGCTGATTATGAGCCCAGTGATATGGAGCACTCCTGGGAGCAGAGCCCCATCCATTTCTTCCAGAGCTATAGCTTGGGGAGGAGCAAAGCCTTAGAAGATTCTTGACCCCTGGACTGCAAAGTTGAGGCTTACTAAATTGAGATAATAGTATAAAAGTAGGTAATGTATACAGTTTATACATTCACAATTCACAAGTGGTTACTTCTGGGTCTAATGTACAAAAATATATTGGACTTCCTGCCTTACCTGCAGTAAAGGTTGAATTGCATTTTGTCCTTTGGCCACCCACACGCCCACTTCTGACCTCAGTCCTTGATTGGACTTCAAAGCCCTAAGGGAGAAGCCAAGAGGGGGAGCTTTCTGACCCTTTGGTTTATATTCCTTTCAACAGATGTCCAGCAGTTGGGAGGTTGGGTACCCTCCTCAGTCTCTAATCTGCATGTGGCTAGAGGGTTCCAGATGACAGAATTGTGCAACTTCGAGGTAGAGCTAGGGTTTCCAGGTCTCTAAGATAGAAAAGGGGTGTGTGATGAGATTAACCTGGGAAGAAGAGACGTTTGGGGTTTGATTAAAGAGCTGGGTGCCTTGGGACAGGAAAGGTGGAATGGCACTCCAAGCTTTCACCTCTAGGGAGAGCAGCCCTCCCTTTAGGCCACGCCCTTCCACCCAGTCTGCACGGCTGGCCACACCCCCACAGCTGGCTGGGAAATCTCAACCCTACCCCTCTGTACAAGCCGATTGCTTACAGATGTTCTAGGAAGGGGGGGTTGTTGAGAGGAGGAAAGGATAGGCGTATAGGGAAGGAAAACTCAAGGAAGGAGGGAAGACTCATGGAAGGGAGAGAGGAAGTTATGGTCAGGTGGAGAAGCCTGTCAGATGGTGAAGAAGTCAGAGAGAAAGAAATTGAAGAGAGACAAAGATAAAATGAAAACAAGGGTCTCATTTTCCCCGGAAATCCACCCTACTCCTTGCAGGCAAATTAATCTTCCCAAACCAAGGCTCAGATGATGTTACTTTTCAGCTCAAAACCTTTCCGGGCTGCAACATTTTTTTTGTTTGTTTGTTTTTGAGACGGAGTCTTGCTCTTGTTGCCCAGGTTGGAGTGCAATGGCACGATGTTTACTCACTGCAACCTCCGCCTTCCGGGTTCAAGCGATTCTCCTGTCTCAGCCTCCTGAGTAGCTGAGATTACAGGCATGTGCCACTACACTCAGCTAATTTTTATATTTTCAGTAGAGATGGGATTTTGCTATGTTGGCCAGTCTGGTCTCAAACTCCCGATCTCAAGTGATCCACCCACCTTGGCTGTGAGCCACCATGCCCAGTTTGTTTTCTTTTTTTTTTTTTTTTTTTTTTTGTTTTTGGGGCGGGGGTCTTGCTTTGTTGCCCAGGTGGCACTGCAATAACACAGTCTCAGCTCACTGCAACCTCCGCCTCCCAGGTTCAAGTGATTCTCCTGACTCAGCCTCCCAAGTAGCTGGGATTACAGGTGCCCCACCACACCTGGCTAATTTTGGATTTTTAGTAGAGATGGGGTTTCACCGTGTTGGCCAGGCTGGTCTTGAACTCCTGATCTAAAGTGATCCACCCGCCTCGGCCTCCCAAAGGGCTGGGATTATAGATGTGAGCCACCGCGCCAGGCTGGCACCAACATTTTAACTAATAAAGATCTCAGTCTGCTCTAAGGTTCCTAGAATTGTGCAAGGGACATTAATTAATAAGTGCCATTGATCTAAGCAGTATACAGTTTTGAGTGCTTACTACGTATAAAGCTCTGTGGACTATGCTGGGGAGAATAAGGAGGGAGAAGGAGGAGGAGATGGGCTAGATCGGATACATAAATAAGAGTGAAGAGGTAGACAGGGTTCAGAGAGAAGAGAAGACAGAGTGACTAGGGATTGCTGAAAGATAAGGGGGTGGAGGAACCAGGAAGGAGGATCCTAGAAAGATGGTAGGAGAGAGGAAAGGAGATAGGAAAGGGGAAGCAAATAATAGAGAAGGTGAGGGGGGTGGGGAATAGAGGGAAAGGAATGTGGGGAGAGGAAGGGCAGGGAGGCAGAGTCACGGAGAAGGGGAAATTGACGTTGGAAGACTGGATGAAGAGACTAATCCTTTCCTTCTGCCAGGTCAGGAACTCTTCCTTGGCCAATGACAGGCAGTGTGGATTACTAGTCTGCTCCTTCCCTTGCCACTCCCAGCTTCTCATTTAGGACCCAGCTTTCTATGTCCTTTGTCATTTTCGGGTCCTTGAGTTGAATCTATTCTTTCTTGAGTTCCCCGCCCTCCCACTCCCAGCCCTGGGCACAGATTTCTGAAGTCAGCTTCCCCCTGCTCATTACACTTACTACACTGCAAGCTGGCCTCCCTTGTCTCACTCATTACACTGCAAGCTGGCCTCCCTTGTCTCACTCATTACACTGCAAGCTGGCCTCCCTTGCCTCATTCATTACACTGCAAGCTGGCCTCCCTTGTGTCTTTTGGTCCCTCTTTGGATTTATTTCCCTGAAGTGGGTGGGCAGGAATGGAGCAGTGCAGAGGTGCTTCCAGATCTGTTCTGCCCTTCATCAGTGACCCCCTGTTCCCCTCTGAACCAGTCCAAGACTAAGACATTTGTGTCAGAAGTCCCTTTGGCCCCTTTCCTGCTCCTGAATCCCTGGGGTGGTATTTGTGGGTGGGAGGAGGGGTAAGGTCCGAAGTGGAAAGTCTGACGCTGAGTCCAGACCCCCAGCCCCACTCAGACTGGCTGAGCTCATCTCTCTAAGCAACCGCAGCTGGACATTTTCCATGTGATCACCTCAGGGAGGGGGCTGGGTTCCAGAAACCCAGACAGAGCTGACAGTGTCATAGCTAAGGAACAGAGCACCCTCAGGTGCCTCCTTTCCGCCTTCTCCTGTATTCTGCCTGGGAAAGGACTAGGGGAGGAGCAAGAAAAGGAGAAACAGGCCTGGAGAAGAGCCAGAGCTGGAATAGATTTTGGGCCCAAGTTGGCCCAGGTTTCTTCTTCTCTCCCATGTTCACCATTTGTGCTGGCCAGGCTGGGAAAAGATCCTGTGTGATGTGAATGAGCCTGTGAGGTGAACACCTGTGAGTGTATGGTCTGAAAACCTGAACATGCTTGTGTTGGTGCATACGCATGGGTGGGGTATCTGTATCCTGAGCTGTCAGTGGGCTAAAGTTGGGGTGTGTGTGTGAGGTGTGATTGCTCCTGTTCTCTTCCCAGTGCAGTGGGAGGTGAGAGAGCAGCTTGGGGAAGAGGGCTGCCTGTTCCTACAACTCTCCCAGCCCTCCCCACCGCCACGCCCCTTCCCTAACTCATGGCCTTCTCTTTCGACTGCAGATAACTGGAGGGCCAGAGAAAGCAAGCTTGAAACAGAGGGGAATGCGTCACTTTCGGTGGAGGAAACCGGGGCAAGGGGGCTTCTGGACCTGGCTGGCCTGGGGTGATCATCTAGCTATTGATGCAGGGGATGCTGTGAGATTAGCCCTGGGCCCCTGCCATGAAGGCTGCTGAGCTGGGCGCTTTAGAGGGTGTTTCATGTGGGTCTCTGCACTCCTTTCCTACCTCGCCCCTGGCCCTGAGATCTGGGCTTGAGATGTCTGGACAGGCTGGAGGAGGTTGGTGGGGAGGCAGGGGAGGGGATGGGCAGGACGCACTTGGCTGTTTGTTCGCTCTCTTTCCTGACTCCTTTGTGGCAGCAGACTGGCTTCCTTCCTCCTCTCAGCATCTTGGCTCCCAGCTCATTTCCGCTCTTATGCCCGTAGTCTAGCTCTCAGCCTTGCACAGGGGACTTTTTCCAAGCAGGGTCTTCTGGGCACAGGGACTCCCAGCCGAGTGGGGCAGGGGCTGAGGAATGCAAATGAGAAGTCAGTGTGTCCTTCCCTCAGCCCATTCAAAGTCAGTAGACCGAATTGAATGAAGAAGCTTATCTGCCAGGGTTTGGGAAGCAGAAACCCAGGTGTTTGGTTACCTGGGTCCTGTCTCTCCTTCGGCCTGAGATGTGGAGAGAACTGGGCTGGAAAGACACCCCACCCCCCACCTCAGCCTGGCTTCCCTCTCTGTGTCCCTACTTGGCTGTCCTTGCTTCGGGCTGCCCCTGCCCCACCTCCCACCTCCATCCACTGCCCTACAAGTCAAGGAATGTAAGTTTTCTTTCTCACCCTCTCATTGATTAGTCATGGGCACCCCGATCCCCACGGGAACCGTTACTCACCCTTGGGCCCCCCTCCCCAGCAGTCTCCCCAGAACTGGCTGGATTCCTGTAGGAGGAGCTCACAGCCAGCCGTTGGACTCCGGGGGAGGTAGTGGGGGGTGTAAGTGGTGGGCAGTGTCCTAGAGACAGCCACTTTTGGAGCAGTGGTTTGATCTTATTATGGCCCAGAAGCATGAGTCTCTCCCTCCTCCCAACACACACATGTATACACAGAGAGGTTGCACTCTGGTTCTAGCTACTTTATTCATCATGAATGTTTTGTCAGAAGAGGTGAGGTTGGGGTAGGGAAGTCTGGAGAAGGGCCCAAAGCAACTGAACTGGTCTCTTCACTGGTGCTAGCTTTGGGGGCCAGGACTAGGGCCTGGGGCCTGCTCTTTGGACTTGGCTGAGTGCCCAGGCCTGGCCTCTGTCTCCCAGAATCAGACAGGGGCCTTTCCCAATAAGGAGCCTCCCAACTCTGGGTCCTCTTCCCTGTTGACCCCACCCCTCTCCCCTCTAACAGCTCTTCTGCCCTAAAATGGCCACGTTTTCCTTTCTTCCTTCTTCCCTCCCCTACACCCAGGTTTGGGCCCCCTGGGTAGAGTTGGGGGTTGGACAAGGGTAAGACTCCACAGGAGCCAGATGGTCAGGTTTGAGAAGGGTAATGAGATCCCAGGAAGAGAGGGGAACTGTGCCACATGGCGCAGGTATATATGGGGTGGTGAAGGCACAGCTTCCTGGAGTTATTGTCTCTCTTATAATAATAACAGCTTATGCTTTATGCTACATCGTTACATAGTATGTATTCATAGTATACCACAGAACATGTATTCTAAGAGCTTTATATGTATTAACGTATTTAATTGGCACTGCTCCTCTATGAGGGAGGTACTATTGACCTATTCCATAAGATAAGGAAACTGAGGCACACAGTGGTTACTTAACTTGCCCAAGGTAAGTGGAAGAGCTAGGATTCAAACCCAAGCAATCTGGCTTTACTTTAGGAAAGACCAGCCCACTAGGTTTGTCTTTGGAATGCTTGAGCCTCACTGGCAAGAGCTTATAGGGGGGTGATACTCACAGAAGCTGCTGGTCAAGTGTACCCTACTTTGGACCTAGGTGTTGGATTCAGGCTAAACACTTTCAAAGACAGCCATTGACCCAGTCTTCTTTTTCTTTTCATGTTTTCTTTTTCTTTTTTTTTTTTCCTGACCTTGGCTGGATGCAAACTCCACCTCCTGGGTTCAGGCGATTCTCCTGCCTCAGCCTCCTGAGTAGCTGGGATTACAGGCACGTGCCACCACGCCCAGCAAATTTTGTATTTTTGGTAGAGACGGGGTTTCTCCATGTTGATCAGGCTGGTCTTGAGCTCCCAACCTCAGGTGATCCGCCCACCTTGGCCTCCCAAAGTGCTGAGATTACAGGTATGAGCCACCAAGCCCAGCTCTTTTTCTTTTTTTTTAAACAAATTCTGGGCTCTTTTCCTTTTTTAAAACAAATTCTTTGTTTGTTTGTTTGTTTGTAGGAAGGGGGTCTCACTATCTTTGCCCAGGCTGGTCTCAAACTCCTCGGCTCAAGTGGTCTTCCTGACTTGGCCTCCCAAAGTGCTGGGATTACAGGCATGAGTGACTGCACTCAGCAACAAACTGTTTTTTTTTTTTTTTTTTTGAGATGGAGTCTTGCTCTGTTGCCCAGGCTGGAGTGCAATGGCATGACCTTGGCTCACTGCAACCTCTGCCTCCTGGGTTCAAGCGATTTTCCGGCCTTAGCCTCCCGAGTAGCTGCAAATGATATACAGGTTAGCACAAAGACATCTAAGTGTGACCAGAGGTGGAGGAAGGGAGGAATACAAGAAGGGGCAGAAATAAGAATTAGAGTGGCCGGGCGGGGTGGCTCACACCTGTAATTCCAGCACTTTGGGAGGCCGAGGTGGGAGGATCACGAGGTAAGGAGATCGAGACTATCCTGGTCAACATAGTGAAACCCCATTTCTACTAAAAATACAAAAATCAAATCAGCTAGGCGTGGTGGCGCATGCCTGTAGTCCCAGCTACTTGGGAGGCCGAGGCAGGAAAAATGCTTGAACGTGGGAGGCGGAGGTTGCAGTGAGCCACGATTGCGCCACTGCACACACACACAAAAAGAAGATTTAGAGAAGACCCAGGAAGAGGCTAGTAAGCTTGTATGTACAGGGACTTCCTTGAGCCTTTCTCCAGCTTTTGCTTATGTTTTAGGCAGTTAAAAATAGTCATTTATTTTACTCACTAAGAGAGAGAAAGGAAGAAGGGAATGAAAATTCTTTTAGCCTTGAAAGCACACAGGGACCCTCTGGGCTGGATCCAGGTACTTGACTTGGAAGTTCCAACTTGAGCAAGTCTGCTCTTCCTTGGCTCTCAGTTATGTCTTTCCCAAATCAAAGGAAATGGACTAGGTGATCTTTGAGGTTTCATCTTACTCCAACACATTCAGATTCTCATACAGGAACTCAGGGGAAACCAGAGTTGGGGCTGGAGTCCTTGTGTGGGGGCCAGGAATAAACAAATAATTGGTAACCAGGATGAGCTCAGCGATCTAGGGGAAAAGCTCTGTAGGGGGTGATGGGAGGGAAGCCAGAGAAGGAGAGGCCAGACCCCAGAAAACTGAATGGAGCATGGACTCATTCATTCATTCAACCACGTACCTTCAGAAACGAAAACCTAGGAATCTGAGCTTCCCATCCAAGAAGGTTATAATGAGCCCATGGGCTCTAGATGTGTAGGAAGGGCAAACTCCCAGGTGCCTCCCCATTTTTTGAAGTATTACAGAAGAAAACAGCTAACAGTTATCAAGTACCAGATATAGATCTAAGCATTTTACATATACTACCTCATTTAAACTCAAAATAATCCTATGAAGCAGCATTTTTTACCTTTCAAATTTGTTTTCTCATTTAATCTTCTTCAACAACCCTCTAAAGTTAACAAGGCCATTTGACTGATGAGGAATCTTTAAAAGCGGGAAAAGATGAAACTGGATTTCTAGTAGGATTTTCTAAGTGGTAAAGGTGGGAGCCCCTTGAAGGAGATAGAGGACTCTCACTTAATAGCAAGGTCTTTTCTGACTCTAGGCTTCCAGATTGTGGGGGGTGGAGTGTGGTTTCCAGCTCTTGACAAATGGCAGATAAAGATATGCACCGAATCACTGATCAAGAGCAAGAGAATGGCACTGTGATGTCTTTGAGAACGTTTCTAAGAAGTCTCTAGAGATAGAGACAGTCACAGGATTGAGGATTACCTTAAATCTCTCAAGAGACCTTGAGAGGCCAGAGGCAGAACTCTGAGCGAGTTAGCTCCCCTTTGTTTCTACCAACAGCAGGAGAGAAGGAAATTAGATATATGGAGGGACTTACCCATTGTTAGGAGCTGACAGGAGAATCCTGCCTCCTGTGGGTAATAGTGAAGTTAATTCTGCTATCACTGTAATCAGCAGGAGGTAGAGGTGGGAGTGGTAGTGTTAGTGGAGGCGGGGCTGGTAGTGAGGATGGGATTACCTAGAAGACCTCTGACCAGCTAGAAGTGCCTGAGATTTTGAGGGGGAGAAGAGAATTTGCCAGACGGGTACTTCCAGGGAGGGTCCAAGTGTTTGGGCTCCAGCCTGGGGTGAAGTCAGAGACATAAATCACACCTCCCAACTGCCTGTTTCCGCTTTGAGCTCAGTTCCCAGCCAAAAGCCCAGCTAGCCTGCCAGAGGAGTAAGCGTGTGATGGGGGAGGGGCCAAGGAGCTGGAAGCTGGTGTTTGGGAATGGGAGTCATCAGCTGGGAATCTGGTCTCATCAGGGTCATGAAATCGGACTCAGGGTCAGGGCTGGTAGAGCAGGGAGCCCAGGGATCTCAACGGAACTGCTCTGTAGACGCCTCATCCCACGTGAGACACACCCACAACCACACCCTGTTTGTTGAATTCTCCTCTCCACACAGAAAAACCACTGGGAGGAGCCTAGAGGCACAGACACCTACATAGACACACCCATGCCATTCCCCATCCAGCTGTTGCTCACTTCTGCCAGAAAACTCTATGTCTTTTGGATAGGTATAACTAGGAGAAATGAGTGAGTGTTGAGAGCTAAGGAGGATCCTGAATCTTCATTAAGATCTGGAGACACTTTCCTCTAGTAATCTTAAAGGCCTGCTCTGTGTCATCTCTTTGCCCTTCCCCACTGAGGGTGGGTCTGGGTGATTTCCCTTCTCACCTTAGGAGAACCTCAGTGGTCTGCTGTCCTCTTGGTAGGCAATGCCTCTTAATCACAGTGATGGCAGAGCAGGAGGCAAGAGACTGAGTGTGCATGTTGGGTGGGGTAGGTGTTAGAGGGCAGGAAATCCAGAAAGCCACTCAGACAATGGCCTTTCCCGTGCATTTGGGTCCAGGCTGCTGGAACCCGTCTGACTCTAACAGCACCTCCTACTTTTCCTTCTGGTTAGCTTCCCACTCAATGCTCATTTCAGGGCATATAGGAGAGGCAGGATTCCTTTGGAGGAAAGGTATCCCATCCATCAGCCCTTTTCCAGGTGTGACTGTTCTGGGTTGATCACAAGGATTTGGGGGTATAAGTAACCAAACTTAGGAAGCCTGGGACCACCCCATCCATGCCTAATGTCCTCTTAAATCTAGCATTTGTTGTGGCCCCTTACATGGTATAGCTATAAGCACTTTGACATCTTAAGGGAATCATAATGCTTTTATTTTGGGCTAAGCCCCATTCTGATCTCTGAATTGTCTGTTTGTATCCCATTAGACTGGAAACTTTATTTTAAAATTAAATTAAATTTTATTTATTTATTTTTTTGAGATGGAGCCTCACTCTGTTGGAGCTGGAGTGCAGTGGCACTATCTCGGCTCACTGCAACCTCCGCCTCCAGGTTCGAGTGATTCTCCTGCCTCAGCTTCCAGAGTAGCTGGGATTATAGGTGCATGCCACCACTCCAGGCTAATTTTCGTATTTTTAGTAGGGACAGGATTTCACCATGCTGGCCAGGTTGGTCTCAAACTCCCAACCTCAGGTGATCCGCCCATCTTGGCCTCCCAAAGTGCTGGGATTAGAGGCATGAGCCACCACGTCTGGCCTAGACTGAAAACTTTAATGAAGCAAAGATTGTGTCTGTCAATTGGTATAGCCCCAGACCTGCATTAGGAAAATAACATATGCCTTTTGATAGTCAAGGTGACAATATGATTACACTGAGGAGAGGAGATCTTGGGAATGCTGGAATATATTTTTTCCTAGAAAAGAGGAGGTAGGTCACAGCTACCAGGGCCACTTAAACGGGGGTAAACTGACCCTGAACTCTCCAGTCTCTCCCTTCTCCTGCCTTGTACCTCGAAGAACCAGAAAGCTGCTTTCTAATGCACCTTCTACTTCAGTCATTTGGGTCTCAGTGTCTCAGTATTGCCCCTCTAACATGCCCAGTTTGTCTTCAGCTTTGCTTCAGTGATTCCAGTGTCTGGAATGCACTGTCCTCTGTATTGGTCATCAAAGCCCATCCAAGACATGCATAAGCTTCCCCATCTCATTCTTTATTTTATTTTAAAAATATTTATTTATTTGTTTTTTGGGGATGAAGTCTTGCTCTGTTACCCAGGCTGGAGTGCAGTGATATCATCTTGGCTCACTGCAACCTCTGCCTCCCAGGTTCAAGTGATCTCCTGCCTCAGACTCCTGAGTAGCTGGGACTACAAGCACCTGCACTATGCTCGGCTAATTCTGTATTTTTAGTGGAGACGGAGTTTTACCATGTTGGCCAGGCTGGTCTCAAACTCCTGACTTCAGCGATCTGCCCACCTCAGCCTCCCAAAAGGTTGGGATTACAGGCGTGAGCCACTGCACCTGGCCTTCCCTAGCTCATTTTAACTCACAGCAATGTGCCACTCTTGTGAAGTCCTACGCTTATAGTCTGGAGTACATGGTCTAGCACTTAATTACCCAGGGTATTAATAAAGTCCTTGTATAATTTAAAAATTGAATACATTTGGATGTATCTATGATAGAAGCAACTTTAAATATCTTATGAAAACATATTCCATAGAATTTTTAATGTTAATGTTCGCTTTTTGTTAATGAGCTTTTATTTTGCACAGGGAAGTCATCTGTTATACTGAAAAGACTTGAGTTTGAATGTTGCCTCCCTTACTTAGTAGATATGTAACCCTGGCAAATTACTTAACCTCCTTGGGTCTCAATATCTTCATCTGTAAAATGGCAGTTATATACATATATATATATATATATATATATTTTTTTTTTTTTTTAGATGGAGGCTCACTCTTTCACTCAGGCTGAAGTGCAGTGGTGCGATCTCTTAAAAAATATATATGTATTTTAAAAATATATATATGTATTTTAAAAATATATATATGTATTTTATATATATATATATATATATATATATATTTTTTTTTTTTTTTTTGGTTGGAGTCTTACTCTGTTACCCAGGCTGGAGTGCAGTGGAGCTCACTGCAACCTCCACCTCCCGGGTTTAAGTGATTCTCCTGCCTTGGTCTCCTGAGTAACTGGGATTACAGGTGCACGCCACCATGCACAGCTAAATTTTGTGTTTTTCATAGAGATGCGGTTTCACCATGTTGGTCAGGCTGGTCTTGAACTCCTGACCTTGTGATCTGTCTGCCTTGGCCTCCCAAAGTGCTGGGATTACAGGTGTAATCCCAGGTGTAATTCCGGCACTTTGGCCGGCAGTAATATCTTTCTCATAGATTTGTTGGAATAATTAAACTAATATACTATGTAGTATGGTTACAATACTTGGTTGTAAATATTAAAGCCTCATTCAGTCTGTCTGATAAATCTGAACTCTATTTAAACTCTGATGTACTCTCTGAATTTTTTTTTTTTTTTTTGAGATGGAGTCTCACTCTGTTGCCCAGGCTGGAGTACAGTGGCGTGATCTCGGCTTACTGCAACCTCTGCCTCCTGGGGTTCAAGTGATTCTCGTGCCTCAGACTCCCGAGTAGCTGGGATTGAATGTAATTTATTTTATAGGTCAAATCTCATCACAAACATTACTTTCTCCAAGAAGCCTTCATTAATTCCCCACCCAGTACTCCTCTCCTGATTTCACTAGCCATAGCACCTACCCCCCTGTACTGTGTCTTCCTGTTTGTCTTTTTTTAGACTAAATTATGTGAGGTAAGGATCTTGTTTACTTCTGTTTTTCCATTGCCAAGATCAACAAATATTTGAATAAATTGAGCCTCTTTTTAAAGCAATGGTAAACATAACACAGCAACATTACAAAACTAATTTCTGAATTGAATGACAATTTTTTTTACAAGGTAGTCTTTTAGCAAGATAGCACTTCTTACTGTCATGTTTTTTATGTGCATCTAATTATTGAATTGGGTCCAGAGATGTGGTCCAATTACTTTTTAACTTTTGTCACCTGACCTTCCTCCACAAATTATATTTTGTAAGTGTGGCATAGACCACTAATTCTCATCATTCAGTCTCTTCTTCCTTTTAATAATATGACTCTGCTACCTTGCTACCCACACACTGAATCTTAGCAGGGTGTGGGCTAGATACTACACTGCCCAGCCTCTCTTGCAATTAGAGGTGGTCTCATAACGATATTCCGGTTAATGAAATGTGAGTGAAGCAATGTGTGTAACTTCTGGATCATGTCCTTAAAAAGGAAAGGTAAGGCCAGGCGTGGTGGCTCACACCTGTAATAGCAGCACTTTGGGAGGCTTAGGCGGGCGGATCAGGAGGTCAGGAGATAGAGATCATCTTGGCCAACATGGTGAAACCTCATCTCAAAAAAAAAAAAAAAAAAAAAAAGGGAAAGGTAGTTGCTCTCTCAATCTTTCATTCTTCTGCTTGCTATGACATGGTGACACATTAAGCAGCCACCATGGACCCAGAGATGCAAGCCTTTTCTACCAAAGACTCCGTGTATTTCTGTGCTATTACTTTCTTTGAAATAAGAAGCTCACTATATTTGTGGGTTTCTTTGTCATAGCAGTATGGCTGACATCCTTTGAATGAAAATTAAGGTAACCATACAATTCATGAAATCCCTTAGCCTACTCTGAAGAATGTTTTCAAGGAGTGCAAAATAAAAACCAAGTTTCAATGAAAATAGAGTTTGCCAAAGTCACTTATTCAATAGCATTTTGTGAAAAACTATGAAATGTAAACTATCATGAGCATATTCAAAGTTCTTGTAGGTTTATAAACATTCTAGCTCTTCTATTTGGTGTTACTTTTTATCATAACTTTGAAATCCCAGAGAGATTATGTGGTAGTCAGCCTCCAAGATGGCCCCATTTACCCTCCTCTCTTGGTATTCATACCCTTTCTGCTTCCCTTCCTACATTGAATGACGGCTGGCCCACGTAACCAACAAAATACTGTGGAAGTGACATGCGTAACTTATAATGTTAAATCATAAGAGACATTGCAGTTTCCACCAAGGCCTGTCTCTTGGATCTCTTGCCAGCCACCAAGCAGCCACTCAGGCAGCCCTATGGAGAGGCCAATGTGGAGAGAAACTGAGGCCTTCCACCAAAAGCCAGCACCAATTTGCTATCCACGTGAGTGAGCCACCTTGCAGTACAGGGTGACCAACCCCAGTCATGCTTTCAGATCCTACAGCCCTAGTTGACATCTTGGCTACAACTTAAAGAGAAACATCAAGGCAGAACGGCTTCACTTAACTGCCCTTGAATTCCTGGCCCACAGAGACTGAGAGAATAAATATTTATTGTTGTTTCAAGTAACTACATTCTGGGGGTAACTTCTTATGTATAGATAATATATACTATAAATTTCCTAAAGTAAGATTCATATCTTACACTTCTTTTACCTCAAGTTATTGTATCAACTACCCTCCTACCCCTAATCCACGTGATTAGAGCATACTACAACATCTGATACATGAGAGGTAAAATGACATCCTCTTTGAAATTCAGCATAAGGTAACTCAATGAGACAAAACAAGCTATTAATCAGTCTGACTACCTTTTCTTCCCTGAGGGCATTTAAAATTTCTCAGAGTGGAAGTGAGGACAAGTGGTAGAACTCAGGTCTCAGATGAGTTTCGTTACTTGTCATACTGGAATCTCCCCAAATTCTCTGTTTTTAATACTCAAGTTGAATATTTTCTTCAGCCTGGGTGTCTGTGAAAGCCCTAGTAAACAGAATGTGTCCAGTATCTTAAGGAAACTCATCTGGGCAAAGGAAGTGAATCAATGTCTGGAGGGAAAGCACAGGCATTCCTCTGTTCACAGGACAAATTCAGGCACAGGTACTTTGCCAGGGACCAGGTGAACGCTGAACAGGCAGGCAGAACTAACAGACTGAGCCCACTGTGAGTAGAAAGGGGCAAGAAGAGACTTGAGTGAGGAAGGGCAGCTGCTCCTGGTGGTAGTGGTGGGACTGGGGGCAGTGGAATGGAGATCACAGGCAGATTGGCCTCAGACCCAAAATTTATATATGTATATATCTAAAGATGGGATCTTACTCTGTTACTCAGACTGAAGTGCAGTGACCTGACCATAACTCACTGCAATCTCAAACTCCTGGGCTCATGCCATCCTCTCACTTCGGCCTCCTGAGTAGGTGGGACTACAGGCATGTGCCACCATGCCTGGCTAATTTTACTTTTTTGTCTGAGATAGAGTTTTGCTCCTGTTGCCCAGGCTGGAGTGCAATGGCACCATCTCGGTTCACTGCAACCTCTGCCTCCAGGGTTCAAGCCATTCTCCTCCCTCAGCCTCCCTGGTAGCTGAGATTACAGTCTCATGGCAGCAAGCCTGGCTAATTTTTGTATTATTATTATTATTATTTTTTAGTAGAGATGAGGTTTCACCATGTTGGTCAGGCTGGTCTTGAACTCCTGACCTCCGGTGATCTACTCGCCTTGGCCTCCCAAAATGCTGGGATTACAAGCATGAGTCACCACACCTGGCCTAATTTTACTTTTGGTAGAGACAGGGCTCATGCGATGTTGCCCAGGCTGGTCTCAAGTAATCCTTCTGTCTTGGCCTCCCAAAGTTCTGGGATTAGAGTTGTGAACCACTGTGCTTGGCTTTGATATATATTAATATAATGAATATTACCCAGATGAGCATCACTTCCTTTTTGAAATAGTAGTTTTAGATTCTTTTGGTTACAAGGCTGACTGGAGCCTCCAGCCTTCTCACTACACAGAAGACTAGGAGATCTGGATCTCTGATATTCAAATCCCTGTAGTGGGTTCCAGTGTGAGAAACAGACGGTGGGAAAGGGACACTGGGAACTCGGAACTCTCATTTCCCCCACTCCGTTAGTACTCGGTTCCCTTAGCTCAGACAGAGTTTATGTCTGGGGTCACATGGGGTTCTGCGGGTCACCCTCAACAAGGCAAAGTCAATTACTTCTCAGCTGAACAGCAGATGTTGGAGGAGGAAGATTGTAGATGTCATCTAGCCCAGTGTCCTCATTTTAAGCAAGGCTCAGAGAAAGGAAATGACCTGCCCAAGGTCATACAGAGAATGTGGGATAGAATTCAGGTATCTTGGCTGGGCGCGGTGGCACATGCCTGTAATCCCAGCACTTTGGGAGGCTAAGGCAGGTGGATCACAAGGTTAAGAGATCGAGACCATCCTGGCCAACGTGGTGAAAGCCCGTTTCTTAAAAAAAAAAAAAAGAATTCAGGTGTCTTTATTCCAAATCAGCTCTTTCCATCATGTCACATTTGCTTTCATTCAGCTTCTATCATATATTCCATTTAATCCTACTAACTCCCAACTTCCAAGTTCTGGGTTGGGAAGGGTCAATTTCCAGACTTTTCTTGTCCAAGGATAGGATGAAGAGACTTTGCTACTATTTTTAGGCAAAATAGAGCATTGCCCCCTTTCCCTGCTTCTCTTTCCTCTGTTGTTTTCAATGAGGAAGTGAGTCTATTTCTCCATAGGCAGGAGGTCTCTCTAGTTCTGAGCTCCATTCAGTTTGTGGCAGGGAAGCTGATGGGCACAATGCTGCGGGGATGCCCTTCACCTTGGCAGGCTGATTGTACCCAACTAGTAGTCATGGCCTAGTGCCCATTGGCAGGCAGGGTGTCCACTCATGCATTAACTTGATGTCTGCTGTCCATGGATGCCAGATGGCTGGCTGAATACCTGTACTGCATCTTGTCTGGCCTGCTGTTCTGGTTGGTGTCACTTTTAGATTTGCATATGCGTGAGAATTTTAGGAGGGTGGTCCCTCCAAGGATTTAAGATACTGGGTCATTTCCAGATTGGCAGAAGAAAGGACACCTTACTGGCCACCTAGAATCTGTACTGAATAGCACAGGACCTGGACTTCAGGAAAGTTCTTCAAATGTCTCTGTAATCTCTCTCTTCCCAACTTTTCCGCACTGTAGAGTGCTTGGTGTCACTCCTCCCTAGTTTAACACCAGAAACTGACAAGTCACACATGGTATGTACCTCAGTCTCAGGCCAAAGTGTCTAAGAAAGGGAAGGCAGGGAAAGGAGGTATGTGTAGGTTAGGATGAGTGGACTGGGAAGCCAAAAGGCTCCCTGCTTCCTCTTTCCCACCACAGATTTCAGAAGACTCTGGAAGCTACCAGTGCCCTAAAATTTCCACTGCAGTCCCAGACAACCTTAGACTATATCTCCACCTACTGGACACCAAGGAGATTGACAACACTGTCTCAGTTTTTCTTTAGAACTAGCATGGAGCCTAAAATCTCAATACTCCACCTTTATCCCAAAGTTAAGTCCTTCCTTCTCAGAATCTGTTGAGGCTATGGGGGCAGATTGACTGGCTCTTCAGGGAGACTGGGTACCTAGGGAGACTTGGGTACAATTTGCCCCATACACTGCTTTCTCTATCAAAAAAATCTCTCGGGGGTTGGATAGAGAGCCTCACTTCCTTGCTTCAGTTGCCCTGGGTATAGGGTGGTTAAACTCTATTCACCTCCTATGCCCATAGACAGAAAACAGCAGGTAGGTGGGGTTAGATCATAGGGTTCTTGTTAGCCTCAGGGAAAGGGGAAAGAAATCTTAAAGAATTGCCTTTTACTCATCTCTCTGTCTGCCACCTGACTCAGATATGGGAGAGACTGGGGGTGTCCTCTACTGTTCTTTTCACATCCACCAGCAATTCTCTTCCCATGCTCACTAGTAAAGACAATTCCATTAGAACCCATTAACAATCATTTTGTCCATGTTGAAACCATAGGCTAGCTATTCACCAAAGTCCCTGGGCCATATCTTCAGAAGTGAAGGTCATATATAAGTAATGATAGCTCTCAAATGAATCCTTTGTTGGTGAAATGGGGACTGTGTCAATACATATCCTCAGAATTGATCAGGCTGCACAATAATATCAATTCATGGAGATTACAGCACTAGGAAAACAATTTACATCAGTTACAGAAATTTACTCTCCTTTTCCAGCTGATCATTTAACTAGGTTAAGTAAGAAGCAGTCATTTTTATTTTTTGGATGTCTGATTTTCACTTAAAATATGTCCTTTAAATGTCTTTCAAATTTTTATTTTATTTTATTTATTTATTTTTTTGGGACGGAGTTTCACTCTTGTTACCCAGGCTGGAGTGCAATGGCGCGTTCTCGGCTCACTGCAACCTCCGCCTCCTGGGTTCAGGCAATTCTCCTGCCTCAGCCTCCTGAGTAGCTGGGATTACAGGCAAGCGCCACCATGCCCAGCTAATTTTTTGTAGTTTTAGTAGAGACGGGGTTTCACCATGTTGACCAGGATGGTCTCGATCTCTTGACCTCGTGATCCACCCGCCTCGGCCTCCCAAAGTGCTGGGATTACAGGCTTGAGCCACCGCGCCCGGCTCAAATTTTTATTTTAAAGGGAAGGAATCAATAAGGAATTAAGGCAATGTTGGGGATCATCTTATACTACATACAGTTCATGTCATTTTTTTATTTTAATTTTTTTGAGAGGGAGCTTTGCTCTTGTTGCCCAAGCTGGAGTGCAATGGCACAATCTCAGCTCACCTCAACCTCTGCCTCCCAGGTTCAAGCGATTCTCCTGCCTCAGCCTCCCGAGTAGCTGCGATTACAGGCATGTACCACCACACCCAGCTAATTTTGTATTTTTAGTAGCGACGGAGTTTATCCATGTAGATCAGCCTGGTCTTGAACCGACCTCAGGTGATCTGCCCGCCTCAGCCTCCCAAAGTGCTGGGATTACAGGTATGAGCCACCAGGCCAGGCCAGTTTATGTCATTTTTGTATTATGTATCTTCAGTTTATTCATTACAGCTAAAATATACTGAGTGTTTACTGTTAAAACTCTTAAAAAAAATTAATGCATTTTCCCCACTTATATCTTTAAATGATCTTATGACATAAATACTATACTTTTATTATCTTCATGTTCTTTTGTTTTTGTTTTTCGGCTTTCCCCAGGCCATGTTAGGCCTATGAAATTCTTTTTTTCTTTTGAGACAGAGTCTTGCTCTCTCACCCAGGCTGGAGTGCAGTGGTGCGATCTCGGCTCATTGCAAGGTTCGCCTCCCGGGCTCAAGCAATTCTCCTGCCTCAGCCTCCTGAGTAGCTGGGATTATAGGTGCCTGCCACCATGTCTGGCTAATTTTTGTATTTTTAGTAGAGATGGGATTTCACCATCTTGGCTAGGCTGGTCTTGAACTCCTGATCTTGTGATCCACCCGCCTCAGCCTCCCAAAGTGCTGGGATTACAGGCAGGAGCCACTGTGCCCGGCCTTATCTTCATGTTCTTAATCACTACTATGCTTTGATTTTGATTTTGATTTTGAGACAGAGTCTTGCTCTGACACCCAGGCTGGAGTGCAGTGGCGTGATTTCAGCTCACTGAAACTTTTGCTTCCTGGGCTCAAGCGATTCTCCTGCCTCAGCCTCCTGAGTAGCTGGAATTTCAGGCATGTGCCACCATGCCTGGCTAATTTTTGTATTTTGAGTAGAGATGGGGTTTCACCATCTTGGCTGGCCTTGAACTCCTGACCTCAAGTCATAGGCCTGCCTCGGCCTCCCAAAGTGCTGAGATTATAGGAATGAGCCACTGCACCTATACTCTTTGCTTTGTGATTTGTGTGTAGATTTTTAAAGAACCTGGGTCCTTAAAAATTCAAATAGTATAATTATCTTCCTTGTATATTCCTAAAAGCCTTCATTCAATAATATGTGGTTTCAGAAACTATTGTGCATACAGAATAATATAAGAGGTATTGCTAAAAATAGATTCCTGTGTATTGCTTCCAGATATCCTGATTCAGGAAATTTGAACCAAAGCCTAGGAATCTGCATTTTAAAACAAGCCTCTAAAACAATTGTGATGTAGGTGACAGTTGAACTATACTTAGGGAAACACTGCCTTTGATTATGAATGGTATCAGGGTAGGGCTGTAACCAAAATAAATCTTCATGTGTCCATCTCATTTAATTGGCTCCATGTAGCAAGGCATGTAACATCGGGGTTTGTATCATCCTTGGCTAAGAACTAAAGGCTGCTCATTCACTCTTTTATTTATTTATTTATTTAATTTCTGCATCAAGGAGAGGTAGCCCTGGGGTCTGTCTGTTAAAAGCCCTTAGACAAGAGACTGTTATATTTTAAACCTCCCCATCCCCCCAACCTGAAACATCTCTGTGGAAAGGTTTGGTGAAGGCTGTACAATTTGACATGTTAGCCCTTGTGATTCTGCAGTTCTTCAAAGGAGAGGGCTGAGAAGCAGCTGTTATTTTTTTATAACTTTTGAAATGCACAGTGCAGGGGGCAGGGTGAAGGGAAGAGTGTCAAGGGACTAAGCTGGAGTTAGTAAACAAGCTTTGAAGCAAAATAGGAAAGCATATTAGCAGGGGAGAAATGAAGGGCTACACGCGGCTCCTGTAATACCACAGCATCCTCTGAAGACAGCGCCAGTCGCTGCTGGGTCTCCCCTATTTTTGGGGAAGTAACAACAACAAAACGGTACTGGCAAACTGTCCCTTGGCTAACATCTGAAGGTTTGTCTGAAAATGTTCTGAAAAGCAGTTCAGATCGGAGAAGCAAGAGAATGAAGGGCAAGTCTTGAAGGAAAAAAAGAAATTAGGGCAAAAAACACAGCAAGCACCTCAAATAGCCCAGAGGAGTTTGCAGGGACTTACAGAAAGCTCCATTTAATCCCTGGCCTAGCTAACATAGCCTAGAGGACACTTTCAATGTACTTTTTTTTTCTTTTTTTTGGTAACAATCCTAGCTTTTGAGGTTGTGATGAGCCCTTCCAGCTCCTAGAATCAGTGATGGTTCTTTGAAGAATTTTTTTTCCCCCTTAACTTCTGGGGACAGATTAACTAAACCCCCAATTGGGAAATTAGGGAACTCCAAAGCTGCTCCATGTGTTTAAAAAAACTGTATTTTATTCAATACGGTGAGGGCAAAAAGCCTTCATTTTCCAGGTTACTTCCTCCTCCTACTGCTTCTCTTACCTCACCTGGATGGCCTCAGAGAATATTTTAAGGTTGACAGGAAAATTTTACAGAATGATTAAAAGTAAAGCAAGCCCTAGAAATGGTTGCATAATTTTCCTTTCCATTATAAAATGATTTTTTCAATCGAGTAACTAAAAAACATGAAATTTTATTGTTGGACTGAACCTTGGAGGTCATCTAGTTCGATTTGTTCAGCTTATAGAAAAGAAGCCTACTGCGCGGAATATTTAACTGACATTTCCAAGGTCACAGGGCTCATCTTAGACTCCACATTTGTCTGACTCCTAGTTCAATGTTACCTCTCAACTGCTTTCATAATCACTTTTTTTGAGACAGGATCTCATATTGTTGGCCAGGCTGCAGTGCCATAGTGCAATTATAGCTCACTGCAGCCTGAAATTCCTGGGCTCAAGGGATCCTCCTGCCTCAGTCTGTAGCTGGGACTACAGGCACATGCCGCCATGCCTGGCTAATTTTTTTTTTTTTTTTTTTTTTGAGACAGAGTTGTGCTCTGTAGCCAGGCTGGAGTGCAGTGGCATGATCGCGGCTCACTGCAACCTCAGCCTCCCAGGTTCAAGTGATTCTCCTGCTTCAGCCTCTCGAGTAGCTGGGACTACAGGCGTGCACCACCACGCCTGGCTAATTTTTGTATTTTTAGTGGAGACAGGGTTTCACCATGTTGGCCAGGATGGTCTCCATCTCTTGGCCTCATCATCTGCCCGCGTCAGCCTCCCAAAGTGCTGGGATTATAGGCGTGAGCCACTGTGCCTGGCTGCATGGCTAATTTTTAAATATATATATAATCTTGTGGAGACAGTCTTGCTATGTTGCCAAGGCTGGTCTTGAACTCCTGGTCTCAAGTGATCCTCCCACCTTGGCCACCCAAAGGGTTGGATTACAGGCTTCAGCCGCTGCACCTGGGTATAACCATTTTTGTCAAGCAGTTTTGCCTATTTAGTACTCAAGTACTATAGTGATACTTTTGTGTGTCTGGGGGGGGATGGTTTGGCATATGGTACATATTCCTCTGAGCTTTGAAAATAACTGATTTCCCCCCCCAAAAAAAGACTGACCTTGATCTTATTATGAAAGTAAACATTCAAAAACCCCAGCACACCCTAGAGCAAACTCTCAATGCTCCAGGTACTGATTATCCAGTTTCCTTTATTCCCTTTTCTGTGGACCATGTACTTGGGTGTTTACACTAGTCAGTGGCTCTGATAAAAAAGTAAAAAGTCTGATATTACATATGTTGTAGGACTGTGTGGCAGTTTCCTGATCTCTAGACTGTAGCTGTGGTGCTGTCTTCTCAGACGTAGTATTCCAGCGGTCATCAGAGGCTGCAGCTCCTTTGGTGAATTAGTTCAGTAGTATTATGAGGGTCATTCCTAGAGGTCCCACGTATAGCCTGCTCCTGTAGCTATTAAAATGATTTTGTAAGCACATAATTTTCTGTATTAAATTCCCTTTCTTCTTAAAATATCAAGAGTGGTTTCTGTTTCCTTCTAAACCCAGAAAGATTCAGGCACTCAGAAGCTAATTATAACACAACTCAGTATTACTGAAAAAAGTATGAATGGGGAAAAGCAGGAGCATAGAATAGGGAACTTGGAAAAATTACCCCGGAGGTAACAGTTAAGTTGGAATTGAAGGTGGAATAGGAGTATGCTAAGCAGAAAGGCACTGGGAAGGGAGGGAACAAGTGCATTTCAGGAAACAAGATGTGCTGAGCTGTGGTTATTTAAGAGCACAATATATTAGAGAGATGGTGAGCTTGCCATGGCTAAACTACGCACAGGATGGGGGGAGATGAGGCTGTAGTAATCATAACATACAGTGGGCTTAAGAGTGCTGCCTTTAGGAGGAGCAGGGATGACTCCAATTCTGTTTTCCCCATATAGTAACTAAGCAACTCTGGTCAAATCTTGTAAGTTTGAGGGCCTTCAGTTTCCTTATTTATCAAGTAAGGACTTGTATCTTTACTTGTAAGCACAGTATCCACTTTATTATGTGGCGTTAAATGTGACATGCATATGAAGTACAGTATATTGTATAGTACTTGGTGCATGCTGAGTGTTCATAAAGCCTTTGCTATTACTTTTTTTTGTGCCAGGGCCTCACTCTGTTACCCAGGCTGGAGTACAGTGGTGTGAACACAGCCCACTGTAGCTTTAAACTCCTGGGGTCAAGCGATCCTCCCACCTCAACCTTCCAAGTAGCCAGGACTACAGGTACTTGCCACTATGCTTGGCTAATTTTTATTTTATTTTATTTTTAGTAGAGACAAGATCTCTTTATGTTGCCCAGGTTGGTCTTGAATTCCTGGGCTCAAGTGATCCTCCTGCCTCAGCCTCTTAAAGTGTTGGGATTACCAACATGGGTCACCATGCCCGGCCTGCTATCTACTATTACTGCATAAATTAAGAACAATTAAATACCATGAAAGTTGTGCTACGGCAGGTGGAAGATAAACTGAATGAGGAAAACCTAGTGGCTAAAAGACTAGGTGCTGCAATAGTTCGGGCAAAGGTGATGATCTGAAAGGGAGTAGTGGCAATGGACAGGCAAAGAACTGGTTGGCTTTGGAAGTCATCTCTGGTATTTAAATGCCAGGATTTGGTGGCTAATTAAATGTGAGGGAATTCTGAAAAGACTAGGTGAACAGTAACATCATTAATCTGGATTAGTCATGTACAAGCAAGGTCAAGCCTTGGTGACAGCTGGAGCTCTAAGTGCCTTCAAGTCCAAGGCCCCTTTGAGGAAAATGGCTCCAAGTAATTTTTTTTTTTGAGACCAATCTCCTCACTCTGTCACCCTGGCTGGAGTGCAGTTGTGTGATCTCAGCTTACCACAACTTCTCCCTCCTGGGTTCAAGTGATTTTCCTGTCTCAGCCTCTCAAGTAGCTGGGATGATAGGCAGACACTATCACGTCTGGCTAATTTTTGTTCTTTTTAGGAGAGATGGGGTTTCACCATGTTGGTCAGGCTAGTCTGGAATTCCTGACCTCAAGTGATCTGCCTGCCTCAGCCTCCCAAAGTGCTGGGACTATAGGCATGAACCACCATGCCCAGCACCCCAAGTAATTCTTTCATGAATAACATTGATGTGACTCGTATCATAAGTATCACAAGAAACAACCTGCTACTCCTTGAATGCTTCAGGGAACAGGACTAAACTAGATCACTGGTCCTGCAAATAGGGGATCGAGTGGTGACGATGGTAATTGAGTGGCCACATTGCAATGGATTAAGGAGTAAGTGGGAATTTAAGTACACACAGCTCTTTCAAAAAACTTGGCACTGAAGCAGTAATTGCTTCAGTGGGAGTGTGAAGGATTTTATGTATTTGTTTGGTCAGCATGCACACTCTCCTAGTGTGCAGAAGTTGGAAAGCTAAAGACTAAATCTCCCACATTCTCTTCTAGCTAGCCATCTTAAATCCCATCTGAATTAAGTTCTGCTAATCAGATGCACTAGTGTATCACTTGGATTCTGAAGCCAGCAGGGCTTAAGACAGGTGCAGGGCATCCATTTAGGGATGCTGACAGTGGCAGAGGTGGTATACCTCTTGGACCAGCAGCTGCAATGGCAGCTTCCTATTGTAGAAGCTTCCTGAATGTAGTAGAAGCTTCCTAAATATAGTAGAAGTGGTAGCAGCAACCTTAGCAGTCTGTTTTTTTTTTTTTTTTTTTTGAGATGAAGTTTCGCTCTGTTGCCCAGGCTGGAGTGTAGTGGCATGATCTCCGCTCACTGCAACCTCCACATCCTGAGTTCAAGTGATTCTCATGTCTCAGCCTCCTGAGTAGCTGCGATTACAGGTGCCCACCATCATGTCCAGATAATTTTTTGTGTAATTTTAGTAGAGAAGGGGTTTTGCTGTGTTGGCCAGGCTGGTCTTGAACTCCTGACCTCAGGTGATACGCTGGCTCAGCCTCCCAAAGTGCTGGGATTGCAGGCGTGAGCCACTGCACCTGGCCTGATTAGCCATCTTTTTTTTATGAGACAGGGTCTACTTCTCTCACCCAGGCTGGAGCGCAGTAGTGTAAACTCAGCTTACTGCAACCTCTGTCTCCTGAGCTCAAGCAATCCTTCCACCTCAGCCTCTTGAGTAGCTGGGACTGCAGGCATGTGCCACCATTCCCCAGCTAATTTTTGTATTTTTTACAAGACAGGGTTTCACCATGTTCCCTAGGCTGGTCTCCGACTCCTGGGCTCAAGCAATCTACTTACCTTGACCTACCAAGGTGCTGGTATTACAGATGTGAGCCACCACGACTGGTCTCCCTTAGCAGTCTTTAGGAATCATTTCTGGAAGTCCAGTTGTTTGTTTCTTCAGCCTTCTCCAGAATTCTGTGATCCATCCATTTAATGCCCTAGTAATAAGTCCCTTACTGCTTAATCTAGCTGGAATGGATTCTGTTCTCTGAAACCAATCCCTGATTGATATGGAGAATAGGGTATATATATTTAAAATAAACATAAATATTTTCATAGCTGAAAGAGTTAAGAGTAGAGTTAAAGAGAAAAGGGCTGGGTATGGTGGCTCATGCCTGTAATCCCAACACTCTGGGAGGCTGAGATGGGAGGATCACTTGAGGCCAGGAGTTTGAGACCAGCCTGAGTGACATAGTGAGATCCCATCTCTACCAAAAACAAACAAAATGAAACAAAACAAAACACCAGTCAGGGAGGCTAAATAAGGTGGGAAGATTGCTTGAGCCCACGAGTTTTGAGGTTGCAGTGAAGTATGATTGCACTCCTTCACTCCAGCCTGGGTGACAGTGTGGCCCTATCTCAAAGAACTATGTAACTACGCCTGATAACCTAGAGGAATTGACTTATGGAAGATATTAGAGGATAGGAGAAGCTGAGTGCAGTAGAATGCCTTCAACACAGCTCCCACTGATTCTTGCCCTCCCACAATGAAAGGGCTTACCAGTGTAACCAAAAGCATATTGTGGAAATGATGCAGCGTGACTTCTGAAGTTAGGTCATAAAAGAATTTACGGCTTCCACCTTGCTCTTAAATTTGCCCACCATGGGGAAGTCAGTTGACATGCTATAAGGGTATTCACAGGCTTTGTAGAGTCCCACGTGGGGAGGAACTGAGGCCTTGAATTGCCAGGCATGTAAGTGAACCACCTAAGAAGCAAATCATCTCACCTTGGTCAAATCTTCATAAACGGCAGCCCTGGCTGACGCTGTTTTCTTAGAGTCTCGCTCTGTTGCCCAGGCTGGAGTGCAGTGGTGTGATCTCAGCTCACCGCAAACTCCACCTCCTGAGTTTAAGCAACTCTTCTGCCTTAGCCTCCCAAGTGGTTGGGATTACAGGTGCATGCCACCACCTCTGGCCAGTTTTTGTATTTTTAGATGGGGTTTCACTGTGTTGGTCAGGCTAGTCTCAAACTCCTGACCTCAAGTGATCTGCCCACCTTGGCCTCCCAAAGTGCTGGGATGTGTGATTACAGGTGTGAGACACTGTGTCCAGCCCTGGCTGACTCTTGACCGTATCTACGTGAAAGACCCCAAGCCAGGATTACTCAGCTAAGTAACTCCCAAACTCCTTACCCACAGTTATTCTAAAAGTAATAAATGTTTATTGTTTTAATACACGTTTTGAGCCGGGCGCGGTGGCTCAAGCCTGTAATCCCAGCACTTTGGGAGGCCGAGGCGGGTGGATCACGAGGTCAA